>NC_056726.1:682821068-683156068 GCF_019279795.1 Protopterus annectens | reverse complement strand
CCTCAGTGAGCCCTGCACTACCTTTGGGTGGAACCGCTGCAGGGGATGTGGCTCACCCCCCTCAGAGTGGGTGCGGAGGGGAACCTGTCATCCGTCAAATGTCTGGGCCGTGGTGCATAAGGAGCTCAATCTGAAGTATCGAGAGCGGCTAAGCCAGCTTGAGGGCCAAGTGGCACCATTAGAGGGTGAGCCTGCCCCTCCTACACAGCCCCCAGCACAGCCACCTTTTGGACTGTGAAGGTGCAGTGGTGACTGCCCATGGGTGGGGACCTCAGTCCCACTGTTTCCAGTTGGGGGCTCATGGGCTTGTGACTTCCAAACACCCCTCCCCGTCCAAGGTGTTTACCCACCACATGTGTCATATACCGGCCTTGTATGCTTCTTGCGTGTCTTGTCTGTTAACCTACCCAACCTATCTCACCAAATATACCTATTACCCCGCCCCAACATCCCACTCTCACTTGAAAAAAAGACAAAAAAGGGCAATCTGTTCCCACAAAAAAAAACTCGCCCCATACATAGCTGCCCATTTTGCACATGTGTCCACTGGGCACATGTAATCAGGTCTAATTGCATCACAATGAATATATGTTGTCCTCACCCCTCTCCCAGGGGTTTGAGGGTCCAATTGTACCTGCAAATATAGTGTATATGCACAGTTGTTGCTACAGAAGAAACGGGCAGCTACAAATCTTTCCAATACCCTTCCTGCAGATGCTTAGCTATTTTTCCAACTGTCTTTCCCTCTTTGTGCCCCGTTTTTCACCACTTTCCTATCAACCCCTTTTTCTTTTCTTTTAAAGGAATTAGCATGGGGGTAAGCTGCAGTAAGCACTTTTAAGCAGCGGTAAGCGGGTTTGCGTGGGGGTGAGCTATGCCTACACAGGTTGACAAATCTGAAGCTGACTGTAAGAAAACATAAGCGGAGGTTGGCAGTGCTTACCGTCGCACAAAACTGCGCAAACCCACTTACAACTGCTTAAAAGGGCCTTAATCACTCTGTAGTCAATGTCCCATGTTCTGCCCAGCAACAAAATAAGCAGCCTCTGCTAGTATCAAACCCAAGACCCTGCACACCATAGCCAAAGTGATTTATCACTAAGCCATCTCAGTATGTATCCTTGATGTATTCACAAACATATCATCCAGCCCAGTCATTCAACAGTACAGAAAATGCATTCCAACATGTAGATGTATGTGTGTGATTGAATATATTAATAGGTTCATAGGTTCATAGGTTCATACTAGGCTATCTGCCCAAGGGCATTTATAAGCCTAGCCCATAGTTATGTGGCTTTCGCCACCCCTTTAGTTTGAATAAAAACTATGCCTATCATTTTGCTGTGCCTCTGTCAAGCAGTGACGCTGAAGTAATCCCTGGGGTATATCTGCAATCTCCCATCCATTGGTCAAGATTCCTCTTGAACAAGACCAGAGAGGTGCTCTGCCTCACATGTACGGATTTTGTTCCACAGCATAGGGAGTCTCTGGGTGATGAATCTGTCCCTCCAGCACGTTCTATTTATAACCGTGTCAAGGTTTAAGTCTCCGCCCTTGTGGTTCTGAGGGATCTAGATTTTTGAGGTGAAGCATATTCATCAAATCTGGGTTTGACATGGCCTTATATGTCAGGCACAGGTCACCTCTGAGCAAGCGGTATGAGACTGAATAGAGCTGGAGTTCTTTCAGTCGGGCAGCATAAGACATATTTTTGAGACCCTTTATCCTTTTGGTGAGGAACTTTTGGGGCCTTTCAAGCTGCAGCAGGTGTCTGGTCAGATACATTCGACGGGCATTGTACTATATATATATGTGTATATATATATATATATATATATATATATATATATATATATATATATATATATATACACACACACACACACACACACACACACACACACACACACACACACACACACACATGCAAATGCCTACATTTATAGATATATATTTCAGCCACATAAACCGGACCAAAATACAAAAGATGGGGGAGTATCCATTTTCATCAAGGATACCCACACCTCCAGGTTAGAGGCACAGCACGATGCTTCAGAGCTCATCCATGTGCAACTAACAATGGGCAAAACTGCTATTCAAATTATAGCTTGCTACAGATCACACACAATGTCCCAGGACCCCCACTCCGCATTCCTGGAAACACTGGGAAACATAACGGTCCTACCAAACACTCTGATATTGGGTGATTTCAGTTACCCAAACATTAACTGTGAGAACTACTCAAGTACCAACTTTCTTGCCCAACATTTCATAGAATTTATAAACTCAAACACCCTGGATCAACTAGTCAACACCCCCACCAGAGGAGACAGCATATTGGAACTGGTCATCACCAACATGGGTGACCGGTGTTCCACACTGGAGGTCAACCCCTTGCTAGTTAGATCTGACCATAAATGAATCACTCTAGATATCCACATTCCGCCACCACCCCCGGTCAAAGAAACCACCATGAAAAACTTTTCAAAAGCAAACCTCACGTTACTTGAGACCGAGGTGGGAAGTTTCAAAGCCCCCATGCTAAAGGATAACGCTGTCCAAGCTGCAAAATCCTTTACTAATGCACTCTATAGGCACCTACAAGAATGCATGGATCGTGCTATCCCAAACAAAACCAAGACTCACTCCTCCAAGAAAAGGAGACCAGTCTGGTGGACCCCTGCCATAAACAAGCTATACAATAGAAGGAGGAAACTAGTACAGAAAAGAATAAAATCCCAAGAAGGGAAGACATCCCTGACCAGTATCAGCAAGAAACTATGTGCCCTCATAAAATCATCCAAGGCTAGCCTCGAAAGAAAAATTGCCATGGACTCCAAAGATAACCACAAGGCATTCTTTAGCTATGTCAATAATCTAAGTGGCAATTCTCAGATCTGCTCGGAGTTAGTGGAGAATGACACAAAATACACTGAACCGACCGATATAGCCAACATCCTAGCAGACAGGTTCAGTGCAAACTTCACCCCCCTCTCACCCCCAAAAGGGCCATAACTATACTAGAAGAATGTAGTGCCCCTGAAATCACAGACACTCAGGTTAAAACAGTCTCTCCAAAGCCAAAAACACAGCATCAATGGGACCGGACAGTGTCCCAGGCTGCGTCCTACACGACCTCAAAGATGAACTAAACTCTCACCTAAACACACTGTTTAAACTCAGCCTTTCCACAGGCTATGTGCCCACAGAGTGGCACATATCAAAGGTTATTCCGCTCCACAAAGGTGTAGCCACAACGGACCATGGGAACTATCACCCTATAAGCCTGACTAGCTTGGTCTGCAAAGCTATGGAGTGCATCATCATGGATCTCATTAACAGAGACATTGAAAACCTCCAAACACTGGACCCTACCCAGTTCAGCTTTGTTAAGGGGAGATCATGCCTCCTAAACCTGGTGGATTTCTTTGAGTCAGTTACCAAGGCTATAGACGGGGGAAAGGTGGTCCACACAGCCTACCTAGCACTCGCAAATGCCTTCGACACCATTCCCCACTCAGGTATTATAGACAAGCTCACCAGCCTGAACATAAACCCCTACATCACGAGATGGGTTGCCAACTTGCTCATGGACAGAACCCACATGGTAAGAGTTGCAGGAGCTAGGTCTGACTCTAAACCGGTTGCAAGTGGTGTTCCCCAGGGCTCAGTCCTAGGACCCCCCCTGTTCGGCATATACTTCTCAGAGGTACAGGCAACCACAGGAGGACTATGGCAGACCAAGTTCGCAGACAACTGCAAACTACGGGCTATAATTGACTCTCTGGCTGAAACTGACATCCTCCAAAAGGGTCTCCCTGAGACAGATACCTGGTGTCAAAACCATGGCCTTAAGCTAAATGCCAAAAAGTGCATAGTCATCCCCTTTGGAAAAGCAAAGTACCCACAAACTACCACATAGGTGGTAGCCCCCTAAATTCAGAAGACGTAATAAGGGATCTGGGGACCCAAGTAGATAGTAACATCTACTTTGATAATCACATGGCCAAAGTGGTTAGAAAATCCTTCTATGTGGCCCACCAAATCACAAAAGGGTTTGCATCCAGATCAAAAGAGGTCATTGGGCCACTCTACGCATCACTCATCAGACCCATCATAGAGTACAATGCCCTCTTTGGGATGTATCTTACAAGACACCTGCAACAACTGGAAAGACCACAGAAGTTCCTCACCAAGAGAATCACTGGCCTCAAGCAGATACCCTATGCAGCTCGACTGAAGAAACTCCAGCTGTACTTGGTTGCATATCGCCTACTCAGAGGTGATCTCTGCCTGACATACAAGGCCATGTCCAACCCAGAATTGATGGACATGCTCCACCTAAATAAAACCATATCCCCTCAAGCCACATGCTCCAGGGATCTAAACCTCACCACAACAATAAACAGGGCGTGCTGGAGGGATAGATTCCTGTCCATCCCATGCTCTGGAACAAGATTCCAATCTAAATTAGGCAGAGCTCCTCACTAACCCTCTTCAAGAGAAACCTTGACAAGTGGATGGGAAACAGAAAGTTTACCCCAGGGATCACTTCAATGGCTCTGCTGGACAGAAGCACAGGGAACTAATCTAAGGGGGCGGTGAAAGCCAACACATTCTGACTTGGCTTACAAATGCCTTTAGGCAGATAGCCTAGTACCTACCTATGAACCTATATGTCCACATCTACATGTCTAAACATATACGGCAGGTTTTTTATATATATATATATATATATATATATATATATATATATATATATATATATATATATATATATATATATATATATATGTCAACGTCTGAAGAAGCAGGGGTACCTGTGAAAGCGCTAACGTAAATAAATTGTCTTTTTGCATACATCGTGCTCGTTTTTGGAGTCTCACTGTATTGAGTCGTTTGGAGAGGAGTGTTGGCTATATCTTCCTGTGGGGTTTGTTTTCGCTGATACAATACTGTGGAACTTGTGGGATTTTGTTTGCTTTTTCATATATATATATATATATATATATATATATATATATATATATATATATATGTGTATATATACATAGGTATATATGGACATACATCTGTAGAAAATAGGGAAATAACAAAACATAATTGTCCTCATGCAACGTTAATGGGGTTGAGAGGCCCGACACACTATACATCTTGTACAAATAGGCATCCCCCCACAGCCAAACATCTGCGCCCTGCAATACACTACCAAGTACAGTCTGCCTCCCATAGGACATGTAATATGTGGAAGCCGTCAATGTCCCCAGGATACAGATACACATACACATAAATGCTGATACAGATATGCATATACATATATATATATATATATATATATATATATATATATATATATATATATATATATTTATATATACATGTGACTACACATACATACGCAGATATATGTAAAGTCAGATACGTATGTAGGAGGTGCACACAATATGGAACAGCCAGTTTGCCTACAGTTAACACCCGAACAACTGGACAATGTATGGGCTAAACATACACATGTCAATCATTGCCTGCAACATATACCCACAGAAAGGTCATAGTAAAGACACCACACACAGGTTTGCAGAAATGGTACTCCTTTAATTGTGTACCATAATGGTCTTATATGCTATATCATATAACTGTTCAAATACTGACAAACATATAAACGGAGTACTGCAACTGTGAAACAGTTACACTTATACTGTAGTCTGGAAAGGTTCACAACTGTTGCAGTCCATGTCAAGCCCTTCAGTATGTACAATAGTGCTGACAGACTGGGCCACAGGGTATCTCACAATCAACAGTATGTACTGAAGGTGTGTAGTTCAGCAGCCCCAATCTACACTCTGTACAATCTCCATAGGTGGTAAAGATGTTTTGTGATCAAATTTGTTGTACCCAGAACATAAGGCATAATGCACAGAACAGTCTGTATTGCAGGAGGCAGTAGGCTTGCAGTACCCCAAGTCATGTAAGTAATTGCAATATAGGTGGAGTATATGGTTCTGTACATCCACATACCTTGTGGCAGCTCACCCCTGATACCCTTACATTTGTAACAGCCTAGGTCATTTATGGTGCTCCCCACCTGGACTCAGTAATACAAGACCATATACCACTGTTACATGCACTGGCCTCTGCAGTGCATAAGGGCGCACATGTGCTGTGTAGGTGATGCCCACACATATATGGCCCCAGCCCCAGTGTATGTGCGGGGGATACAACAGCAGTGTACTAATGGCAGCAATGGCAGTGTGATATACTCACAGCCCACTACAGAACAACCCCCGACAACATGACATATGTGCACAGCTTGGTATGTAGATGGGGGACAGAGGCTGGAACACAGGCATATATGTAGAACACTGTTGCCATACACTAAGCAAGGTGCTGGTGTTACAGGATAGTCTGCAACATACCCTTAGTCAGGGAATTGAGGTTTGATATAGACATGGATGTAGCCATGTACCAGTAACATGCAACACACACCATGCCAGTGTCATATCTGACACAGGGCTTGTGTGGTGGATGGCCAACACATGATAGGCAAGAGGTAGGCCTACAGTAGTGACCTATGCAGACAGAAAGCATTCCAAGGTACACTAGTGTGTATACACACACACACACACACACACACACACACACACACACACACACACACACACACACACTATGCAAAGCATTACACAACAGTCTGTCTATAGTTCCTGAACCTCCTACACATATCTTTCCTCTCTAAGTGGGCATGTTCTCCTGTAAGACGTATTGCTACCTGCTGCCTGTATCACTGATGCCCACACAGAGGATGGATATCCATCACACAAGAAATGTGAAGGGACCATGGCCACATGCTGTAGGGATTTATAGTGGTTGGTTGCCATGACAGTGGTAATTCAATGTAGTACACATGTGTCATTTTATATATCTTTCGGCTTTTCCCAGTTAGGGGTCACCACAGCGGACCTCCAGTCTGCTAATGATTGACAGTAGATTTTTACGTGCTGGCTTGCCGGGCCTAACGCACAACCTTCGAAGAAGGATCGCCCATTCACGCATGTCGACACACAGAAGACGGTCTAACTGAGAATCGAACATGCAACGTCTAACTGTGAGGCGACAACGCTACCGCAGCACCACCACCACAGTACTGTCATTTTATATATATATATATATATATATATATATATATATATATATATATATATATATATATATATAGATATAGATATATAGCTATCTGGATAGGTATATGTACATATATTTCCACCATATGTCCTGGACATGGAGTGTAGCTGTACCGTAGCCCCTACAGTCCCAATGTTGTAGTGCAAGGGGATGTCAGGTATATATAGCAGGTATATTACTAGACTGTTGCTACTGTCATTGGGATTGTCTTTACAGAGATGGTGTGTGCGGATGCTGAAATCTGCTTATAACATGTGTGCCATTGGCTACTGACAGACATCCTACTGAAATCATTGTAAAGTACCGCTGCTAGCATGTAATTCCCCTGTGCAGTGCATCAGAGATATTGGCCACTACATATGGAACTTCGGACACACCCTGTACAGTACAGAGGTATACACATATTCCCTTAGTGCACCACATGTTTACCAGGCCTGACAATATGGATGTAGACAGCCATGTAGATGGGTATAACACATAACGACTGATATACCTTTGGCACCATAGGTGTTGGATTCACACACTCCTGTCTAGCCTGACACATAATGACTGTTGGTACAGGGGTGCCATGGACACGTACTACCCACTAGATGCTGACATACATCTGTACAGCATCCCACTGCTCTGTCTGACTTACATGACGTTTAAGGGAGGCCCGGCAGCAGTACATCTGGCAAGTATCTGCACATGGCATCCCACTGGTTAAGTACACTAAGCTGCTAGGCATGTAACAATGCACTGTGCAGGCTACAGGCAGACTGGCAGGCAGACTGGCTCAACACTGGCCTACATCTTGTATGGGGGAATGCACATGTACCTGCATATATAGCAGGCTCAACAGCCATGTCACAGCACAGGGTAAGATACACCTGTGTGACAGTGCATAACCAAAACCAGTGTGAACACAGCCACAGCCACATATGGTAGGCTAGCATAATATTGCAGTATATGGACTATCTGTTCTACACCATCCTCATATGTGCCACTCACATACTGTCCCTAAATATACTGGGCTGCTACACAGTTTGGTCTGATGGCTGTCTGTGGTATGGGATATGTGTGTGTATGGCCCTACAAACATGTATGGCAAAATGGTACCATACAGTGGGGCAGCATGTAACATCTGATAGAAGAGTATCTAGGACAATGACATCTACCACAGTCTGTACACAGGCTAAAGTATATATTAACAATACACACACTGCCGACATTCACCATCGCTACACAGTCCTCAGTACTGTACAAACATCCACAGAATGTCCAGCTTATGTCATGAAATATAACCCCTACTGTACATGACATGTGTAGCAATCTGATATAGCACTGGCTTGTTATCAGATATGATGATACTATTTATGGCATACAGCACATATGCACCACTTCATGCACACCATATGTACACCCGTTGACAGTGGTGTGGCTGACAGCTCATACACAGGGCCAGTATAGACATGTTGCTGTGATAACCTTGTATAATTTCTATTGTAATGGTGTTTGATGCAAAATATGTCCTATGGGGGATATGAAGTCAGTAACTGTGACGGCCTTCACCATCTACAGACTGCAATCCTCACACTACCATCTACATTCCACAGAGAGATGCACTGTGGATAGCACATGAAACCATAGGCACAACACTGCCCAGTCTGCAGATGACCCTGCAGATGGGGATTCCTCATATACATGGAACTGACATGGCAGGTATTACTACATGCACAACAGGGATATACAAACAAACACTGTTAAACCAACATTACTCCAAATGCAGTATAGCAGCACTTACAGTCTGTAGTCAGGTCAGGCACATCCGCTCCTGTTTGTTGCCCTCTTTCCACAGTGTATGTTGTTGGAGGTAAATCCCCAATCCATCTGAGATGCTTTTTGCCAAACAACAGATCTAGTTCCTGCTCACAGTGACTGAAAAGGCCCAACACCACCATGATGTTCCTAGGTATTAGAACCAGCACAGGGTATCAAACCCCCGAAAACTATGTAGCGCTATCACAGTTCGATGCAGTTATTGGATACACCACATGGGTTACCTGATGTGGAGCACTCAGAACATATATGAGAGGGTGAGTGACATCTGCAACAGGGATACAGTAGATATACAGTAGGTGTTGTACACGTAATCCAGCAACCACTCCGACTCCAATAACTAAAGCCCAAAAATTTATTCACAAATATTTACACAAATCCAAAATCAAAAATACATCCAGGTCAAGCGCTTTCGTATTACACTTCATCAGAACAAATTCATCACCACAAACTCAGCCTTATATAGTACACACAATTAACTCAATTAAGTAAAATCCTATTATTTAAAGAGACATAACAATATATATAAAATATATAAAATCTTACGAAAATCCTAAACAGCTTTAAAACAAGTGTGCGTTTTATAAAGTAATATCTAAGCAGACAGAAAATTATATATATAATAATTTATTTAAAAAGTATATGTATAATAATAACCAGAACTTACCGTTTTAATGCCCTATATTTTTGTTCATGTTTAATACTGACATGCTCATTTAATCCTGGTGTTTCACTAGCATTCAGTCTTAGTTGCCATTTGACTTCAGCCCTCAATAATTTATTATTCCAATCACCAACTCTAAAATCATGCTGTACCGCCTCAACTATACCAAACTTAAAACTATGACAAGGGAACATCATAATATGTTTATATAGGGCATTTTTTTCATCTTTTCTCTTAATACTATAACAATGCTCATATATCCTTCTACTCAACTTCCTTTCAGGTTTTACCTATATAAAATTGTCCACATTCTGAGCAAAGGGCTAGGTAAACCACCCCCATAGTATTGCAGGATCCGCTCATAAAGCTAACCTCTCTATTGTAAGGACCCACAGTAATTTTAGGGACATCAATAATAAACTTACAATAATCACAGGCCCCACATCTAGATGTTCCTTTCAACTTATTAGTATTAATAGAGTGATTATTTTCCAATAAATATTTTAAATTATTATTCATCCTGTATGTAAACAGGGGTTTTTCACCTATCTTTATTCCCTTTGAACATTACCCAATTATTTTTAATAATTCTCTGAACTTCCCCTGAGGTTTCACCATATGTTAAAATCATAGCTTGTGAGAAAGTATTGACCTCTTCTAACTTCTTAACTGGGATTTCCTCGTCCCTGCCTAAAAGGGGTTTATATCTCACATCCCACTGGTCCATGCGTTCCTCTCAAATCTGTGAAACAAAAGAAAAAGGATAGCCTCTAGCTAAAAACATTTCTAAAAGTAGATGGGTTTCTCTTTTTACAAGTTCTATATTAGAGCACATTCTTAAAACCCTAACCATCTGTCCCTTTACTATATTTCTTTTAACATAGTTAGGATGACTACTCATGAACTCTAGGTAGTCATTAGAAAACGTTGGCTTCCTATACAAACTAGACTGGAACCTTTTTAAGTTAAAATCCTTATACAATGTAACATCCAAAAAATTCATACTTTCACTGTTTGTACAACCAGTGAATTTAAAATAATCACAAACTTGATTTAAAAAATCCATTAACTTTTCATGTAATCCTTCACCTTTCCATAAAATAAACACATCATCTAAAAACCTTAGGTATAAATGCCAACCATCCTTAAAGGGTGAATTAAATAAAAACATAGCTTCCCATCTGTACATCACGAGATTAGCAAAGGTCGTGGCACAACAATTGCCCATCGCCACACCCCTAATCTGTCTAAAAAATTCTCCCCCAAATGTGAAAAAATTATATTTTAACACTAATTCCATCAATTCTAATATAAAATTAATCATACTACTACTTAAACTACTTTCCAAGACCAACACTTCTTGGAACATTTCCAGACCTGTATCATGGGGAATAGATGTGTATAGGTCCACCACGTCTACAGTAGGAAAACTAATACCATCATTATAAAATTCATTATTTACTCTTTTTAAAAAATCCCAGGAATCTATTAAAATGTACTTCACTGGTGTTATAGCACTTTTAACAACTCGGTCAATAAAAACCCCCAAGGGATACAAAATACTATTAAAACCTGGAATAATAAGTCTATGGGGGGGTCAACCAAATCTTTATGGGTTTTGGGTATACCAAAGGCAAGTGGAATGGTTGGATGTTCTACCATCAGAAAATTAAATACTTCTTCATTAATCACCCCCTGAAATAATGAGTCCTCTATTATTAATTTAATCTTCCTATGGGCCACGTTTATCTCATTTCCTGAAACCATTTCATATTTAGATCCATCGTTCAACATACAAAAAATTTTATTATGATAGTCCACATTATTAACTATTGCCATTCCCCCTCCCTTATCAGGCTTCATATATCTAACTTTGTCATCACTTCTTATTTCCTCTAACAATACTTTTTCATCCTTGGTCAAATTAAAAATTCTCCTTTTATGTTCATTAAGCTTTTTGTATATTTCCTGGGAACATACATTTTCAAAGGAACTTAGAATAGGTAGTAAAGGGGGGTTATAACAACTTTTTTTCTTTATCATATTCTTTTTCTTTGGGTTATTACCTTCATTACTATCTCTATTTAATATCTTAAGATTTAATTTCCTAACAAACATTTTCAATTCTATTAAGGTTTTACTAACATCTTCTCTACCTGTTGGGACAACTTTTAACCCTCTCATTAGTAAATGAAACAATTCTTTACTCAGTTCTAATCCAGCATAATTATAGATTTTAAACCCTTTATATAAAAATACTAAACCATCATCAGAAACAATGTCTTCAGACTGGTGGTTCACCTCAATTATTCGTAGCTGTTATTTCAATGATTCGTTGGGTTTCAATAATTGTATCGAATTCTCCCTTCCCCCCTGTCCCCTAAAAAATCATGTTTATCTAGTCTTCCTTGATTTTTGTTAAAAATCCTCTCTGACCTTCTTAATGGTGGAAATTCATTGTCATAAGAGTTTACATCACTATTCGGTCTATTAACATTTTGTTTTACACTACCCATAGGTATAAACTGATTATTACTTTCACTAAAAGTGTCCAAATATGCTTTAGGTAAAGGATATGCCAACCCATGTTTATAATCATATTCATCTCTTAACAGTTTTTTCTTTTTTCTATCTATATTATTGCACACTTCATTTTCAACTTTATCAAATATAATATTGTACCTAAATAAATACTGGTTAAAATTAAAGTCATTCAATATCAAATTATTAATTTCATCAATGTCTCTAAATAATTCATCAATTCTTTTATTATTAATTTTTAAAATAAAGTCCATCAATTCAAGGCCATGTCTGTCAAACATTTTTAAAAGTTCATCACATTCTTCCTGGCCTTTCTTAATTCCATTCGGGAACCTAAAGGCACGTAGACCCTTAGGGACCCTCCCTTTAGTCATACTTTCCTTTAAATAGGCATTATCACACTGCAAGGCTCGCACCTTGTTCATTTTTATTTCTAAAGTCACTAACCTATTGTCCATACTTGTCACGCCATTTTCGAATAAAGGTGGAAACAAACCACATTCTTTTTTTGACCAATCTCTCAAACGATCATGTATTCCATTGTTTACAGGGTTTATAGGTCTAAAATCAGTTTGTCCCACACTTGTAGAAGGCACAGCTTGATTTTCAGCGCTACGAGGACGCTGTCGTTGTTGCTGACTCTGACTTCGAGAAACAGGAAGTGCACCTCCAACATCAGTCCCTAAAGGGTTTCCGCTCCTTTCTATACCCATCGGGCTATTTGTTTTTTGTATTTTGTTTACAGTCTCCTGCAGTTCAGAAACCTTATTAGTAAGGTTTAAAATTAAAGCAAATAAATTGTCGTTATTAGTATCCGCTTGTTGCCCACACGGAAAAGGCAAGGAATCCAATTCTTCTTCAAAAACCGGCGAGAGATCATGCTCATCCATAACCGGACCAGGGCTTAGTAGGCAGTCAATCACCCAAATCGCAACAAGTAAAAACCAAGGGTGAAGAGTGGAATAATCAACAAGTAATCCAGCAACCACTCCGACTCCAATAACTAAAGCCCAAAAATGCATTCACAAAAATTTACACAAATCCAAAATAAAAAATACATCCAGGTCAAGCGCTTTCGTATTACACTTCATCAGAACAAATTCATCACCACAAACTTAGCCTTATATAGTACACAAAATTAACTCAATTAAGTAAAATCCTATTATTTAAAGAGACATAACAATATATATAAAATATATAAAATCAGGGACAGATGGTTAGGGTTTTAAGAATGTGCTCTAATATAGAACTTGTAAAAAGAGAAACCCATCTACTTTTAGAAATGTTTTTAGCTAAAGGCTATCCTTTTTCTTTTGTTTCACAGATTCGAGAGGAACTCATGGACCAGTGGGATGTGAGATATAAACCCCTTTTAGGCAGGGACGAGGAAATCCCAGTTAAAAAGTTAGAAGAGGTCAATACTTTCTCACAAGCTATGATTTTAACATATGGTGAAACCTCAGGGGAAGTTCAGAGAATTATTAAAAATAATTGGGTAATGTTCAAAGGGAATAAAGAGTTGTTAACAACTATAGGTGAAAAAACCCTGTTTACATACAGGATGAATAATAATTTAAAATATTTATTGGAAAATAATCACTCTAGTAATATTAATAAGTTGAAAGGAACATCTAGATGTGGGGCCTGTGATTATTGTAAGTTTATTATTGATGTCCCTAAAATTACTGTGGGTCCTTACAATAGAGAGGTTAGATTTATGAGCGGATCCTGCAATACTATGGGGGTGGTTTACCTAGCCCTTTGCTCAGAATGTGGACAATTTTATATAGGTAAAACTGAAAGGAAGTTGAGTAGAAGGATATATGAGCATTGTTATAGTATTAAGAGAAAAGATGAAAAAAATGCCCTATATAAACATATTATGATGTTCCCTTGTCATAGTTTTAAGTTTGGTATAGTTGAGGTGGTACAGCATGATTTTAGAGGTGGTGATTGGAATAATAAATTATTGAGGGCTGAAGTCAAATGGCAACTAAGACTGAATGCTAATGAAACACCAGGATTAAATGAGCATGTCAGTATTAAACATGAACTAAAATATTGGGCATTAAAATGGTAAGTTCTGGTTATTTTATTATTATACATATACTTTTTAAATAAATTATTATATATATAATTTTCTGTCTGCTTAGATATTACTTTATAAAACGCACACTTGTTTAAAGCTGTTTAGGATTTTTGTAAGATTTTATATATTTTATATATATTGTTATGTCTCTTTAAATAATAGGATTTTACTTAATTGAGTTAATTGTGTGTACTATATAAGGCTGAGTTTGTGGTGATGAATTTGTTCTGATGAAGTGTAATATGAAAGCGCTTGACCTGGATGTATTTTTTATTTTGGATTTGTGTAAATATTTGTGAATAAATTTTTGGGCTTTAGTTATTGGATTCGGAGTGGTTGCTGAATTACTTGTAGATTATTCCACTCCTCACCCTTGGTTTTTAGGTGTTGTACACGTGCCTGTCTGCATGTACAGGTGACAGCATCAACACAGGCACACTCACACAAGGACGCACACACATTGACACACTTGGCAGGGACAGGAGTGCAACTCATCACTAGTGGGATTGCCACAACACATCAATGTGCAGGTATCACATACACCACACAGGTCATATAGAGGGCGTATGGGCAAAGAGTATGAGGAGATGTCAGACATCAGACAGCATGCTTCAGTATGCCCTGGGGGGTTGTAGTGAGTATGGAAGTGGACATACACACCATACAACACACACACACACACACACACACACACACACACACACACACACACACACACACACACACACACACACACACAAACACACAGGGTGCCAGTTCTGACATGCATGGGTGCATGTCTACACAGGTATGTGATGGTCAACTGTGCCAGCAGGCTGTACAAGGGTAGATGATGGGTATACCTTGGCACCAGGCCACATGACAATGGTCTGCATTGTGGTTCAGGCCTGGAGTTACTGCATTTGCCCACACAGGTGGGTATTGCATCCCCCATCCAGTCACCTGGGTGACTGTTGTGTGTGGCCAATGCTGTACACCACATGCCATGTATGTGTTCCTTAGTCCATGACATGGATGGTGTCTGGGATGTGCACACCTCCCACATGCATGTACAGTGATGTGTGGAACTGTACCTGGGGTGTCTGTCCCATGTTGCAAACACAGATTATCATCAGATGTGCCAGTTTTACCCACCTGTGGCAGGACCTGGTACTGGGCAGCAAGTTTACCCTTCACCTACGTTGACGGCATGCCAACAGCATTCCCTGATGTCAGTATCATCTGTCCATACAGGACATGTTGTCAGGCATGGTATTGCCATTGTGAGTCATATGTGAAGGCACAACAGGTGGTGCAGGTGTCCATTGGGGAACATGGTAGAGGTGCACTGTCTGCATGTACGTGCATATTGGACAGATGGGCAGGGTGACATGCCCTCTGTAGCCCACCGCTTTCACTGCATAGATGCTATCAGTGGCCAATATGCAGTGTACTACCCACATATTGGCTGCTGCCTAGGCATGTGTGTACATATGACACATGGGTTGAGTGTGTACTCTGGGTAATAGTGGGGTTGCTAACTTGGATTGTCTGGCCTTGATGTCACATGTATGGGTATGGCTTTGCACACCAGCCTCCCAGCTAATTTACATCTGTTATCCCTGTATGGTTGACATTGTGATATATAGTAGGGCCACCATAAAATAAATTAACAAAACCCCCTTCAACAATGCCTGCAGTTGACACACACTCCCCTCTGCACAGGATATGAGTTTTACACACACACACACACACACACACACACACACACACACACACACACACACACACACACACACACACACACACACACCTATCATGTCTGGGAGTAAAACCCCTACCAAATTACTTTATTACACTACAGCACTACGCAGTTATAGTACGCGCCACGGCCATTACTGGAGTACTATTTCCCCAAAGGTGTATTTCACAGTGAATGATATCAGCAGATTTACCAAAGTAGAGCATTTCAACTGTACTGCAAGTGACTAGCCTAAAATGCAGACAGTGAGACACACACAAAACATCCACAACTGAGATGTGTGGGTATGGAATCACTGATCGAGGCATATTTCACACTACAGCACTGAGCTGTTATGGGACACACCACAGGGATTATTAGAGACATCTTTCCCCAAAGGTGTATTTCACATTGAATGACATCAGCAGGTTTACCAAAGTAGGGCATTTCAACTGTACTGCAAGTGACTAGCCAAAAATGCATTGCTCCCTACACAGACAGTGAGACACACACAAAACATCCACAAATGACATATGTGGGTATAAAACCCCTGATTGAGGTCTGCATCACACTACAGCATGGAGCTGTTATGGGACACACCACAAGGATTACTGTAGAACTTTCTCCTCAACGTTTTACTTCACAATGAATGACATCAGCAGGATTGGCAATGTAGGGCATTTGAAATGTACTGCGAGTGAGTAGCCTATGATACATTGCTCCATACACAGACATTGCAACACATACAAAACATCCAGAACTGTCATGGGTGGAGATGGAACCCTACCACAGTTATAAATCACACTACAGCAGTATGCAGTTACAGGATGCCCTACAGAGATTACTGGGCTATGACTTTCCCGCAGGTGTATTTCTAGGTATGTGACATCAGCAGCCTTGCCAAAGTTGAGTATATAAATTCTAAGGAGTGTGAATAACTTAAAAAGCATTGTTTGTTATTCAATCACAGACAGACAAAGACACACAGATTCACACAAACACACAGTTGCCAATTCTGGGCTTTGAACCCCTACTTCATTACTTTATCACACTACAGCAGTACACAGTTACAGGATGTGCTACAGAGATTACTAGGCTATTATTTTCCAAGAATTATATTTCCAGGTGAGTGACATCAGCAGCCTTGCCAAAGTGGAGCATGTGTATCGTATGGGTTGTGAGTGGCCTAAAAAGCATTGCTCTCTACCCAGTCAGACACACACACACACACACAGTTGCCAGGTCTGGGGTTAGAACACCTACCTAACTACTTTATCACACTACAGCAGTACGCAGTTAGAAGGCACACTACAGAGATTACTGGACTATGATTTCCCCAGAGGTGTATTTCTAGGTGAGTGACATCAGCAGTCTTGCCAAAGTTGAGTATGTGTATTGTACGGGGTGTGAGTGGCCTAAAAAGCATTGCTCTCTACTCAGTTGGACAAACAAACACACACAGCTGCCAGCTTTGGGGTTAGAACACCTACTCAACTACTTTATCATACTGCAGCAGTACGCAATTGCAAGACCTGCTACGGAGATTACTGGGCTATGATTTTCCCAGAGGTGCATTTCTAGGTGTGTGACATCTGCGGTATTGCCAATGTTGTGTATATGAACTGTACTGAGTGTGAGTATCCTAGAAAGCATTTCTCTCTACACAGACAGAGACCGAGACACGCACACATACACACACTCACACAGTTGCCAAGTCTGAGGTTAGGACTACTACCTAACTAGTTTATCAGTACATCAGTACACTGTTATGGGATGCACCATGGGGATTATTGAGCTACAGCTCCCCAGAAGGTGTATTTCACACTGGATGACCTCAGCAGCGTTGTCATGATACTGCTATGGGGAGGGCGGTGTGTGCATGGGCCGTAACCTATTCATGTAGGGGTTGACATGCCACATGCAGGCACACATAGGGTCATATGCCACAGGCACGTGTCTACATCTACTAGGTGACAACTTCCTTGTACAGTCATGTTACACAGCTGGCACATGCAACACGCCATCATGCTGACAGATACTGGTGGCTAGTATCTGCAGTGAGTAACACATGCACCTCATGTGTTTGTGGCCCTTTGGCTATATGTGTTGGGTGGGAGAGGCCCAGATGGCTCCTTGTCATGGTCACCCTCTTCAACACATCTATTACCTAATAGAATTCATAAACTCAAATGCCATGGAAGATATGCTCAGAACTAGTTCAAACAACTGTGGTCCCCAAAGCCATGGAGAGGGATCATAATGGATCATATAAATAAAGACATAGGAATTTGCAGACTTTGGATCCATCCCAGAAAAACTCATCAGCTTAAATGTTAACCCATACATCACAAGATGGTTGCAAAACTGGCTGGTGACAGAACCCACAGGGTCAGAGTTGCTGGCACATCTGACACAGATATCACAGAAACGGATACCTGGGGACCCAGGTTGATAGTAGTCTCTCATCATTGACACCATGTAAGCTAAGTAGTTAGGAGACCTTCATTGCCCACCTTATCATGAAGGAGGGATTCTCATCTCAAGGGAGGTCATAGTCTCCTCCTATACTCATCCTCATCAGACCAATGATTGAGTACAATGCCCCATTCACCAAAAGGATAAAGGGTCTCAAACATCTGTCCTATGCTGCCCAGGTGACCTTTTACAAGGCCCAACAACACCCAAAGGCCATGATTGATGAAGATTTGATGAAAAAAAGATCCTCAAAGAGCAGAAGAGAGAGGCGGAGACTTAAACCTCGAACCTCGACATAATAGGACGTGGAGGGAGGGATAGATTCATAGAAAGACTCCCTATGCTGTGAATAAAATCCCGGTATATGAGGCATGAGGCCTCGCGGGCCTTTCAAAGAGAAATCTTGACCAATGGATGGGGATGGGAGATGATATACCCCAGGGGATACCCTCAGTGTGTCTGCAACAGAGAGGCACAACAAAAAATATGGGTAATCCCCATACTAAAGGGGTATGTGGCGTACAAAACTAAACTATGGGCTTGTAAATGCCCTCGGGCAGATAGCCTAGTATGAACCTATGAACCTATGAACCTATGTCCGTCTACCTTTGGCTTATTATAGTGTGTTGTCCTTACATATATGTCTGTATTCCTATCCACTGTGTGTGCAAGGCAGGAGTGGTGCATACTGACATGTGTCTGCACTGAGAACTGCAACTGCCAGATATGTCTGGTCCACTGTTGTTTGCTGACATGACCTTCTTGCGTTTAAGTGTGTGAGTATGCCCATTATGGGCTTTCAGTATGTTGTTGACTGACATTGCCTTCATTCCTCTGTGTGTGAGCATGCTCAGTATGGTCATCTATATTGCATGTGTGGATCAAGTCCAGGTGGTTTGTACTGCGGTGTTGACCTTTGTGTTGTACACCGACAGGTAGCATGCTGTGTCTGCAGGGTATACATTACTCATTTGGCATTGACTGTTGCTACATTTCTGCATAGTGGGGGGGGGGTGCCAAACTGTTTCTACATTTCTACACAGGGGTGGGGGGCACACCTGACTGTTACTATGTGTACATAGGATGGTGGGGCACACCTTACACTTTTACACAGTTGCTAGGACTGTACTGGTATGTCAGGTACACCATTTCAGTCTGTAGTCTTACCTATCCTGCTGGCTAGAGACATACCAGTGTACTACAGATCATAGCTTTCACTACCTACGTAATATTTTCTGACTTCCTAGCCTTCACAACTGACATCCAACTGGCTGGCCTGCTGTAGTCTGTCTGTGTAGGGCTGGGGTAGAGGTTACCCATGGGGCTCATTCAGAGGCCATAGTACAGCATTTGTTTGTGTTTGTCTACACCTATCCTGCTGGCTATGACTGTTGTTGGGTATGTGCCCCCCTCCCGACTGGCATGTGTGAGACACTTACCTTGTGGGTGTCCCAGTATTGAGGGTAGTGATGCAGGGCTGCCTATGTTGGATGCACATAGTACACTCCCTATTCATGGTTGAGCACAGGTAGTGTCATGTTTGGCATCCCTTTTACTGTATGTGCAAGTCGGAGAGAGGTGTCATTCCCTGGGTCCAAACTGTGTCAGTGCATGTGCTATGCGTTGCCTCTTTGCCAAGGCCAGGGCATACTTGGCACACCTACTTCTGCCTACTGGGGCAGGCTCAGGTTGTTCCTCCTCCAAGTCACTCTGCGACTGTGCAGGCCTTGGGGCGCTGTGTGGCCCTGCCTCATGCTGTTCCTGCTGCAGCTGTTCCCACGGGATCATATTGTGTAGCATGGGACATACAAGGACAATGTGGGTACATGTAGTTGGTGAATACTGCAAGGCTCCACCGGATGTGTCCATGAACCAGAACCATGACTTGAGCATCCCAAACACATGCTCTGCTATGATTCATGTTTGTGCGTGTGTGTCATTATGGAGATCTTGTTCGGGTGTGTGTGTATTTCTAATGGGAGTCATCAACCATGGCTCCAGTGCATATCCAGCATACCCCACTAGGTAACCATGTGGGATGTCCCCATTGGCAAATGTCTGGTACAGCTGTGTCAGATGCCAGATGTGGGAATCGTGGTAGCTTCCAGGGCAGCCAACACACACATTCATTATTATGCCCTGGGCATCACACATGACCTGGCAGTTGATGGAGGGGAAGCCCTTGCGGTTGATGTAGACCCTACCCTGCTCACCTGGTGGTACTTTAATGCATATCTGCGTGCCATCTATTGCACCCACTACCTCAGGGTATTCTGTTATTTGGTGGAAGTGACGCATATTGCTGGCCAACACCTCACGGGTGATGGGGAAATATATGTGCTCACTGATGGGCTGACATGGCATCTAGGAACTGGTAGAGTACCCCGGATGCTGATGCCTGTTAAATCCCCATCATATCCCCAGTTGGCCTTTGGAAGGTACCTGTAACTAGTATTCTTAGGCCTACACATACCTTGGTATCCACTGGGATGGGTTCCCCTCTGTTAGTTCTGTGTGTGAGGCGTGGCCGGCACAACTTAATTTGCTGTAGGAGGTCCCTGCCCACCCTATAGTGCTCCACTATCTCCAGCTCATGTAGCCCTTGGTAGGTTACCCTGGGTCTGTACACTCTTCTCTGTCTCCTCATTGTGGGTTGCTCAGCAGCATTCACATCCTCACCACCCTCAGACTCTTGCACATGCTGGTTTATGATAGCAAAAGCAGCCCCTAACATTTTTTCTCTTGCTTTCATTTTGTAAATTTTCCCCATCTATATACACCGGTGGTGCAGAGTTTTTGGGACAAACAAGGGGGAAAGGTGTTTGCATGGTTTATATTGGTGTGCTTGGCTGGGCTGGTCTGCTGCCTGTGTAACTGGCTTATTCTGATACATTTCACCTGTCAGCTAAGCTAGTTCTCCTTGATTACCTTCCTACTACTGTTTTCCCTTCCCACTGCCTCCCTGTTTAAGCCTGTGTGCGTACCACTCAAACGGAGTGCTCATATGTGCACATAGCTGCTTTTTCCTTGTTTAACTTCCTTTTTCTTCCTGTAAAACCTGGTGCACGGTGTGAACACCCGCTTACACTTTGTAAAGTGTGCTAGGCAGGTTTAGATGCACCCCTAGCTTAGCTGTGCTAACCTAGGAGCAATCCCGTGCCACAGGTCTTCAATCTACTTACAGTATGCCTGACACCCCCCCCCATGATGTCACCTATATCCTAGTCTTGCACCCAGCTATTTATACTCTTATACTCTTGGGACCTGCCTCACACCCTAGGAAAATCTGGCATTCACTAACTTTCTCTCATTTGCATAGGATTGCCTACTAATGCATAGTTACGTCTCACACTGAGCCTCCCCCCTTAGCAATCACTACTCACTGGCCAAATTGTCTTTTGCCTACCCTTGACTTGCATGGCAGAATACTGATTTTTTGTTAGACTGCTCATTTTCAGTTTATTTTCTTATTTTCCCCCAATCCCATTTGCTGCCCTATGCTTAAACAGCTGAGATTAACGAAAAAAAAAAAAAGTTGTTTTATTTATTTTTTAAACAGTTTGCAATGCCAATGGCCTTCTACTTGGCCATTGACATGCTTTCTCAATAATATGTAGCCTTTATTTTGAGCTGTCATAGCTCTGTTTTGCAATTTGCAGAAATGTACTCGGTTACTAACCGAGTACATTTCTGCAGATTGCACTTGTCTTGCACAGACTATTGCAAGCTTCCTGGATTGCAATATCACCTCATTTGCATATATGTCTCCAGCAAATGAGGTGATTTGCATACCAGGGCTTCATCCGTGCAAGACTAGTGCTGGAGCTCTCGTGCATGCCCCTGCCGGCTGTTCCTGGATCGCACAGCAGACATATTGCCTGCGTGAGCTACTGCACTCATCTTGCACTCCGTGCAGGCTTTTGAGAATCCGGGGGTATATCTTTAATATACATGTATCTCCATACATCTCTTTACCTTGATTCATTCATGAAAGATTAACCTTTCATCTATTAATGGACAGACTTTATGACAGGAGAAAACATTACCCAAAACCCAACCTGTCATACAGTCTGTCCATTAATAGATGAAGGGTTAATGAAAGCCATGCAATTTATAACCTGACTTCTGGTTATTTTCCCATATTTTTGCAAAATGATTAAGCTCTTTGCCTCCCATGCACAAGACATAAGGTTCGATCTTGACCTCTGGTCAATGCCTGTTTGGAGATGCATCTCCCTTTGCCTCTGTGGGGGTCCTCCCACCTCTGAAAAACATGCTGATTTTTTTCATCTCATATTCACCAATGAATGGAGAAATGGGCAGCAACACAGACTCTACATTATGCCCTATAGGAGGAGAGTTGTACAGGTCAACCACTTTGGGCATGTACTGTGGTGCACAGTATCCTCAAGATAGGTGAACATGGGTCACAGACTGTGCACTGTGGCAGGGCTAGCCATTTGATGGTGTAAAATATGGCTGTAGATGATCTGATCAAGTTGTATAATGTCGCCAAAATGATCATTGCTAGTCACCAGTGATAAGTGGGTTGAGGATCAGGCCTACCCCGACCTACACCAGGGGCCCATGCTAAAGGTGGGAGGGGTTATGTGCCCCTATTGCCCAGTGTGTGACTGCCATACTTCCCAGCAGACCTGGGTCAATATGCTACTGGCCAGTTGGTGTCTAGTTTTCCAACTTGGGCTACTTGGGATAGCTCTTTTGAGAAAAAGCTGGATATAAAACCAGTCAACCTACTATACATGAACTCGAAACTGCTACACTTAATGTAGGTTCACTGACAAGATGCAGTTTGGAAGTGGATGACATAATATTATGGAGGAGGCTGGACATCCCATGTGTCCAAGGTACAGGATGGAAGGGCAGTGCAGCGAAGTTGCTTGGTTTGGGATCCAGAGTCTACTACTTAGGAGAAGGGCAGACTAGAAATGGTGTGGGAATTGTGGTGAGAGAGAAGCTTCAGAAGGCAGTGAAGGATATCATCAGAATTAATGACAGACTCATGGCAATGAGACCCCAGTGTAATGACAGGGCAGTATTCATAATCTCAGACTGTGCCCCACAGCAGGGCTGTAATAGTGAGGAAAAGAGTGCATTCACACAGCAGTTACAGGGCCTACTAGATAAAGCAGGACCACAGGAATTGGTGTTAATAATGGGTGACTTGAATGCACATATTGGGACAGACAGAACAGGGTATAAGGACTGCCTGGGTTCACATGGGTGGGTCAACAGGAATAAAGAAGGAGAGGTCATTCTAGACTTCTGTCTGGCAAATGGCTTGATAGTAGCCAACACAAGGTTCAAAAAGAGAGACAGTCACAAGATCACATACAAGAGTGGCCAACATACATCTCAGATAGAGTTCCTCCTAGTAAGGAAAGGGCAGTGGTGCAGAATCAGTGAATACAAAGTCATCCCCAGTGAAACAGTCAGCCCACAGTATAAACCACTGGTTTCCAAAATTGGTGGCAAGCAGTGGTCAGAGAAGGTTCTAAGGTCAACAGGGACCAGGCTGAAGACCTGGAAGTTGACTGAAGAGAAAGTACAACAAGGAAATACTCAGGGCTGTAGCACCCCAAGAAGAAGAGGAAATAGGTGGATTTGAAAAGGAATGGCAGTGCCTCAAAACTGCATGTGTAAGGACTACAGAACAGATATGTGGCTGAACCAGGTATGGAAATGAGGTAAGGAAAGGTGGTGGTAGAATGCAGAAGTCTAGGAAGTCATCAAAAGAAAGAAGGAGTGCAGAAAAAAATGGGAGACAGAAAAGACTGACCAGGCTAGGAAGGAATATTGGTTGGCTAACAAGGAAGCTAAGAAAGGAATTGTAATAGCAAAGAACAGGTCTACTTCAGTAGACTGACAGTACACAAGAACAACATTCACAACACCGAGACCAGAAGACTGACAAAGGAAATAACTGACATTTCGAAATCCCGACGCTGAAAACACTGACATGTGAAACGAGCGTGACTGTGTAAGTATGCAATAGTGATGGATGTTAGGGTGTGGGTAAGGTAAGTGTGCGATATTGATGGACCTTAGGGTTAGGGTGCGGGTAAGGTAAGTGTGCGATAGTGACGGACCTTAGTGTTAGGGTTTGGGTTAAGGTTAGTGCATACATAGCTGTGTATGTAAGGTTTAGTGTAGGTTTGTAAGGTTTTTGGTGTGCTTGTGTTGTGTGTGTGTTGTGAGTCGGTGTTATGGTGTTCGGTAAAGTGGACTGTTGGTTTTGTGTGGTGTCGGTGTTTTAGCTGTCGGGTTTGTGGTGTGTCAGTGTAGTGTAGGGGATCCCAAAGAACACAGTATTGGAGGCACTCTACCAGCTTCTAGAAAGTGAGTCAGTAGGTGGCAAAAGAAACTGTAACAAGTTGCAAGATGAAGACAATAAGATAAAGAAGTTATTCAGACACTCTTCATAAGGGATGCCAGCAACAACTTGTTCACCAGTCCAAAGGACATCAAAGGGAGATGGAATATTTCCAGCAGCTTCTGAATGAAGAAAATCCCCACAAAAGCTGTACTACCTTAGAAACAGCCTACAATGAGAGAAGAAGAGGAGTCCACCCTAGAATAAGTAAGAATAGCACTAAGGAAAATGTAGTCAGGTAAAGCAGCAGGCTCAGATGAGGTCACAGCAGATATTATAAAGATGCCAGGTGAGATATGGGAGAAATGGCTCCTGAGATTACTTGTAGCAGTGTGTAAAGAAAGGCATATTCCAGATGACAGGAGAATAAGCATACTTGTGCCAGTGTACAAGAACAAAGGGAACATCCACAACTGTGCGCAGTACAGAGGCGTAAAATTCCTGTCACACTTCATGAAAGTTCCGGAGAGGTTGATTGATAAAGAGATATGTAGAGTAGTAGAATGTAATATGGAAGATGAGCAGTTCTTATTCAGATCAGGATGCAGCACAATTGACCTGATATTTGCAGTGAGACAGATAGTTGAGAAGAAGCTAGAAATGAGTAAACAGTCCAACCTGGGCATTGCTAGACTTGGAGAAAGCATATGACAAGGTTCCAAGAAAACCTGTTTTGGGCACTACTGTGGTGGCTGTAAGTCCTAAAAACATTGGTAGAATTAGTGCAGGCTATGTACAAGGACCCAATGACTTAAGTACAAACAGTGTCTGGCCTCACAAATGGGTTCTCAGAGGGAGTAGTTGTGCACCAGGGTTCAACTCTGAGCTCACTGCTGTTCATACCAATGATGAATTACATTTGCAAATGGGTCAGAGGGGACAGATGTATGCAGATGGTGTGACATTACAGGCAGACTTTGAACAAGAACGTCAACAAAGGATAGGAGAAAGGAATGCAAAATTGAAGGCAAGTGGGATGAAACTAAACACAGATAAGACATTGGCAATGGCAGAAAATTGGGGAAATTAGAAAAAGCTGAACATTGAGATAGAAGGTAAGATAGCAGAACAGGTAAATAGCTTCAAGTATCTGGGAGGGGTGGTTCAGGAGGAGGGAAGTCTGATGAAGAGGTCAATACTAGACTTAATGGGGCTGCAACCAACTGGCATAGAGTCTCAGATGTAGTCTATGACATAAGAATGCCAAAGAAGCTGAAAAGTATAACTGTACAAGGCAGTGGTGAGACCACTACTACTGTATGGTACAGAAACCTGGGTAGTAAAGGCAGAACAGATGAGTAAACTAGATGTGATGGAAATGAAGTGCCTGAAAATGGTAGCAGGATGCACACTGTGGAACAGATGAAGAAATGGGGACATAAGAGCAGAAACAAGTAACTCCAATTGCAGAAAAGTTCAAACAGAACAGATCACTGTGGTTCAGACACATGCAAAACAGCAGAAGAGAATCTGGTGAAGATTAGGGGCAGACAGGAAAAAGGAAAGAGGAAATGAGGACTTCTAGTAAAGAGGTGGACAGATTGTGTGAAGGAAGATCTGCAACAGTCAGGCACAAGTGTCAAAGGAGGCAGGAGTGTGGCATTAAATCGAGAAAGATGGCATCAGTTAACATGAAACCCTGACCCTATGTGGAAAATGCGAAAAAGGGGGCTGCTGCTGATGATCTTAAAAAGAGATGCTGAATCTCTAGATCATCATTGTTGGCAGCATAAATGTTATTAATTTATCCAGGTTAGTATTACATCTCCAAATCAATACTACCAATCTACCAAGTATAATAAATAAGGACATCATCAGTGCATACCCCATACTGAAATAGTAACTCCTTTCTTACCTCCTCTATCTGGCTCACAATCAACTCAAACCATTTGGTAGATTCTATCGCTTAACTTTATTCTTATATAGCAGTTTAATTTATTGAAAGAAATCGATGTCACTTCTCCCACCTAAAGTTTTGCATTGCTCTTCTTCTAACCAGATTTGAACTAGTAGCAGTCGTTCAACCAATGTAGTATTCTAACGTTTGATTCTAGAATCTCATATGACTGTTGCTTCTATTTTCACAGCAGGTTGATGGACTTAGTTTCCAAAGCTGACACTGTTAAGGGCTTTGGGGCAAGGGGATTGCACTCCTGAATGAAACATGCTTCAGAAGAAATGTTAAACCGAGGTCCAAGAATAAAAAAAAAATACACTTTATCCCTAAGCCATTTTGCCATAACCATATTTTTTTTTCATTGCTTCTTTAATGTCCTGTTTTTTTATTGTACACATTTTCCTTGGTATCCTCTTCCATATAAACCATACATACATTTATTACTAGAATTCTATCATAATCATGGAGTAATTTGTCCTCATGTGCATCATATGTAATTATTTTCACATAACATTTGGTACAATAGTCAACCTTTTGGTGCAGCGGTAGCGTTGTTGCTTCACAGCAAGAAGTTCTCCTGTTCAATTCTCGGCTGGAGTGCGAGGAGTGCCTTCTGTGTGGAGTCTGCATGTCCTCCCAGTGGTTGGGTGGGCATTCGAAAGACATGCGTAAATGGGCGTGCCTTCATTGAAGGTTGAACATCGAGCTGGCACCTCGGCATTCATGAAAATCTACTGCCAATCATTAGCGGACCGGAGTTCCGCTGTGGCGACCCCTAACCGGGAAAAGCCGAAAAGACAACACAGTCAACCTTTACTCATGTATCAATCATTTTGCAAAACTCCCCTCACTCATTTACATTCCAAAAATACCTCAAGCTATTCCTTCCACTCCATATATGTTGTATTGTTTTCCTGTCCACACGTACATCTTTGATGATTTAACTAGATGTTTATTTGGCTGTAGTCAAAATACAAACTATGACTGTACTTGTGCTTGCTTAAATCTGTTTTGTCTCATTTTAGCTGCTTATCTGTATACTGTTATTCAGTTCTGCCACAGATCTATTACTGTTCTTTCAGTATATGTTATACCATGTTTTCCTTTTTCAGGAGTATGTTCAATATTTATATCTTGCACATAAAGAATATTCCTGCCATATACTAAAATATCATTTAAAACAATTGCCTTGGTTGTGCCTTACAAGCTTCTCAAATACATCTGTAGTTCATATACATCATTCTACTCAATGCCATGTGTTTCTCAAAAGCATAATTTTTAATATTCAAAATAAATTTAACAAAGCAACATGTATAATGGGATTCACAACCATAATTTTCCTTTAGAGTTTTACAGAATTCCTTCTTTAATGGGACAGAGACAGAATCTCCCATAATATACCCAAAATGTAAATTAGTAACACACAGGGAGATTCAATGAAGTCTACATGGTCATTTTCTAGTGTGTGCATGTGCTTGTTGCACACATAGTATCAATGAAATTCAGGTTTGGTAAGCGTCATATAGAGGTGTGCAAACTAAATAAACACAGTGGCATGCTAATTACAGCATAAGCAGCTGAATTGCATGCTAATTAATCAGTCTAACACAGTATAGCTATTCAACAAACTATAAAGCATTCATGCAGACTCCATGCTGGTTTTTCAAACTTTTGGAATGCAGCAATGAAAAGGAGTCTACATGGACAGAATGTGAGGGGCTGCTATTGTTTTAATTTATTTGCATGTACTACAGGTTGAAGCCAATGCTGCTGCTGCTGCTAATAGGCCTAGGCTGAGAAGCAGAAGAGTTTTCAGGTCCCATTTAACTTTTCACAAACTATATGATGGAAACTGTGGAGTGCTGCAGGGTGGACAGGGGAACACTGCGACCTCTGCCATCCTCAACTCAGAGCTAGAGCCAACTAAAGGGAACCCATTCCAGTGGTGACAAAAGTATGTGTAGTCTTAGAATCGTAGCTACAGGTACCTTATACAGACTAACAGGACATGCTGGGGGTGTCACAGGCATCAACATCTAAGATCCTCCACCAGTTCCTGAATGACAACATATATGTTCCCCCATAGTTCGAGGAGAGGGCCGGAAATATGCCGGAGTTCTACTTTGTAGCACACTACCCTGAAGTACTGGGTGCCATAGATTGCACAAATGTGGAGATTAAGGCACCACCTGGGGAACTGAGTAGGCTCTATATAAACAGAAAGGGCTACTACTCTATCAGCTACAGAGTTGTGTGTAATGCCAGGGGAATAATCTTGAATGTGTGTGCTGCCAACCCTAGCAATTACCATGACTCACATACCTGCTGCACCTCCCAACTGTACCAGATGTTTACTAGGAGGGATATCCCACAGGGGCATTTAATGGTGGATGCAGGCTATGCACTGGAACCATGGCTGATGACATATATCAGAAATGCACACACAGCCACAGAAGGATGCCATAATGAGGCACATATTCCAACAAGAAATGTAACAAAGTGTGTGTTTTGGCTGCTGAAATCATGGTTCCAGTGCATTGATACATCTGGGGGAGCCCTCAGTACAATCCATGGACATGTACTGAAATATTTATAGTATGTTCCATGCTACACAACATTAATCTTGAGAAAACAGCTTCAGTAGGATCAGCAACGGGGAGGGCACACATCCCAGCACCAATGCCAAAGTCACCACAGCCACTGGCAGATGAGTAGTTACAGAGGGAATCACCAACTGCTGTGGGTGTAGGCAGATGTAGGCATGCTCAGTATGCCCTTGCATTGATTAAGAGGCAATGCGTAGCACACTCACTCACCCCCAGGGGCCTAAAACCTTCCTCCTACTCACATGCATATGGTAACATTGATGCCAGGCAACTCACACAATCTTTACCTCCCCATGTATTGGCTGTGTACTGCTTGCATCAGACAGAGTCAGCCCTGAACTAAAACGGTGTTAACTGCTGCATTTACAATGTAAGTCCTGAACCTGGAATGTATTTTTTAATAATATGACTGTGTGGCATACACCTGTAATTCATTACTTGATCCAATAAGGTAGTAAAAGGAGGAAGATCTGTACAGGACTCACTTTAATATGTGACACCAAAGACTTAGTTGACTTATATGTGACTATTACTAAGTAGTAGGCCTCAGGCATCAAAGAGTCACACAGTCATACCTCTAAAAAGTACTGATGGTCACTGCATGCCCTCAGTTTAGCACCATGGTTGTACTGGAAAATTATTAAAGAAAGAAGTTATTGCATAATGATACACTTTGCAGTTTCTGACTTCACAACCCTCACAAGATCATTCACTATAAATTTAGAAAAGTTTGATGCTATCAATTGACTAACTTTCCAAGGCCAATATATGTCAAAGGTACAATTACCAGTCTAACACCACAAATGCAGATATACCAAGCAATAAGTTAGCTAGGCACCCTGATTATCAGACATAAAGCTTTTGTATCCCTGAATCCAAAATATAGAAAATAGGGATATGGCACAGTTATCATCACTTGCACATGGTATTGTTTGAGGGACAGAAAGCCTAGGCTGACACAAAAGGTTAGTGAGTGGTGTGAGTAAGAAAGAGAAGAAGGCAGACATGTGGCTAAACCAAAAAATGGCCAGTGAGACAAAATGAGTAACTGTTGTGTGTGTCTTTAGGGGTCCTTCAGGTGAAATTCATGTGTGAGTGTTTGCATGGATTCAGCCAAACTCTGTGTTGCCTCTACATCATGATATGTTAGGTGGGAGCCATGCATGGTAGAGGTGGCAGTTCATCATTGTCATCGCTGACCACAAGAACTGGCTCTTCCAGGAGTTTCACTGGCACATCCATGCCCACAGTCAGATGCAGTGCTGCTACCTGTACATGACTGATGTCTGCTGGATGAGCTCCCTTTACGGGGACATCCAGGACCATGAACCCATGGCCTGCCATGCCTGGGTGTGGACAGCATACTCACTGACTGAGCAGTGGAAGTACTGCCATTGTGGGATTGTGATCAGGTGTGGCCACATTCGCTAACAGCAGATGATGTGGCTGACCTACTCCCACAAGGATGTCATTCCCTTCCCAGCAGATGTTCCATCACAGACACTGCTCATTCCATGACAGGCACCCCTTGATCCATCACGGACACCCCTCATTCCAAAGTGTCATTCATTTGATCCAGTGAATTGGCAACATGGTGGAGGCAGTCATGCATGTAAGAATGTACCTCATCCACAACCCTGAGTGTGCCTGTGTCTCCTTGACAGCCATAAACATATGTTAAGTGGCACAGGAAGAGAAACCTCCAATAGGTGGAGGAGGGAGAGTAGGCCCCATCTGAGCACCCCTATCAATCTCTCCTGTGCTGTACCTTTCCCATGTTTTGGTTACAGCCAGACTCAACAAGGACTGAAGCTGCAGTAGCCATACTTTCCTGATCAATGTCCTTGCCCTCCATTTGTCCAATATCTGGAGTTTCACTGAACTGGATAGGCGTGTCCAATGGAAATACAGTGGATGGCTGTATGTCAACCTCCATGTCAGATTCAACCTCTGCACCCCCTAGCTGGAGGTTTGGCCACCATCATCATCAGAGTCTGCTGATACACTGACATCAGGTGACACAGAGCCCATACTCCCACTGTCATGATCACCTGTGATAAAAAACAACAGGAACAGGAATAAATTAATACTTGCACTACTATAGTGCAAATGTACAAACTAACAGTGCTGCCACTATTACAGACAGTACAGTAGTATACACAGTAGGCCTGAGATCAACATCACACACTACAATATTTCTTTAAAGTGCTGATCAGTACTGACATAAAAATGTTTGACTTATCATCTGCAGAAGAGATACTCCTCTGTAGTCCAGACAGCCCTGAAGGAAGTTAAGCAGGAGGTAAGGGCAACATCATCACAATGAACAGCAACAGAGGGGTAATAAATTCACCCTTTTATATGTCCATTAACTATACATTCAACAAGAATGTGGCTGACAACTCCAACCTATGCTTATAACAGTAGCAATCTTAACCACCACCCAAAAATAAAGACATGAGACACATAATTAACTTATTGATTTAAATTGTTTTACTATACAACAGTATTCAACTGTTTAGATACCAAAGCCTACCTTGAAGCTCCTCCTGGAATGTGCTTGCTGTCTTGGAAACTGTTGTTCCAACATCAAGGACATGGTGGACTGCACCCTCCTTGGGAGCTGTCTGCATCTCTGATATTGGCCAGGAACTCTTCATTGGGTGTTAGTGGTGGTTACCTAGCAGGCCCTCTCCCAGTAACCATCTGGTCACTGCCCACTGCAGCTGCTCTCCTTCGTGCAGCAGATGTGATCATGTCATGAGCCTGTGGCGCAGCTGCTCGTATGTCCTTCCATGGTCACCCACAGCATTGACATCTGTGGCCATATTCACACCCTATGCTCCATATCTCCCCATACCAGCAGATAAGCACCATGTTGGCTAAAGCCATCTGCAATTACCTAGTTCTCGGCATCAGTGAAGGAGGATTTCCATGGATTGACACACTTCGATGGCATACTTGTAGGTATCTTAAAGAAACAATAGAAGGATAAGTATCACATAACTACAAAATAACTGTTTCCAGATAAAACAGAAAAGGTAGCCAGTCAGTATTATCCATTGGAGAAACATAAAACAGTCTAGAGATGTAAAATACTAACAACAGGCAGGATGCAAAACAAAGAGGGTAACAAGAGAAACATATCCTTGTTTGTGCCATAACAGTAACTCGCCTTTGCCTCCCACAAAAGAACAGTCCATCCTTGTTTATGCCATAACAGTAACTCAGCTTTGCTCCCCCCCAAAACAACAGTCCATTCTTGTTTCGCTACAACAGTAACTCACCTTTTCTCTCCCTCAAAAGAACAGCCCATTCTTGTTTGTACCACAACAGTAACTCAGCTTTGATGACCCTACCTAAAACAACAGGCAAATGACCCATTTTGCTAACACATCATCTTTGAAATGCTGAAAGAGCTATCAAAGGACAAGTCCCTGAAACATCTGTACATATTTATGACACAGAATTCCATTTCCATGTATTGGTAATCATGCATACTGAAATGGCTTGAGAAACATACTCATGCCATCAGTACACTTTTAACTATTGCATACAGATAAGAGTGCAACAGCCTTTGTTTCAGATTTTTCTTAAATACATTCCAGGATATGCAGTATATAGGTGACAAAATGGAAACATACCTTCTGAAGTTCAGTACTCCTCTGTAAAGATATAGCATGAAGAAAACATTATTTTTGCAGTCTTCCAAACATATACAACTGTCCTCACCATCAGTATTCCTAGCTACATAGTTGCCTTTTTATATGGCGTAGATTCAGGGCTGTTAACATGGTGAATATGCAAATGAGGTGTGAACTCATTAGAATTGCATATTTCCAAATACTTGGATCCATGAAGGAGATGTAGACATAGTGCAGGTACTCTCTCAGTGTTTGTTATTAATGGATTGCAACTATGAGTGACTACTGTTTGGTAAAAGGAAAACGCAACAGCATTGCAGGCTGCCTTACTTCCACAGGGTGTGTCAAGTTAGATCTAGAAAGTGTTAGACATAAGGTTCAAAATGTAAATAAGCAGCACACAAGTCACAGGTTGTGTTCCTTAACATCCAGCCTGTCTTTCATTTGTTGGCAACTGCATATCATATTATTTCCACTTAATATCCTCACACATTTTAAGTCCAATCACATAGAATGGCTTACACACTGCATGTCTCAGATTATTGCTGAGATAAATGAAGAATGGCCAACAAACACAAAAATGTAAAGCAGAGCTGTATATTTGCAACCAATAATCATGATAGGTTGTGTGATCACTAGGTGCACTACATCCGCAACTAAGACATGTACGAATAGCACTTGTATGGTTTGATATCACTGTAGATGCTGGTGCAGTTAGTTGTGTGCAGACTGAGTTCACTTTTTTGCTGCAAAGCTATTTGTGTGGCAAAGAGGTATAAGGCACCCATCCTGTGTTCTGAAGGTGCAATGGAGTGAAAGTTCTAATCCAGACCTAAGTAGACATATCTCATATCTACTACCTTAATCTAGTGTGTATAGTGTGCATGTCAAAGATTGCTCTTCCGCATTTCTACTATTTCTCCCCCTTTTTTTTTTTTTGGGAGGTGGGCACTGTTTGTATGATGCATCACTTAGTGCAAACACAGGAAATGGTGAACAAAATGAATGTCAGATTTGGCTGTGCTTCTCTCATCTGCATGAAGCGTGGCAGTGCACAAACCTGACAGCTGGCTAGACAGGAACCAGATTCATTCACCTAATACTGTTAGGCATCACAAAAACCTGTTAACTCATGATGTGTGGTAGTTAACAGTGAGACCTTAAGAATGATTAGTAAAATAGGAAATGTCATGTAATTAGTCCTGTGGCAGTAGGTGTAAATGTAGGGCTGGAGTACATATCATCCTGGGTTTTAGTACAGGGTGTGCAACCTTTGTTTTACTGTTCTGACATTGCAATTTATACCAATGACTTGCACAGACAAGTGCTTTCTCACCCTTCTTGTGGCAAGAGGTGTAAGTGAAGAACTGCTATACATATAGTCCTGCATTCGAATACAGGATATTCAATACACTTTTACTGTTGTTCCACTTCCCATTATAGTCAGTCTCACTTATAAGAGTTGATGTAGTGGAGCTAATATATATATGTGTGAGGGCTGAGACACCACTGTGTCAGTTATTTATGTGTATATCTATGTATTATCACATTTATTATCACATTTATGATTGTGGGTATACTGTGTACTATATTCCTGTAAGCATATTTCTGCTATCTGGACTGCCATGCCCTTCACATTTGCCTAACACACATACACAACTACTGGTGCATCTAGTAATTTACACTGTTAAAGAAATGGTTAGCCATGGTTCTTTCTTACCTCTCTCCTGCACATTCCAGCCCTGCTTTCCTTTAGTTCTTCCCTCTGTTTGCTCACCATTTCACCACTTTCCTATCTCCCCATTTCTTTTCTTTAGTGCATTATTGAACGATGGTGCGCATCGTGAGTCAACACCCAGCAACAGTAATACAAAAGCAGTTAAAAGTATTAGATACAGTTGTATTCAATCCCAGTACCATTTGGCCTAAAAAGGAAATGTATCACTGCTTTAAGTGCATTAACACATGCTGCCACAGCGTCAGTTAAGAAGCAGGTGCATTCTAGAAACTCAATACTGTCAGACTTTATTAATGCAACTTTCAGTTGTGCACTGCTTAGCAATGCACAGACGTGTATCTCACATCCATATGCACTTTGCTAACCATCTCGCAAACCCTCTGTTCATTGTGCTATGGAAAAGTATATATTATGCTTTATTACTGTTGTTTACAGTCCATTTCCTGTACATGAGATGAAATTACATGTGTTAACATTACAGACTGAGGGCCCTATCTAACAGTATGTCACATATTTACAATACGTCCATGTGTTTGCATCCCACCCAAGCATTGCAACCCTGGGGTCTCAATACCTTTTCCACACATATATCAAACACACTACAAAATGTAATATCAAATATTGTGTGCTATGCAATGCACATCAATATGGTAACATGCGGAAATACAGCTATTGCCAACCATATGCCTAAAATTCCTTATCTGTAAAGCTAGTGCTGGAATCAGCATGAACCATATCCACAGGGACATAAGTGACCTTCAACACACTTGACCCTACTCATTTTGGTTTTATCAAGGGTAGATCTTCCTTATTTACACTTATGGACTTCTTGAATGCTGACTCCAAAGACCTGGATGACGGATAACAGGACATACCACTTATGTTTACTTATCCAAGGCCTTTGACACTATCCCCATTCATGTCTCATACTGAAGGTCTCCCATCTGGAAAATAGGCCATACAGTACTACAAGGATAGCCAAATCACTCAACAATAGAACACACATTCTCAAAGTTGGGGACTGCACCTCCACTACTAGCTCACTCACCAGTGGAATAACACAAGGATATGCGTTGGGCCCTCAGCTATTTAGAAAATACTTCTCTGAAGCACACATAAGTTTGCAGATGACTGTTAACTGGATGCACTCATATAGAGTCTCCGAGTAATGTTGACATATTACAGAAGGTGCTGACACAGACTAATTGTGGTGCAAAACTCATGGACTGATCCTTAAAGCATACAATGACTTATTGTATCCTTTGTTAATGAAGTACCCCTGCTAATTATGATAAACATAGTACTCCCCTGAGCTCAAACACAGTCTTGTGAGACTTGGAAACACATACTGATAGCAATCTACACTTTCATTACTATGTACCCACAGTGGTGATACACACAATCTGCATTGTGCATATCATACAAATGGACATCATATCCAAGCCCAGAGTAAGCATACCTCTGCTGTCCTCTAGCCTTATCAGAACACTAATTGAATACAATGCTCCCTTCTATCTGTACTTCAGCAGACACCTGCACCAATTGGATAAAAGTTAGGGTTCTGACTGTGAGACTGACAGGCCTCCAAAAATAACATATATGGAAAGACTGACATACTTGTAACTGTACTCGGCATTGAACAGGCTGCTGAGAGTTGAACTATGCCTGCCCTACAGAGCAGTCTCAGACCCTACCCTTCTGAAAATAATAGACATCTGCAATTCAAATGGGGCAAGAATAATTTGCCCCAAAGTTCTCAACCTAGTCTGTGCCATAAATGGAACATGCTGGGGAGACAGATATATCACCCAGTGACTCACACTCCTATGTAATAGGCTCCCACTGCATGTGAATCAGTGCTCCTGAATGACCCTGTTCAAGTGCAACCTTGACTACTAGTTGGGTGATTATAAAGTCACCTCTGGGTTGGCACCTATGTTCCTCATGTTCAGGCTAGTTGGTGCTGCTCAGAAACTCACTCTGCTAAAAACAACCATCCAACTGTGTTCAATAAGAGTACTTGTATTTTTACACAGCTAGGCTTCTAAACACCAAAGTACTATTAGGCTAGTGGCCTTGCATGAACCTATGACACCCACCCAAACTGCTGTCTTCCACATGACCTGCTGATCTCATCTACTATAAGTTCACCTGCACTCCTGTATAAATCAGACTTGTGCCATGGTGGTTGTATTAAGAACTGTGTTCTGTAGTCTGTGTATTTAGATAGGTAGGGGTTTTGTTCTCACTGCAGTCATCTTGGTATGTGTCTGTCTAGACGAAAATGCAGAAGTGTGTATCCCACATTTACTGTTCCACTGCCCTGGAATGAGAGTATTTTGATACTTGCACATGCCTATACATCCATTTCATACAGGCATCCTGACCTCTTTTCTCCCACATGGCCTGTTGATGTTATCTACTATAAGTTCATCTGTGCTCTTGTATAAATCAGACTTGTGCCATGGCGTTTGCATAACATATTTTTTCCTGTAGTCTGTGTAGTTAGACAGGTAGTTTTTTTTCTCACTGCAGTCTACTGCGTGTGAAAGTGAGCTCGTATGTGCCATTACAGATAGCATTTTAAACCAGCATGTGGTACACTGTTATCTTCTTCTCAACAGACATCGCTGATGACATCAGCTCCAAAGTGTTGTCTGACATACTCCAAGTTGGACTTGGCCTGTGCCGATTGTATTGTACTGTGTTCTATTGTCTGTATACTTGGAGAGATAGAGGTTCTATTCTCACTGCAGTCACCTGTGTATGCTGTTGTTTAACATTATAGAATGCATTTTACACCAGCATGTGGGACATTATTTTCTCCTCAACAGACACTGCTGATGTCATTTCCTGTAAAATGTTTTCTGACACACTCCAAGCCAGACTTGAACTATGGTGCTTTCATAAAGTACTATGTTCTTTAGTTTGCATAGGAGATCTGTTCTTAATGCAGTCAACTGGGAGTGTGTGTGTGTGTGTTTATATGTGTGGGTGTGTATGTGAGCTGTTGCTTCACCTTAAGGAGAATATTTTACACCACCATATGGGACTGCTGATGTCACCTACTATAAGTTGACCAGCAATCTAGTATAAATCAGACTTGTGCCATGGTACATGGGTAAACTACTGTGTTCTGTAGTCTGCATACTTAGATACTTAGATAAGTACGGATTCTATTTTCACTGCAGTCAGGTGTGTGTGTGTGTGTGTGTGTGTGTGTGTGTGTGTGTGTGTGTGTGTGTGTGTGTGTGTGTGTGTGTGTGTAAGCTCATGCTTGACATTACATACAGCATTTTACTCCAGCATGCAAGACACTGTTATTTTCTCCTCCACAGACACTGCTGATGTTATCAGCTATATCAAAATCTTGTATTTGCAGTACTCCCAGAAGGGCAGGGTCAGAGACTGGCCTGGAGTCCTGGTAGAAGTCACCTCATCCTATACAATAAAGTTTACAGTGACATGGCTTTTAATCTATCCACATACTTCATGGCATTGTTTGTAGGCCCCGTGTTATCTTGCAGATAAAGTCATGTGGTCTTTTCAGCTGCTATATGTATCTGGTGAGGTATGTACATGTACAATAGAGCATTATACTCTATTGGTGTTGTAATGAGGTTTGCCTACAGTGCTGTCATAGAATCCTGAGAGCTCAATATGATGGCATGATTTATGATGTGAACAACACAGGCTTTCCATACGGACACTTGGTGGTCACAGTTCAGATTGCTACCTACATGTCTTCCCATTGCTTTCATCATTGGGTTTCTCCATAGCAGGACTGTTGTCAATGATGTGATTAACAGGGAATTCTACACATTTATTTGTAGAGTGTGTGCTTTTGATACCATTTAGTTGTGTGTGTTATCTCCTCCTGTACTATGTTACCACCATTGGTGGATTCAATGAATGCACACAATATTTAAGAATCAGCAAACTTGGTAATTCAAAGGCCATATACTTTATCCTGAGCTGTCAAGAAATACTGATCAAACAGTGAAGGGCCGAACACACATCCCTGGGGTTTGCCAGTGCTGACAGCTCTACTGTTACAGTTTGATTCACCAACTTTCACATGATGTGTTCTGTCAGCGAGCCAACTGGTTACCCATCAACTGATGTAAGGTTTACTTTCCAGATTGGAGGTTTTCTCAATGACACCTCCATGGGGGACTGTGTCAAAACCCTAGACCAGATCACAATAGGCAGTATGCACTCTGTTACCTTCATCCAGGTCTATCACATGGAATCAGTGGGCTGTGACAGCATCACAGATCACCTATGGCATGAATCAGCAAATACACTTTCCTGAGACAGTTAAATACAGGGTTCAACAAACCCACCACATGGCCTATATTCACATATGAGGGCATACATCAACATGTGTCCACCTGAGTTGGGAGGACAGCACCCGATGCATGCATGTATAGAGACATCCTGACTCTCCTCAACTGTGAGGTAGACAACATGTCATCATGGACCTCTTCTACATGTACACTAGTAATATTCCAGGTGTGTGACTATAGCTCCTCTGTTGTTTGCTTACATTGTTTCCTAATAAGTAACACTGTTGTCAGCCATGAAACCTAGCTTAGGTGCACCGCGCCTCATTAATTTTCATTGATTGCTGCAGAACCCTGCGCACCATCACACTAACATGTAAACTCTGTGTAGGCTCTGTGCAAAGCCTACACAGAGTTTGAGTCCCAGGGACTGACTTTTTCTCTGAGAAAGAGACATTCCCTGTGATTCATTAACAATTGTGTAGGCTTCACGCGAAGCCTGCATCATTGCAGTGTGTTAGCATGATGAGCAGCAGTGCTCTTTGAATATGCATGCTGCTCATCATACTTACACTATCCTGAGGTCTGTTTCATAACCAGCATCAGTGGTGGCAGCCAGGAAACTGTGCTGTGAGCACAATCATACAATGTAAACAAAACTACTTGTAGACAAACTTATTTTGCGAACATGCAACTCAGAAAACAGACGTTGGCTAAAGGACACTGAGTCTCCAAACTGTAAAAAATGAAAAAAAAGGTTTATTGCATTGCAAATGAAGTAACCAAACAATATAATACAAAAGTAATGGTTAAGTGCTTTTCGTCTTAATTTAAAAAGACTTCTTCAGACCTAAAGCAATAGCACAAGTACTCACTTAAATACAGACCACATGGTGGTTTCAAAAAATATTTACCAATGGTGTTACATGAGTAATTAAGCCTGAAACATGACGTCAGCAACAAATCAAAAAAACAAAAATGACAACAGTAAAAGGCTGTGGGAAACAAAAATGCATGACAGCTGTAGTGAACAAATAGCAAATAAAGGCACATTACTTCGCTGCTATTTGGTAAACGGAGATTCACTCTTAAAACATGTAACAAAAAATAAATATATATTTATACATGAAATAAATAAATTGTGTAAACCTTGTTCTGAATAACCAGGGCACTCCTAATGAATTTTAAAAAACAATACACCACACTAGGGTGGTTGTTGAATTAAATAAAGGACTGCAATTTCAATATTAACCAGTGTTGATCGACTAAACTATAATGCTTTCACAAGTCACCAACATGAGTGAAGAAAGCTTAGGTATGAAATAAAACATGTATTTCAAGGTTTAAAACAAAAAACTCAACATTCTTTAACTCTACTGCAAGTAGAGCTGTAAAAAACATAGTTAAACTAAGGACTTGTTTAGTGCATTAAGCTCTTTAATTTCAAAATACAGGCGATGGAAGTGACTTCATTTAAACCTGGGGGGTTATAAGAGTTGAGACGCAATTGCCAAATCAACTTCTGTCTTTCCAAAATTAGGTGGTAAGGACCCCCTTTTAGGTTAACAGTAATCTGACAATTCACTCTAAAGAGAAAGTAATGTGTTGGGTGTTCAGTACAGTGCCTTACCAAAGAGTTAAAAGTTGATTTTTTTCTAATATGGTAAGTGTATTCATAAATTCTCTCTCTTAGTTTTCTGTCCATCTTTCCAATATAATATGATGGGCAGGCTACACAACTAGCCACATAGACAACGGATTTAGAGTTACAGTTAAATCTACCCTTAGTTTTTACCTTAAAGGAACCTGCTGTGAATTCTGTCCCTGTTTCAATGTATTTGCAATAGTTACAGTTTTCACATTTAAATGCACCACTAGATCTACTACAGGTCTGGGGTTCCATTTCTAAGATCTGTTTCAAGTTCCTATTCTTTCTGTAAATGAAAGATAGTGAATTATCCAACTTCTCCAACACATCTGGTTCCATCATAAAGATGTTCCAATTTCATTTCATTATAACCTCAATTGCTTTAACTTCTAAACAAAATGAGATAACAAAACTGCTTGACATCTTCCTGGTGGCTACACCTACTATTTGTGTACCATCATGGTTTATAATAGTGGTTACTTCCAAACTCACATCCTCTTCTGAGGTGACTGACCTAGTAGTAGGTCTAAGAAGTGGTTTATAAAACCCTTCTCTCCTTTTGTTTACAACTTCATTTACTAGATCAAAGAATAATGTGTCTGTGTAACCTCTCTTTAGAAACATAACTTTAAGTGTTTCACTTTCTTCGAGGAAGGTCACTTCATCAGTCACCATCCTTGCTGCAGGGACAAGTTGTCCTTTAAGAACGGATCTTTTCTGGTGTGTAGGGTGACAACTCGTGTAGTGAAGCATGGAGTTAGAATATGTGGGTTTATGGTAGATCCTGGCAGCATAGCACTGTTCTTCAAAGTTCTTTTTTAACTCAATGTCTAAGTACGTAATGGAATTCTCATGGTATGTGTGGGTGAACTTGAAAAAACTGGTGCTGCTATTAAGGTGTTGTACAAAACACTGGACTTCGGATACGGTACCTTTGAACAGTATAAAGATGTCATCCAAAAATCTTGTGTGCATCTTTATTCTGTCAGACCACACATTATCCAAAATAAAGTTCTTGCATTCCCAGTTAGCCAGCACCAAGTTAGCATAGCTCCCCCCACATGGTGAACCCATAGCCACACCAATTTGTTGTTTGTAAATCTTGTTGTCGAACATTACAAAGTTGTTAGAATAACTTCCATGATTTCTTGAAATAACCTAATTTCTCTACTGTTAGCCCCATGCACTAATATACCTTCCTCATGGGGAATAGAGAAATATAAGTCAACCACATCTACTGTTAAAAACATTAAAGATTCATCATATTTAATGTTGTTAATAGACGTTAGAAATGCCCATGAGTCTCTGCAAACTTCTTCTTTTTCAAAATACTTCTTCAAGATAGAATCAATGTACTTCACGCTTGCATATGTGATAGAGCCCCGAGAGTTGACTAAGGCTCTCATGGGTAGATTTTGTTGCTCTTTGTGCAATTTTGGCAACCCAAATAATGTTGGTATTTTAGGGCTAGATGTAGATAAGTAGTTGAATATGTCCATGTCTATCAAACCTTCAATAAATAAATCATTTAAGAAACAATAAACCTTTTTGTAGGCCCCATTCATCTCATTGACACTGGATTCAGCATAAATGCCACCTTCCAATACCAGTCGCATTCTTGAGTTGTAGTCACTTAATTCCATAACTACTAGTCCACCTCCATTATCTGGTTTTAAAAAATGGATAGGTAGGCTTTTGGTTAAATTCAAAATTTCCCTTTCTCCAGCATCCATGTTTAGTGCACCAACACTATTCTTGTTGTTTCTTTGCAGGTGCCTGAGGTCAAACTCACATAAGTGTTCAAATACACCCAACAATGGGTGCATCGGTGGGTTGTATGTACTAGACACTCTCAGACTGTTGTTAACAAAACTATTCTCACCAAACATCAAGTTTAAATTGAGTTTGCGGGTATAACGTTTTAGATCAATTAATGTTTCAAGAAGTCTAAAGTGGTAATCTGGTACAAAAGTTAAACCCCTGCTGAAAACTTGACAAAGCCTAGGGTCAATGTCATAGTCAGAGAAATTGTAAATTTTAAAATCACCTTTTCTATTAAATAGGATGGTAGGTTTAATAGTTGTTTGTTCAACTTGAATACCTACTTCTTGACTCCTTTCACCCTCGTGTTGTACTTGGGTTGGTGATTTTGGCCATTGTTGGAAAAAGAAGGCTGATCATATACGTTATTTGAAACACCACTTTGAGCCCTATTGCCTTGACTCTGGGAAGAGTTGCTGTAGTTCCCTTCCCTTTCTTCATCAATGGGGACAATGTTACTTTGTTGGTTGGAGAAATGTTCTGTTGCACACTGATTAAAGTTTGTAACCTGAGCTCCTCTCCCCTGACTTATGGAAGCCTCTCCTGGTTAGCCAATTTTCTTTGGTGCATCATCCCCTATACGTTTTGTTTGGGAGTTAAATACCTTAACCATTATACCAACCCCTAACCCCTTCTTTTTACTTCCCATTTTAAACCTCAGAAAAGGAGGGTTATTAATATATGAACACATCTTGTGTTCATTTTCAAATAAGTTGTGAAAAACTAATTAATATTCTTTCTCTTTCTCTTATTTGCCATCATAAGCATTAAGTAAGCCATGAAGAAAATGTATAAACAAACAAAAAAAAAAATCCAAATACATTGTAGACAAGCACAATGCAGTATTTAGGACAGTAGATTTACCCATGTACATAACTTAAAATGGACATGCTAATAATGTATGTGACAGGGAAACGATACAATATTGTTAGCTCCATAGAGCTGTGTATTGACTGTGTGTGACACATGACATAGCAATGCATTTTGCACAAATAAATGATATTAATGTCTGAAGTAATAAAAGATGTGTGAAAACAATGTGTGCAATATGCTTTTGTCAGAATGATTACAAGGAGGTAACTATTTTTATATTCACACAAATCTGAGCATTGTAATATCAAATGTTTGCCAGCCAAGGAAGCTGTTGCAACTGTTTTGTCCAACAACACTGTCCTAGATTTGAAAGACCCTGTATGTGTAGATATTCTATACAACACATTACTGAATGCATGTGACTCAGGAGCACTCACACCATGACATTCACAAAACAACTGTTACACTAGCAGAATATTAAAAAAAATGACTTGATGTTTCTTTCTACAAAATAAAATTTGAGAAAAATAACTTCATAGGTTCATAGGTGGGGGTCTACTTTATTAACTTGAACATTCAAAACTTCGAATGCATAAAGATCGACACATATGCATCGAACTCTTAAACGTTCGAAAGTTAATAAAGAAAAAATACACAGAAAAAAAAAAGATGTAGGCAGGGAGTCAAGCCCCCCTGCACCCCCCACACCCCCCGCTACTTAAATATACCAACTCCGAGATCGCACTACATTGAAGTAAATGGAAATTTACACCTACGGAGATTTCCGTTTACAGTTTTCGACAGCTTGCACCTTCGATGCATATATGGTTTGATCCCTATATATTCACGGTTTTACGCTTTTGCATAAATAAAGTAGACCCCATGGGTGTGTACTAAGCTAATGGCCCTGGAGCTTTTACAAGCCTCGCCCACAGAATTACCCTGGCATCGTGCCACCCAACATTAGTTCCCAGTGCCTCTGTCATGTTGTTTGTGTAATTTCAGTACAGTCATCGAATGTTGCCCTTGGCTGAAACTGAACAGCAGAGTAAGTCAGTCCTCCAACTATAAATGTATATGAAGCACTGCAGTGGAAATCTTAAAAAAGCTCTAAGACTCCATCTATGTGAAGTTATTACTTTATGAGATTGTGTTGCAATTTGTACAAGATAAAAGTGCTGGGGGAGGTTTCTGTCACTGCACTTGTGCATATTACAGGATTTGTGCATAATGGCAATAGGACTTGTGATGCTTGCAATCAACCAATGTGGTTTTGAACACCTGAGTATGACCTTTGAAGTTGTGAAAGCTTGTTATTGTTACACAGGATATGTGTCCCTGTAATTTCTTGAAAATACTGTTACTAAATGTATGTTTCTCACACAACATTGCCTGCTGCTAGGTACACCCAGACACACTTGATACATAATACAGTCATCAGTGTGACTGGAAAATGTCAATCATGCACAATGTGTGGATGATCATGGCTTCAAACACATGCCTTACTAAAGCTACAGCATATAGAACATAGTCTCATGTTCTTGCCACAGGGAAAGCCTTAGTAGTTCTCATGGGAAAGCAAAATGTCATCCCATGGCATCATCATTATCCAATAAAGCATTTCTGTGAGAAGAATGAGCATAAATCATTATAACAGGAATCCCCAGCCATAAATGTGCACTGCATATATGTTCATAGATCAGTACTAGGCTAACTGCCATTGTGGGCCATTTTAAGTCTAGCCAATTACCCTATGTGGGAATCAAACACTGCACCATGTGTTTATAAGGTAAACACTTTAACTATCACGCTAAACTCTCTCATTATCACCTACCTGCACATTCATAAACATACTGTCTCAAGTGAATCTAAGAAGTGGCTGATTTTGAACATACCACCTAAGATCAAAAGGTTCAGAATAATGCTTGATTGCACGCTTCACACAAGATGTTCCTTTATAATGGCAACATTGCACATCTGAATGGATGAATCTACCATTCTTTTATATGTTGAAGTGGCTGATTTTGAACATACCACCTAAGATCAAAAGGTTCAGAATAATGCCTGATTGCATGCTTCACACAAGATGTTACTTTATAATTGCAACATTGCACATCTGAATGGATGAATGTACCATTCTTTTATATGTTGATGTTCTTCTAAAAATGTATTAATGTGGCAGAGGTGCACAGTAACATTACATGGCTACACATACTACATATATCAGAAGCCTTCTCTACACAGCACGACATATGAGCACACATGCACATTAATCAGTCACTGCTGGATTCAAGCCTCCTCCATCTGCACTAATGTAGTCTAGAGAGCACAATATCAACAGCCAACACCTCAGGGTAACTCATATAATCAATTTTATGTGGTTAATTTTTGATAGCATGATGTAAGCATTACGTTTCCAAAAATGTTTATTCCCTGGTGTAATTACCAATCTATAGGATAATCCTCTGCCAAAGAAAATACATCTCCTAAGTGGAAGTTTACATAAGTGGTGTTGTCACAAACAAAATTGCATGCATACATACATACATACATACATACATACATACACTACAAATATTTCAAGCACAGGCATTAATGCTCTTGTAACCTGCCAATATACCAAAGTAGTTGTTCCCGTAATAAGTGTCAGGTTGTTCTTAAAAATATCTAAACTAGAGCTTGCTTTAATGTACTTTAGTCATTTGTTCCATGTATCAGCTGCTGTCACAGAAAACCAGTCAGTACACTTCTCATTCCTATAGAATCTTCTTTATAGGTTACCTGATAAATCTCTACTACTTTTTAATAACCGCAGACATTGCCAGATGTAGTTGTCTCTAAATGCGCAATATACCAGAATAAGATCTCCTCTTAAATATCTATATGAGACACTATACAAGTTCAGATATTTTAGTCTTTCATAATAACTTACATTTTCACATCCATGTATGCCCTCAATATATTTTTGATGTACTTTTTCCAATTTGCTCATTAATGTTTTCTTATAAGGTTTCCATATTGTTATTACATACTCAAGATTGGGACTAATATAACTAACAAACAATGACTTCATCATTTCTGATTTCCTAGACTTTATAAATCTTATTATACACCCTATAGTTCTGCAACTATCATTAACCAATTGGTTGATATGATTAGAAAAACTCAAAGCTGGATCTGCCCATATACCCAGGTCATTAAATGAATCTACAGTTGAAATTACTGTATGCTGTATTAAATATTGACCTTTCAGTTCATGTCTCCCAAATCTCATATGCTTAGTTTTTGATAAACGTATCAGTATATTATTCTCTTGTGCCCACCTGGTTAGATTAGTTAAGTTCTTTTGAAGACATGCCCTGTCTGTAACACATGTAATCAATTTACTCAGTTTCAAGTCAGCTGCATACAGACTGTAGAACAAACACCTCAAATACAACAGATAGGTCTGAAAGATATGATCTAAAAAAATATAGTCCCAGGACAGAGCCCCGTGGGACACTTTGACTGTAACCAAGAATATGAACTGTCCAATTGCTGGATGATACTTATCATGTCCTATTTGTAAGACATGCAGCTATTCATCTTATCAACAGTACATCAATGCCTAGTTGTTCTGATATATTGATCAGTATTTTGTGTATGACCCTGTCAAATGCTGAAGTTAAATCTTTATAAATGATATCACAGCACAATTTTTCCTTCATAGCTGTTACTATATTGTTATAGAACATCACGTTACAGGTGGTAATATATCTATTTTCAACACATGCATGCTGACATATAGTGTCAAGTACCAACCTTTTCATTATTTGTCCACAACATGAAAGTAGACATAAGGGTCTATATGACTCTGGGTTACTCCTCCCGTTTCCCTTAAAGCACATGTCACCATTCTTAAGGAGTCTCTCCATATTTATATGACTTAGTAAATATAGCTATAATGGTACTGTCAGTGCTTGCTGAAGTGTTCTCAGGTCATTATTAATAGTTCTGTCTCCCCCCTGTGATTTGTTTGGATTGACGTTGCATAGTTCTTTTTCAATATAATCTAATTTGATATCAGTATCTGAGGTTACCTGGATGCCACTAGAACAACCTATCACCCCCCCTTTGGAGTCAAACTGTTGTGCATAACATGTTGTAAGTATATTTATAATCTGTTGAGTCTGAGAATAAGTTTCAGAATCTACACATAGTTTATCAATTTGTATGTCCGTACTCCTTCCATATCTTATGTATATACAGTATATATAAAACCATTTCTTATTATGCCCAACATCTTTATATAAATTTTTTTCAAAATTGTATTAATGCTATCTCATCTATGCTTAATTTGTTTGTCCAGCTTGTTTATTTCAATTTTCAAAGTTGTAGATTGACCTCTTTTCTTATATTCTTATATTTGTTGTCTCTCACCTTAATTTGGTATCTTGTTCTTATGTCAATATATCCCTCTGATGTTATATGGCTAGATTTTTTTCCAAAATCTCTTTATTTCAATTTTCTTTTTTTCCAAATAATATCAACAATACAATAACTCAAAAACACAAATAAACAATACAAATACATAGAAAACAGACAACAATCTTGTTTCGAGAAAATTATATATATATATATATATATATATATATATATATATATATATATATATATATATATATATATATATATACACTAGAAGTCACTACATCATCAAGTAGAGTATGAGGATTCTTATGTTCATTTGTTCTCATAAGGGATAGTGGAATGGGGATAGTCTATATAGAAAGTAAAGATAGAAATTCAACCATTTATTGTAAGTTAGGGAAAATATCTAGATACACATATACTAAGAGAAGGGGGAAGATGCAAGAAAACTGGTTATACTACATTAATTTCTTATTAAAAGGTTAGCTTTTCATGTCAATTTCTGGGCAAATTTTATTTGTCAAGAATTATATCTAGTAAGTAACCCCAATATTTTTGGTAATAGCGTTTATTTTTTGTTTTTGAATAAACTAATTTGTGAGATGAGATATATTTGATAGCAAGATTGCAAAAATTTTCCCATGTAATTGGTGACATGACATTTCAATTCTTTGTAATAAAGAATTTAATAAGGGAACACATCATAATAAAGACATGTTTTAATATTTTTGGAAGTTGATTGATGTTACTGTGCAATATAGCTGTCTCCCATGTAAGGGTTGATTTTTCATAGCCCATCTTCTATAATCTTACTCTCAAGGAACACCAAAAGTTATGTATCTTAGTACAGTTCCACATGACATGTTATATGGCTAGATACTGTTGTTAAACATTTTTTTTATTTGTTTGCACTCAAACAATTTCTCTTTCAAAACTTTCTGCATTCCTCTTGCAGTTTTTCCACTCAATGAATGCATCACTCCAATTAGTTTTACTTAGTGACTGTTTTGCTTCCATATAATCTGTAATTAATCTTCTGTGCATTGGTTTATATATAATTTTGATAGAATTATCTAGTAACAAGTTAACCTTTATAGCCCTATGATCACTGCACATTAACATTGGTAAAACTTGACATGAAACAGTAATTTCTTTAGAAGCACAAAGACTGTCTAGTATGTTCCATTCCCTGGTAGTTGTTTTTTAGACTGAGGCACATACATTGCAAATAATTTCCTTACTAATGCTGTTGAATCAATATTATTCCATTCTGCTTCTGATTTAAGACCCCAGCCACTATTATTCTTCCCTCCTCTGGTTCATGCAAGAACTGTATGAATTCCTCTAGATCCTCAGCACTTGACATTGGTGTCTATACTCTCTGTCGCTCGTTCATCTCTAACACATATAACAAGAAGGATTAGGGTTTTGTTCAGATGCTTTAATACATACAAACACATATGGATGGGTAGCAGCATCATTAAATATGAACAAACTAGTTAACAGGCAGAGCTTACATACATACATACATGCTTACATCTCAACAGCTAACTGCAAAATGGCAGTCAGACTTGCACATGCTCAGTATTTATACACTTGTGCAAGCCCTTGGATAGCTTCTTAAAGGTATATACACACATATTGCTCGACACTCTCCAACAATAATTTTGTGTTCCAGGGTTGTCTTTATTGTCACAGTTGCACAATCTATAGTATTGGTGTTATCATTGAACATGTTATAATTATTCCAGGAATATTAACTATCTTTAATCCCTATCATAACACCTCCACCTGATTTCTGTACATTAAAAACATTTATACCCTAGCAGATCTGCTTTACAGTCATTGTTTTTTGACCATGGTTCACAAACAATGACAACATCAATCTTGTTTGAATTTAGCAAATTTTCCAATAAAAAAAAATATTATTAATGCTTCTAGCATTAGCAACTATCAGAGATGCATCAGATATTGCCATCTGTAAACCATTAAATGTTTGACTTGGCAACAATGCTGCCTTCTATTTGTAAAATATTGCAAAACTATCTGCTGCAAAAATTTTCTTCCCTGAGCTTGACAAATGCAAGCTATCCTGTCTAAACATGTGTTCAAAATTAGGCTCAAATGCTCTACACATTTCTATTTTTTTAAAACTGGACATGTTTTCAAGTAGGTATCTACCCAAACAATCTGACCTGGCTCTCCTTCCTACATGTGATCTGTGAAAATACTTCCTAACACCTGTAAAAGCTATGCTGTCTAAGAGGGCTGTAAGTTCCCAATTAACAGTCAAAGACTCCCAGTGGGAGAGAGAATTTGTAACAACATGAATAAAAAACAGATCCATGCTTCCTTACATAAAGGCATTCTAAGGTTCGTCTCACATCCTGTATTTTTGCTCCTGGCAAGCATAACACTATTCAATGTTAATTATCTCGTCTGCAAATGTTAAGTATCAGTTCCTCTAATAGTTGAATCTCCAATTTCAAGAATATCTTAAGACTCTTCAGTTTCTAATTCAGTAATATTTGCTCTATCAATTGTTACAAATGAATAATTTTCATCACCACTTGTCTTATTAATCTCACTGTTTTCATTGCATATTACATTTGCAAGCAGACAATTCACATCCAGCTGGCTTTGTACATCTACAGCTTGAGCCATTTTGTTAATATATGCTTTCTCATTTTTTAATAGCAATGTTCTTCAATCTTTCCATGTTCAATTTTGATTTCTTCCTTTTCATCTGCCCCTTGCCTGTTTTTTCTACATTCTGTTTTGGAAAAATGATGCCTTTTTCTGTAGACTAATGGTTTTTTGATAGGAAAAAAAATTATCTTTCCTTGTAATCTGTGTGCTACATAATAAAGCAGTGTGATTTTAATACAAATTCTGTTTATTTTACAGATATTTTTCAGTTTCTTTTTCCTTTCTTATTTGTTGTGAATTTCTTAATTTTTTTCTTTTTTTATTTCCTTCTAAATGTTCTGAATTGTCAGATTGCTGAATACTTGTATCCAGAATTTCAGAGTTGCCAGGAGCATTACCGTGTTTCATAGGAGTATAGTGATCTTTACAGATTATAGACATATCCTTTCCTAAATGTGTTCTATTTGCTCTTTGCCTAAAATTATTTATCTCATCAGTCCAGTCATTATTATATGTAGCAACAGTTCCCCAAGATGTGCAAATTGCAAAAGTGAAAACATCTGTAAGTTTAAATTTACTACAAATAATGGTAAACAAATCATCCAGCTTTTGACATGAGGATCACAGGCCACCATTGTTATTAGGCATTACCTTTAATTATACATAGTATTTATTACACTGGAAAAGATATTTGTGCTTTAGAAAATCATTAACGGCAAACTCATTTAAGGAATCCATATTCAGCCTCAAATGAATAAAAAAAATCTAAAAGAAAAGAGTAAACAAAACCAGTTACCATAAAATTCAAAGATAACTTAAATTAGCTTCTGTGAGAAAAATTGCACAAACAATATACAATTAAATACTAAATTAATACAGTAAAGGTGTTGCTCTGACTCTAAAAGTTCTGAAAGTTAGACAAAAGCTGGAATCCCTTTACATCATGTGAGAATGCACACAGAAGCTTCTGCTCACTATCTCTTACAGTCACACCCCTTTTTAACAGTAAAGACAAATAAATCACAAGCCAAGACAGGATTGTTGAGATAAACTTTGGATTGTACTCTTTGGCGTCTGTGTGACTTTATAGCTGGCCTTAGGATGACTATAGTTTGCCTGTCTAGAACCTATCCCTTTCTGACAAGAAACAGTGAAAATTAAAGGTAATACCTTCCTTCCTTCCTTCCTTCCTTCATACAGTGAAAAGCAGTGGTAATATATTAAAATATAAATTAAAATGAAACTTCTCTTATCAGGCAACTTCACAGTCAACCACAACTAAGACAGTATTGTACAGATAAGCTCTGGAGTATCCTCTTTGCAGTCTGAGTAACTTTATAGCTGAGTAGGTCCCTCAGAATGGTTGGACTTGCCTGTCTGAACCCTATACCTTTCTAATAATAAACAGTGAAAATTAAAGGTAAAACAAAATATAAATCAAAGTAAATCTGCTTATATACAAGTTATCGCTTCCTTTCTACAGTAAAAAACAGTGGTAAAAATAAAATCTAAACTCAAATAAAACTTCTCTTACCAGGAATCTCTACAATCAATAACAAACCAAGACAGCCTTGTTTATATAAGCTGTGTCTTGTCCTGTCTGCAATCTCTGTAAATCTTAAGCTGCCTGGGCCCCTTGGGTTGGCTAGAGTTTACCTGTCTAAAATATATCCCTTTCTAACAACTAACAATGGAAATTGAAGGTAAAACATAAAACATAAATCGAAGTAGATCTTCTGTACAAACTATACCTTCCATCCTACAAACAGTGAAAGCAGTGATAAAAAATAAAATATAAATAAAATATGAATTCAAATAAAAATTTCTCTTGTCAAGCTACTGCAGAAACAAAGACAGCATAGGCCAGTGCACACACTCACATTAAATACACAATGATGGATTCTAACCCTCTACTTATCTAGTTATACATTCTATACAATCTAGAAGAAGCCACCAGTATCATAGAAGTCTGAGTTGCAAGGGCACAGTGTGCAGTTTTGACATGCTGACCTCATCAATGGGATGGAGAGATGTTTCTGGTGAAATGGGGAGAAGGGAATATGGGCATCTTCTTTGATGTTAAAATGTTTCCCTAACTGGAAGTTAATACAGCATGTCCATTCAGGAATCTATATATACCTGACATTGAAGCCACAGATACAAGTTCACCACTATGAGATTTGAATCTCCTATCTATGCAATATAGGGAACACAGAATTTGCTGCAAATGCCGGATGACAAGTCTGACTCTTAAGGAGTGACTGCATACTTTTAATAGGATAATCTCAGCACTGTATTGCAGAGAAGTTTGTGTTAAAATGGGATAAACTTCAGAGTAGTGCCCAAAGTTAAAGTTTTCTCCTGGGTTGAAATGAACAGAGCACATCTGTCGTTGAAACATTACTTTCATGACAATAGAAACACACAGACATACAAGTTCACCACTGTCATATTTGAACCACCTACCTATACAATTTAGAGAACACAGTATTAGCTGCAAGCACCACAAGAGAAGTTTCACTCTTACTGGGACAGAGTGCATTGTTTACAAGATGACCTCATCACTGTGTTGCAGAGAAGATGTTTGTGGAAAAAACTGGGTTGTTTGGAGGAATACTTATCTTGCTTAAAATCTTCACCTTACTAGAAACTGATACAGCATATCTGTTCAGGAAGCTATATAAACTAGATATTGCAATCATACAGAAGTACCACACAGTGAGAATTAAACCACCTATCCATTTAGTTACACACTCTAGAGAACACAGTATAAGTTGCAAGAACCACAGGAGATGTCTGACTTTAATTATGTGAAAATGCACATTTGCAATTAGTAAAACTTCACTGTTTGGAACAGCTGCTGTGCATTACAGGTTTTAAGACAGATGCACATGTGTGGACAGGCCAATGTAACAGCACTGTGCTTGCCCCATTTAATGGCATCAATCTCCATTAAGATTTATACACTGTCCTTCATGTATATTGCATTACTTTGAGGGGCATGCTCCTGTTTCACAATATGGGATGCAAATGTCAATCACAATAGTAAGCCAATGGATTGCCAGTCAAGCATTCCTGCTACTTCATTAGGAGATAACTGCATGGAAATATAAATATGAATAGTTTCACTATCACTTGTCTTGTCTCTTGTTTGCACAATGTACATTGACAATACAGACACTTCCTAATAATGACAGTGCACTTCAGAATAACAGTGATGGATTATGTGTGATAAGTTTGCCCAACATTGTAACATAGCTGCAAGCATAATCATTGGAGTGCAGACATACATTAATGGACTGACTTAAGTGAGTCAACATCACTGTGAAAAACAGATACTTTGTTTTATAACATCAGTACAGACATAGAGATGTTATACAATCTAAACAAATAAATACGTTTTACTTTCTTGCCTTAACAGCAACACTGTTAAGCTCATTTGCTCTGCTGATGGCAACATGTTAGTGCATGCCTAATCATATAGTGATGTGCTAAACCGATGGGAATTAGTATTTTGTGCTGCTGTTTGCCAACTTTTCATGCAAAGAACCAATCTACACATACATCATTTCTAAATCCAATGGGATACTGAACAGATATGTGCTATGGTCATGTTTCAAGTGTCATAATTTACACATTTGTTATGATAGTTGCAGTTCTTCAATACTTATATGTTTGTTATAGGTGCATTATGGTACACATGAGGGACCAAGCATGGTATTACCAGTGGAGAGATGGCATATGGAAACATTGTGTAATTAGTGAGGTTTATTTGATAACACAGACAGGGTGGGAAGAGATGGACAGTTAGTGACACACACATATAGACAGTAGTGATTATTCTATAGTTTATTTCTGCTCGTAATTGTGTTTTGTTATTGATGGCTTTATCATAGTAATTATTCATGCAAGATCTCTACAAGACAGACTTCACAATTAGAAATTAAGTATATTAATAGGCCAGTAAGATAATGGTGTGTGAAGAACAGGTGTAGCCAACAATTACACCTACAGGAATAACAAAACACATTCAAACACATTTTGGCATACATCTGTATTTGAACCATGAGAGTTTTACTAAGCAAATGTACAGAACTGAGTATTATCTAAACACACAGTATAGGAACTCCTATGTCAGAAAAGGAGACCACATGTATTACTCTTCATTACCATCATGACAACTGTGTGCTGTATATTCAAAGCCTCAGCTTGCTCAAATGTAGATTAATTGACTATACATAGGTAAGCACAGTAGCATAAGCTGCACCATAGTAATGTGGCTGAAGGCAAAAACACAAAAAAATGATCCATAAGCTGTGTACTTTCATTTAACCTAAGTTGCAGTCAGTGCCCACCACCACACATTGCACATATGCAGAGGAGAAATATTGATAATACAGAAAATACAAAATAATGGACAGGGTAGAGGAAGGCAGGAAGCAAGTAACTTCTGAGAGAAGCTGGATAATGGTGGCTCATAATATTTAGGCAACAGCTTCACATAAAACTGTGTAATAAAAACTGTTATTAACACTTAGTTATGCCTGCATTAGAATATTTGAAAGTATAGAAAAATCTGTTAATAGTTCTGAGCATTATTTCATTATACCACAAGTGAACTCCAATTTTACACCACTTAACTCAAACAAATGAAGCACAGTGACAACTTACTGAAGCAGAAGGGGTGAACAGAAAGACAGAGAGTGGAAACAGGAATAGCAACAGTATTTTTCTGGGACATGTAGGATCATATGTATGATGTGTTATTCTTATTTATTTCCTCATTATGAATCTGTCCTGAGCTGTAAAATAAAGTGTTTGCTATTGGGAGCAATAAAGGTAGGAGAATACAACCAACATTAAGATGTAAGCAGGGTAAGGGTGCCTTACTAAATCTCCCTGTTAGTTTTGGAATGTTTTTGCAAATGTTTTCTTGCAGCACTTTTCAAAGGGTATGCTACAGAAATGTTGAAAAGGGAGATAAATTAAGATGTTTGCAGTTTACTGTATAACTGGAATATAAAATATCATGAAATATGAATTTAACCTACAGCTGTAATTGAATCTATGACACTATGCAAAAATTGAATTTGACAGACAAGGGATTATCTCAACATGCCACATAGTAGATTGTAGTTTATTACATCCAGTAGCTTAAGAACTGTCATAGTAATTGTTTCACAATGGTGTCTTTAGTCTGTATCTATTCTGTATTCCCATAGTGCTGTAAATTTAAGTATGTTTGCTCAAAAGTAGTACTGTGGCCAAAATTAAAATTTTCAGCCTTTACCATAGGAAGTTAAATGGCATGTACAATTACTCAGCAATTGTGTACTATGCCAACCTCTGTGTAAATGCTGAAGAAAAAAGTGAAGGCTTTTTGATGGGCAATTTCTGGCCATGTGTGTTGTATGTGATTCTATTTTTGACCAGATTAAACATATGAAAAATAGGTTGATAAGACTGTGGTGAAAATGGGGGTGGTAAGCATAGGATAACACACAGGAGAAAGAATACAATATTTTGCAGGAGGGTGGTGGGAGACCAGAATATATATCTGCTACTTCACAACATAAATGTAGAAATGTACAAAGAATTTCATAACTATTGGAAAATCCACACACCAGGTAGGGTGACAACAGAATAATGCTGTATAGCAAACTGGACTAACTCAAGTGTGTCAATATAACATATAGGAAAGTAGAGAGCTATGTTTGAGGCATATTTTTATACCTATTTTTGAGAGAGAGAGAGAGGAATGAAAGCATCAGGTAGGTAGGTTAGGTGAGATAACAGATGCAGACCTATATAACATACAATACAGACAGGGATGGTGATGGATACAAAAGGTTTGAGGGCACAATGATTTGGGGTTAGGTAGGAGACCTTGGTTGAGCATCCACATTCAGGTTGAGAGCAGTGCGAATCTAGTCCTTACACCAAGTGCAGTCAGCACTGTCTCTTATGTCAGTGGCCTTCTCAGTGCTCTTCCTTGTAGTGCAAAGGTAGGATGTGTGCATTTAATTGTGCAGGTCCTAATACCATGTTTACATTCCCTGCACTTAGTGCAGAATGTGGAATTCATGAATGTTAATGTGTTCACACCTCATTTTCATATTAACAGTGTTGAGGGGACTGAATATACATTATATAAAGGTAATTGTTTTGCAAAGGACATAGTATCAAAGTAGGGAATACTGGATCAAGAGAACTCAATAATGCTACTTACTGCTAGTTGCTTTGAAATATTTTTTTCTACTTTCATAACTGACTTGATACAAAATTAGGTTTCTATTATGAAGAAACTGATGCATTTGAACCTTAGTTATGGATTGCATTTCACAACAGATGTATTGCTTTACTGTCTGCATTACTCTCAGTAGCTGTTGGCATGGGAATGTATGCCACAGTTATTTCTTGGCCATGCAATATTTTTCTACATAATGATGACAGTTTAATGGAAATGTAAGTCTTGAAAGTTGACCACTTTATTAAAAAAATATATATTGATTATCAACAAAGTCTTGGATTCAGCAGCAACATTTTTTTCTGATGTCTAATTTTCCTTGACAGGTGTACATTATTTTTTTAAATGCTGCAATGTACTACAGAGTGACAGAAAAGTTTGTCCTTCGGCCACCTAACCTCGACCGAAACACTAAAGTTGGAAGCGTGTCCATATTCATTAAGGATATCCACACGTCCAGGCTAGTTGTTTAGCATAATGCATCCTAGATTATCCAAGTGCAACTACTTCTGGGAAAGACTGCAATCCAAATTGTAACTTGCTAGAGATCCCCCACCATGCCCCAGGATTCCCACTCCTCATTTCTTGATAAACTGGAAAATATTAGGGTACAACCCAACACCCTAATAATGGGTGATTTCAACTACCCCACCATTAACTGGGAAAACTACTCATGCACCAACTCTTCTGCTCAATGTTTTCTGGAATTTATAGATTCCAACACCTTGGATCAACTTATCCACACCCCCACTAGGGGCAGCAATATCCTAGACCTGGTCATTACCAACATGGGCTACTGGTGTTCCACACCAGAGGTCAATTCCTTATTGGTTGGATCTGACCACAAGCTAATCAGACTAGACATCCACATCCCGCCCCCACCCCCATTAAGGGAAACCACCTTAAAAAATGTTTCCAAAGCCAACTTCATGCTTCTTAAGAGAGAAGTGGCAAACTTCACGACACCCATACAGACAGACAATAGAGGTATGACTGCTGAATCCTACACAAATGCACTTTATAAGCACTTACACAAGTGCATGGATCATGCTATTCCTAACAGAACCAAGATGCTATCCTCCAAAAAAAGGAAGCCAATATGTTGGTTTCCTGCCATAAACAAACTCAACAACAGAAGAATGAAACTCTTGAAAAAAAGAGTAAAATCCCATGACTGGAAGAACTCCCTGGTCAGCCTCAGTAAGAAGCAGAGATCCCACATAAAATCCTCCAAAGCTAGTTATGAAAAAAATTTGTCACTGATTCTAATGACACCCACAAAGCATTCTATAGCTATTTCAAGAATCTCAATGGCAACACTCAGATCTCTGAGTTACAGCGCAATAGCACTAAATATACAGAACCAATTGCCAACATGCTAGCATATAGGTTCAGTGCTAACTTTACCCCCCACCCACCCCATAAAGGGCCCATCTCTATACTGTAAGAATGCAAAATTCCTGTAATCATGGATGCACAGGTAAAAAACACACTCTCCAAAGCCAAGAACAAAGCATCCATGAGACCTGACAATATACCAGGCTCTGTTCATAGGTTCATAGGTTCATAGGTAGGTACTGGGCTATTGGTCCTAAGGCCTATACAAGCCTAGCCAAAGGTACCCTGGCTTTCGCCACCCAAGAAAATTATTTTCCTGTGCCACTGTCGAGCAAAGCCACAGAAGTGATCCCCAGGGTGAATTTCCCATTTCCCATCCAATCATGAAAATGTATAGAATCCTAAAAGGGAGGGAATACCACTTATAGAGCCATTTAAGCCTAGCCAATTATCCCTTGTGAGACTCAAACCCTGCACTTTGTGTTTGTAAGGAAAACTCCTTAACCATTAGGCCACCCTCCCAAGCAGTTAGGGGAAAAAATATAAAAAAAAAAAAACTATATGATAAACTGGTTGCATAAGTGTGCACACCCTTAAACTAGTACTTTGTTGAATAACCTTTTGATTTAATTACAGTATGCAGTCTTCTTGGGTAGGAGTCTATCAGCATAGCACATCTTGACTTGGCAATATTTGCCCAGTCTTACTTGCAAAAATGTTCCATATCTGTCAGATTGTGAGGGCATTTCTTGTGCACAACCCTCTTTAGGTCACCCCTCAGATTTTCTATTGGATTTAGGTCTGGGCTCTGGCTGAGCCATTCCAAAACTTTAATTTTCTTCTGGTGAAGCCATTCTTTTGTTGATTTGGATGTATGCTTGGGGTCATTATTGTGTTGAAAGGTGAAATTCCTCTTTATCTTCAGCTTTCTACCTGACACCTGATGGTTTTGGGCCAAAAGTGACTGGTATTTGGACATTTTCAATATTCCCTCCACCTTGACTAAAGCCCCAGTTCCAGCTAAAGAAAAGCAACCCCAAAGCACGATACTGCCACCACCATGCTTCACAGTGGGGATGGTGTTCTTTTGGTGATGCAAAGTGTTGCTTTTGCGCCAGAAGTACCTTTTGAAATTGTGGCCAAAAAGTTCAACCTTGGTCTCATCAGACCATTACATATTTTCCCATATGCTTTTGGGAGACTTAATGCATTGTTTTGCAAATTTTAGTCAGGCCTGGATGTTTTTTTATGTAAGAAAAAGCTTCCGTCTTGGAACCCTACCCCATAGTCCAGACATATGGAGAATATGGGAGATTGGTGTCACATGTAGTACACAACCAGTACTTGCCAGAAATTCCTGCAGCTCCTTCAGTGTTGCTGTAGGTCTCTTGGCAGCCTCCCTGACAAGTTTTTGTGTTGTCTTTTCATCAATTTTTGAGGGACGTCCAGTTTTTGTCAGTGTCACTGTTGTCCCATATTTTCTCCACTTTTTGATGACTGTCTTCACTGTGTTCCATGGTATATCCAATGCTGTGGAAATTTTTTGCACCCTTCTCCTGACTGATATCTTTCAACAATGAGATCCCTTTAAGGCTTTAAAAGCTCTCTGCGAACCATGGCTTTTGCTGTAGCAGGCAACTGAGTATATGTCAAGAAAATCCTACTAGGATAGCTGAACTTTATTTGGGGTTAATCAGAGTCTCTTTAATTGATCGCAGGTGTGTACCCAAGAAGACTGAATGCTGTAATTAAATCAAAAGGTGCTTCAACAAAGTATTAGTTTAAGAGTGGGCACACATGCAACCAGCTTATTGTATGTTTTTTATTTTTTTTATTTTTCCCCTAACAGATTTGTCTGTTTTCCAGTTGAATTGTACAGGTTATATGTCACATTAAAGGTGGGAAAAGTTTTGAAATTATTTATTGTGGTCTCATTTCTTATATCACAAAAACCTGGCATTTTACCAGGGGTGTGTACACTTCTTATATCTATTGTATATATATATATTACCGCTACACTTTAAATTTCACAACATTCTGTTATAGTCCATTTCATCTTTTTATTGACTACATTCCTACCTAAATTAGAAGTATCTGTTTAAATCCCACAGATGAACAGTCATTTCTTTAACGGCTATTTATGTGTTTCAAGTGCAGACAAAATGTTTTCTTGCAAACTACAGCAGTTGGAAATCTGAAATATTATAGTTGTGGGTTATTGCTGTGAACTATGTGATGACAGCTTTGTTGTTTGAATCCCACTGAAGATATTACATACATCATTGGCCAGATAGAATATTGTTCCACAGGCATGCCAGACTTTCATGATGTGTATTATGAATGGTGATGCTTTTGTTCCTCAATGTTAGTCATATATGTTATGGGTTTCACCAGTTCATGACACACAAGTCATGTGCAATGTGGTATTAAATGTGTATAGCAGCTTATGTAATGCACATGGTGGTACTCATGCTTTTCTTTTATTTGTTGTGTAATTTGTACACACATTCATATTTGGCTAATATATGTGTGTACATGTCCATACAAAATGGACAAACACATATACACCTGCACATTTATGTATGTCTATCAATATGTATTGATAAGTATTCATACATGTACATATGTATTAAATTGCAGCTTTGATGTACAGTACATCATCTACATGTGTAGATAATTATATTGATTTTGATGTTACAACTCAATAAGTTCAGCAAGTAATAAGTGAGAATATTTATTGGTCTTTATCCACACGGTTAGTTATACCTGTACGCATACACAATCTTATCTTAGACTGGCACACCAGTCAGTGCATGTAATGCTTCCCTGCATATTCATAGATGTAAATTGTTTGATTTCTTTCAATTCATACCAACATAGCAAAGACTGATTGGCTACGCTGGTGTGGTTCTGGATTGTAGTGTGGACATGGCTGCCAGTTGTAGGTTTGAATCTAGCTTCCTCCTTTTTGTCTCGACTATATACACTAGTGTAATTGACACATCAGTGACTGAATATTCACAGTCTGACATTATATGTTAATGCTAGCTCACATGTAGTAATCACAGCTTTTTATCTGTTCTGTTGTTGTACATAGCAGTATAGCCTTGTGATATTCAGGGATGCTAATGTTTATGTCAGACTTCCCATAATGTATCTGCAAGGTAAGTCCAATATTCACTGATTTATTGTGAATAACATTAATGTGTACACAATTTTAAGTGGAATGTGATTATGCAATGTTTATTGACACAACATAAATGAAAGACATCTGTGTTTAACTGTCATATTGAGTTTGACGTAAATGTTTGCACATAAGTTCCTTATGTTGTTACTGCTGCTTGAGTAGGAGGAAGTGGTAAACTTGTACATGAGACAGTGGTTACTAGTTGAATTATATGTTGTGCATAGCCTGCTTCCATTATTGAAAGTGTGTCTGTTGTCTCAACATTTTTAATGCTGTTGGTTGATTTTTACTGTTGTGTAATCATTAAGTTCCACTTCTCTTTCGGTTCTGTATAACTGCACTGTGATGATTTGTTAAACACAATATGCATACCATTACCTGTCATTGTTGTGCCACTAATCATTTATACTTTCGTTGTATGTCTGAATTGTTCCATCATATATACATGATCATCATTACATTTTTTTTAACTATATAAACATAATACAAGCATAGGCAGTGATACATTTATTGAGAGACAGTTGCTAATGCATGTCATGCACATAATGTATAGCTCTTACTTGCTCTCCCTGTGCTTGTGATTGTGGTTTGAAGCTATCAAATTCCATTCCAATTATATGATGTTGTGATGTCACCCATTAACCATGTTGCATTGCTCACCTCATTTGCATATACATTTTAAGTGTACCATTGCTTGTTAATCTTACAATATATTTTCAACACCCACTTACTTTGATTCTGGAATGTCAGCATGACATTGTTTTAAGGTTTATTTGATATCATGGTGATATTAGGAATCAAATTCCTAAAGATCTGCTGTTTGTGTCAGTGTTAATTTGCAGTGTAACAAGTCTTTTAGAATAGTGCACCATATCAGTGTTGTATGCATGATTGGCATAACATACTTGTCTTGAGCTTTACTGATATATATATATATATATATATATATATATATATATATATATATATAGATATATGTTTGTGTGCTTCACATGTGTGTTTTGAATGCATACAGAAGGCTGGTATATCAGTAAATGTACAAGTAATAACAGTTAACCTGAGTACTACATGACATGTAATGGACTGCAGTAGTATGCATGATGAACGCAATGGATCACATGTGCTCTACAATTTATAACATTACTATATGAATATTACATTAAGAATGTTGCATGATCATGCCTGTATGCCTATTATTATTACACCTTTATGTCTTTTGTTATACAGCATATAAATAAATCTTATGGATCAGATCTGTTGACCGTTATGGGGTAATGACAAATGTACTGTACTGTATTGTGAGATAACTTGAGCAAACATTTTATATGTCATGTCTCATATATTTTGATGTTGTTAATTGAATATCATATACTCTCTTTACAATTATGTTGGTGCACATCTGATTGCATTTTCTTACAGATATGCTCGGAATATGACTGATGTACTTTACACACCATTTTGTACATTGATATAGGTGGATTTATGCCTTACTAAACATATGGTGTTGATAAGGTAATACAGTAGTGTAACATCACATACATAATGGTTACAACATGTTGGCAGTGCAAGTTTCTATGACTTCTTTTTATTCATTGATTTTTGATTAATACATGTTAAGTATGTATGTATAATGTTTTTTTTCTTGTGTTGAACTTTGACAGAGCATGGGACCCATGCTGGCTCACTAAACAGATGATGACAATGACAATGTGCCAGACCACTGCCAGTTAAATCAGACTTCAAAGACCAGGATGATGACCATGGCAGGGACGGTGATGATGACAGCAACCGGGACTTGCATGTGCCATTGTTCCTGCTGCTCATCATAGAAAACATCCGCAACATGCTAGGCAGATGATTTTTGGGACCAGATTAAAGACATAGTGACAGATCTCTTCCAGATACAGATGTGAGACCTGATGTGCAACTCCTTTCATGACATGGTACGGACCATGCTCAACTCCTTCCAGGAGATTGCTAAAGAGATCTTCATGATGTTTTACTCATCAGGGTGGTCCTTCAGGACCATAACTATTGTCTGTGCAATCCATATTTCTAATGCTGCCACCATGGTGCTTTTCATATTCAAATATTTGTGGTCTAGGCATAATCTTGCAGATATCCCATATTACTGTGATGTTTTTCTGATATACGTCACAATGTACATTTCACATATCATGTCATACATGGCTTTATATAGCTGCTGCAGTATGACAGACATTACCAAATGACACATTCAGTAACCATTATGATATACATGCACATGCTGCCATTACTGCATATACTGCTTGATATAGGCAGGAGTGCTTCAGTATGTTTGTGTGCGTGTGTGTGTGTGTGTGTGTGTGTGTGTGTGTGTGTGTGTGTGTGTGTGTGCGTGTGTATGTGTGTGTGTGTGTGTGTGTGTGAGGTGGGTCAATGTGTGAGGTGGGTCAAGTGTATTTGTTTGCACATGTTATCCATTTGTATGCATTATACCCATTTGTGCATGGTTGTCACTGTCTTGTGTCTGTTCAACAGTAAGACATGTCCTTGATTTTGTAATTTATAAAATATTGTATCGTACTGTCCCCATGGCACAATCTTGATGAGAGTGGCATGTACTGGCAAGTACTGTGCCATGTTGTATTATAGTATTGTGTCTGTTATATATGAACATGTATCCTTGACATACTGCATTGACATTCACTTTTCTGTTAATGAATATACAAATGTGATGCTTTGTTTAGCATCATTCATGACTCCCTTTTTCCTGTATCTTGCATATGTCAATATACAGTGACATTGACTGTAGCTTATATTATAACATGTGTACATGGGTTTAAATACATGCCCATGTGTATGCATTTGTAGTACATACACACTGATGTTTACATGGATGTGTATGTTTGTGATATGATCGACACACAACCACTCTTATAATATGTGACTGGTTACATGCACTTATTCCATTTTTTTCTGTACTGCAGTTATGTACACAGGACTGAACTTTGATCAGTCCTACATATGTATGGTGATATTTATATCAATAACAGTGATTGTGCCACTTGTGTTATGTCTAAATGCCAGTATTTATTGTTTTTTTGTGTACCTATGCCACTTGCTATTTAGCTGTTTCACATAAATGTTTTTTTGTGTATCATTAGTACACACACATATTTATAGCCATCTCCAGTGCACTATGCCCATGTGTCAGACATTGCCCTTTTGTTTCACTGTATCTTGCAAAGACTTACAGCGCATCTTGTGTTGTGAGAACATGCATGTGCATTGTGTCTCCTTAGCTAGGGTTGTCCTGCTTTATGGCGTACCTACTTTCTCTTGGCTGCACTTCCTCACTGATGTGGGCCTGTGTTGACCATTTCCATTCTCCCTTATAACTTTGGCCTTCATGTTTCACATATAAATGGCATATGTTATGTTTACATTTACCTTAGGTACAGTGTCATCATTGTCATATAGGTATGCTGGTACAATATTACCTTGTGCACCCTGTTGGGTATCATACACATGCAAAGCATATGCTCATAAGGTGGTGGCAGATGAGTTGATTCCATTGTTTATGGTAGAGATGCATACCAGCCATGGTGTAATGCATTACCCAGTGATTTATATGCTTCCTGCCAATACACAGGTTTGCATTACTTAACTTTCATTAATCATATATGTATCACTATTTACTTCATATTCCATGTCATTGTGCATCTGTGATGAGCCTTCTTTTTGTCTGGATTCTGTTAAGTCATTGCATATCACACATATACATTGCACACCTGACACTCCATCTGAGTTGCCTCTGGCATGGCATATGTCTTTGACATATGGATGTAATTTCCCCTTTGTTTATTGCATGTATACATATTTATTACACAGGTACGCTAATGTTTTGCTGCAGTACTGCAGTTTAACACTATGCTTGGTTGTTTGTCTTTTGCATGCAGGGTTGGAAGTCCTAGTCTGCCCTCCACTTGTCTGCTCCTGCATTTGTTAATTATTCCTATTGCTTGGATTACACTTGCACTGCTTACAATCTGGTAGATGATTGTATTTAGTGTCCATTGTGTATTGCATTGATGTCACTCCCCATTTAGTGTTCTCCAACACATGCCTACCATCTGTCATGCTCACTCTGGTATGACTATCACTCAGTTTTCAACATCTCAGCAATGACTTGTGCATTAGCATATATGTATTTTAGAATTGTGCCATGGCTGGTATGCATTTGTACCCTATTTGTCAATTTCCCTTCACCAGTATTGTAGTGTTTGTCTGTGTGTATGCTGTCTGTGTACCCTGTCTCTTGTTTATGTTTATTTCCATCCTTTCTCTGTCATGCCTTGTGATATTTGTTATTTGTTTATACCAGTTCTTTTGCTGTCTTCCTCTTTCCATGTCTTTTCCATTCCTTCTATTCTCAAAACAAACAAACAAAAATGGGGAAAATTCCCACCACCCAAAAAGATGCCTATGGCCCACTGCCTGCTCCAATCCCTGTTCCTCTGACCTACCTTTTCCATCATACTTCTTGTGTGTCCCTCTTCATCACCCTCACCGCATATCTACTTTTCTGCTACCCCTTTTCCTTGCATGTGTGCATTGTGCAATGCTTCTGTTCCCCACAAGTTTCCTGCACCCATTGTTAGCTACTGTCAACAATGGTGAAGTAGTCATGACTGCTCTTCATCTTACTTAATTTTTTATTAGAAATGTTGCAGATTACATTGGATTCTACAAATATTGATGGGTGTATTTATATACGTCTGTCTATGAGTTATGAAAATGCCCACAAATGTTTGTGCATATTTGTCACTTTTTGGACATAATTACTGATGTAGATTTCTCTTCCTTTAGTGCTTTCCATCTATTACTGAAAGTCCCATTGAGCTTATATAAATTCCAAGAATTATATGACAAATTTAAAAACTGATGTAACTGATTTTCTTTATATTTTATTTCACATTTTTTCTTAAACTCTGCTGTCAACAAGCAGCTATGGGAGAATCAAAGATATTAACTATAACAAGATCATTAAATCTTTCAGGTATATGTAGTCTTTCATTTTCATACCGTATACCTTCTCTTTTCTGAAACTAATAATGCTAAACATTTGTTCATTCACCTCTTTATTACTGATATATCTGATTCACTGATGCCCTTCAGCTCAAAACTGTCACCACAAATAATGATAAGGGCCTTCAGGGCATTGTCTTAAGCTTTATACAATAAGACAGGGGCATTTATATTTATTTATTTGTATTACTGCATACAGTTGCAGTCAGTACCATAATCTGAGCTGTTGCCATCAAGCAGTCCATTAAATGCTGTTGCAGCTTACAGCCTATTCTTTTATTTCTTTTGGGTAGGCTACAGAGAGCTTTCTGACACTCCTGTGCTGCTTACAGTCTCTTTGCCTATTGCTGCCATTCAGCATGCCACATTTTTCTTGTACATTTAGCTCTAGTATAAGAGTATTTTACTATGGGTTTCAACCACATGCAGAATGATTGCATTAATAGTTAGCTTTTATTTTATTAAACTATTTCCATTTACAATATTTGCATCACTCAGAATTGATTTTACTTCCAAAAAGTCATTTGTATTCAGAAACAACATTCTGGTTATTTTCCTCCAAAACTGGTTCATCTTGATGACATACCTCTGCTCAAAGAACCTCTCTTGGTTTTGCTCTTTGGAACTGTTTTGTTTCCATATTTTGTCCATATAGGAAATTTTGACTGGAATTTTATTTTCCAGTTCCCCACAGCTTGCACAGTAGAAGATCTCCCAAAAGTCAGGCAAAATTGTCCTAGTTATTACAAAATTCTACCTCAGATCTCATGCAACAAAGTTCATACTTCCACACATAGTCATCCAGCATTAGCATTAAGTATGATGTAAAACGTATTGTGTCCAAACAGTTATACTTTTAGGAATCACATGCATGAGGTTTTTCTTTTTTTGTGAGGCCGTACTGTTGACACATGATTTAAAAACCCTTAATGTATTAGTACTGTACCCCTTCCATAAAAAATTACAAAGTATCATCAGTGACATTAGAATTATTTATCCAGAGTCATGGGCATGTACAATGGTCATATTATAGCATGTATCTATGCTCTAAAGTAAGATCATGTAATGTAAAAGTCACCTCAGTTTAGCAAATATAACACTGACATTTAATATGCATATTTATTCTTGTCTGAATGTACTGAAGGAATGTTATGCATTTCTACCATTAATTGCCTTACTGTATCTTTTCTCTCACTTCTTTCATTACTTCTTTTTGACAGTCCAAAAAGATTAGTTTAAATTCAAGCACTCTAAATAAACCATAAAATAAATTATCTGCTTTTTGATTGAAAAAGATAAAATCATTTGAAATAATCTAATATTTTGTTTATTTCTTTTTGACATAGAATTCAGATTGCATACAAAATGCCTGGAGTTAAGAAAGGGTACTGGCAACTGCAGATTTTACTTTTTGATAACTAAACAGTATGTTCTGGGCAATCACTTAACTGATACTTTCTGTAGGTTATTTATTTTTCAATAACTCAAGTAAAAATTACTCAAATATTCCTCTACCTAGTTGCCCTGTAGTGTGCTTCCAGTAAATAAACTGTGGGCTATAAATTAGAGCAAATAATTAGAGCAAATAATTTCCAAGTAGGAAGTGACTTTGGTTAAGGATGATTAAACTGATGGTATGCATTAATAATTCTCAGTTATAAAGAAGTAAAAGCACCAACAAATGGTAACAGCAGCCTAATCAAAAAGAACATTTCCACTTAGTAAAGAGCAGGTTTAATTACTTTGTTTACTCTAAGTCATGTTATTACTAATCCCAGGAGTCTCCTTTGAAATCTGCATGTTTTTAATGTTAAGGCTGAATGTATCTTTATAATTTCGCCTCGTACTTGTAATAGTTTTTATTAAATTACCAGTGTAATCAGCTAATGAGCCCCATTAAGTGTGAACCTGACCTGATTCTCAAATGTCTAAGCCAACGCAGCTGGAATGAAAACAGATGGAAAGTGCTAAGGAGAAGATTCAATTAAGAATCTTTTTCTCAGTGCTACTCTTTGAAATCACAAGGGAATAAATGTGAGCTGTGCCTTAAAAAAAAAGAATCACATTTTTTTTTTATTTTAAAATTAAAGTGCTAGGGTACTAAGAATGTACAGCGCTCAATTAAACATTGCAGGATTCTTATTATCTTAGTGTATATCTTTGTCAAAATTAATGAGCATGTTCAGCTGTAAATTTATTATTAATCTTCATTTATTAGGATTTTCTGGTTATCTATCTACCAATCCATCTATCTAGTTAGTTGTTTATTTCTATATTACATTTCAGGTGTTTGGTAATGACAAAATTGTACACTGGGGTATATTGTGTGGATCTTAGGAAATATGAAGTTCTGCATCTGAAACATAAAGGTAAAAATGATTCAGTCTTTAGACATAATGCAAAGCAGTGTGCCAATATATATATTGCATGTGCAGTCAAGAGTCATATCAGTCTATGACATTAAAAGGTCATGATGTTGAATTAAACATTGATGTTTTACATGTTTCATTGATAATGACATGCATATCAAACCAACGCTGTTTAAATTATTTAAGAAATGAAACTGAGTTACAATGTATGCATATATATCTATATCTATATCTATATATATATATCTATATAAATATATATATATATATATATATATATATATATATATACATGTGTGTGTGTGTGTGTGTGTGTGTATATATATATATATATATATATAAAATACATAGGTAGATAGATAGGTGATAGACATCTATATAAACACCACATGTCAATAAAATTACTGAGTGTGTGATATTAACACATTTTACTAATACAAACTATGACAAAATACAGTAAAAAAACTCAATGTTAGGGGTGTCTCATGTTTTATAATTAGCAATGTAAAACAGCTGGATCATATGTTATGCAGTACAGTTTTGGAAATTATTCCAAAACTTTCCAAAGGATGAACTTTAACAAAGGGGCACAAAAACAAAAAAGGCTTATATGGAAATGTACATAGTCAGCATTCAAAAACATTATGATTGTAGTCAGTACTTGCACAAGACAAGAATGCATCTGACATAACCACCCTGAAAAGGAGCATAAGCCAATATAGGCCAAACCCCACATGAAAAAGTCTTGGCCTGGCTGACTTATTTTCTTTCTTGAAATTCTAAGATAGCTTGTTTCAACATGCTACTACTTCTGCATTCTTATTAGCCTTAAGCATGAGATAAGTGGGAATGTTAAACTTTTCCTCCCAACTAGATGTGAATATATGAGATTTCTAGTGCCTTTTATTATGTTTCTGCTGTTGAATGATTTGTATATTGCATTATATTTTAACAGCATTTTTGTCCTGAAATATCTGCTGCCATCTATTATGTTATTAATACTGAATGATTTATGTACTGTATCATTTTTGTATATACATAATGGCCTAGGTTGCAGCTGAAAAGGATCCTTGAGCCAATTTGCTTTCCCAATTAGCAAATGATAAATAAATACATACATACATAAATAAATATTTTATTTTGCTTTATTTTATGTTAGATATGCTTTCTAGGAGAGTATACTGATCGTGCACGACCATTTGCTGTCACAAGCTGGGTTTTTAAATTACATCCGAGATTATTTGCAGATACCATCCTATGTCAATAAATAAATAAATAATAAATAATTAAGCCCCATGTAAATCAATAGCAGTAAAATCTATGTAAGATTAGTGGAATAAACTTGTGGAACAATAACCTTAGTCTTAAACGTCCACTGACAAAGAACAACATATTATGTGATACTGTACGGGCTATTATGTAGCACACATGTATGAAAATGTTTGGAACTACAAAAGAGAATAGATAATAATAAGAATATGGGTAGAATACCAATCAGAATTGCCATTAGTTAGAGGTACTTGTTTCAAAAGGCTAACATAAATGTCCAAATGCTATTCTAAAAAAATTACTAGACACTAATCACAAATGAGTTGTTTCTCAGTGGAAGTTGTTTATCACCCAGAATCCCTAGTCATGAGTCAGAAAAAAAGTGTGGGTAATGCTGAGCTGTATGTTCATCTGCCATGTGACCTAGTTTTGTTCACTAAGATTCATAGTCATATAATTTTGTAATACTAATTTCAAAGGAAACACATTTGTTATGCTGTTGTAGTTGATCTGTGCATTTGCAGCAGTGCTGGCAAAGTCATTGATGATATTCAATAAATTTAAGTTACAAACATATATGCTACCATTATGTCCCTTTTATAATGTGGCTGTGTCCATGGGCTGACATGATAGTAGAGTCATGTTATTAGGGGCAGACGTGCACAGTAACCGCTATGATGCACTAATCAGCTCAGTGTAGCTTGCTGAACTACTTGCCTAACTATTCATGAGGACTTATTTCTAAAGCCTCTTTATGATTCACAATATATCAGTCATTTTTGATTAAGCAGCTTAGCAAATGCTAAGAATGAGCTACTTGGAAGATTTTTTGCATCTTGTACTATTTCTTTAAGGCTCCCCTAAGATCTTATGAAAAGTAACCAGATGAACATGGATATGATTGCAGTAATCTATTTTATAATTCCTCATCTGTTTCCCATTAAAGGGACAATGAGCTTCCACCCATAAGTCTTGTCAACCTTTTCAGGTATTTATTGATTTCTTTATTTAATTTATTTATTTATTTTACCTTTTCAGTGACAGTAGTTTTATGTTGTTGTTGTTGTCTTTTGGCTTTTCCCGGTTAGGGGTCGCCACAGCGGAACTCTGGTCTGCTAATGATTGGCAGTAGATTTTCACGAATGTCGAGGTGCCAGCTCGACGTTCAACCTTCAATGAAGGCACACCCATTTACACATGTCTTTCAAATGCCCACCCAACCACGGGGAGGACAAGCAGATTCCACACAGAAGGCACTCCCTGCACTCCAGTCGAGAATCGTCCGGGAGAACTTCTTGCTGTCAGGCAGCAATGCTACCACTGCACCACCGCAATAGTTTTAGAATATATATAAAAGAGAGTATGTGATAACTTACCTACATGGAAGTGCCTCCCAGAAGAAAATATTGATTTTTTGTTTGTTTTGTTTTCGTAGTCAACCACTATTGGATAGCTCCTAATTTGTCAATGGGTTGGAAGTTAGGGATTTGCAGGGAAAACTTTTTTAACAAGTGTGATACATGCACGGACATTGTAAAATAAATAATGGACATAGGTTAATGCAGAAGTAGGTCTTGGGAACATAAAAATAAACTAAAAATAGGTTAGATTATCTAGAATAAGTCAGGATTTCAAGATGTAGACTGGAAAAATTCTCATGAGTAATATACACTGGAAACATATTGGCAGTCTGTTGCATTCAGCATTACTTTTCATAACTAAGTTGTACCAGCACTTCTTTCTGGATATGCATTATTGTGATAGAGGGCTAGACAAAGTTGCAGATCAAATTGCCACTTTTCTGTGTTTGAAAGTCAGATTCAGTATAACATTATACATGGTTGCAGAAAGGAAGAACCAGCGCTGATTCACATGGTATACTGTTGGGGACCACTTCTCATTTGACAGCCGATCCAAGTTCATTTCTTCAGTCAAGACTCAAAACAGATATCAGAAAAGCAGTTTCCTTCTATAACAATATGATGAAATCTAGATGAAATATGTTTTAAAATTCTCAAATTCAGTGTCCTTTTTTCATTGAAATGAAAGTCTGAGGCTGGTATTCATAGTCAGAGACTTCATAAATGCATTCCTGTTATGTGAGAATAGCAATGTTGCATGGATATGCAAATAAGGTCACCAAAACACATCTGTGATAAATGCAGAAAAGTGAAGCATTTTTTAAAAAACACCCACTTTTTGCAAAAGAGTAAATTATATAAAGTTAAGCTTTATGAACTTGTAAATTACTTTGCAAAATCGTAAGTTTGTTACTATTTTTTTTTGCACATCATGGGAAAGTATGGCTGAGCACAGTCATAATCAAAGGGCTTTAGGAAAGCTGCAGACTGGCTGACAGTTAAAACTGATTTTTTTACAAAAGAAAATGGCTTATAATTTTTTACATAATGCTATCCTTTTTATGGACACCATGATAGTTTCATTAAAGAATAGAAAGGGATGACAGGAAGGATTGGAGTGTATCTAAAAACCAATGACATAATAATTAGGTTTGACCCCTGTCTAACTTAAACTAGGGCCATTAAACGATGTTAATGATATACTAGGCAGGTGGAATACATCATAATCACACAGTCAGCACCTACAGCAGAGCACTATAAAGTATGCATGCACCCTGCTATCTGATTTTTCCTCCATACTCTGCACCATTGGGGTACAGACTTGGGAATTTTAACTGAGAAAATGCTAGGGGCTGCTGCAAGTCTGCTACTCCTGCATGTGCTAGATGCTGAAGTCAATGCTGCTGCTGCTGACAATAGGCCTAGACAAAGAAGAAGAAGACTGTTTAGGCACAGGGTAACCTTTCAGGAGCTACATGAGCTGGGGATTGTAGAGTGCTACAGGGTGGACAGGGATGTACTACAAGAACTCACTGAGCTCTACCACTCTCAACTCAGACCCAGAGCCAACATAGGGGAACCCATCACAGTGGAAACAAAGGTATGTGTAGACCTTAGGATACTAGCTACAGGTACTTTCCAAAGACCAACTGGGGACATGATGGGGGTCTCACAGGCATTAGCATCCACAGTACTGAACTAGTTCCTGGATGCCATGCTACTACATGCCAGTGAGCACATTTCTTTTCCCCTCACCCCTGAGTTGAGGGCCAGCAAAATGCTACACTTTTACCATGTAGCACATTACCCTGAGGTACTGAGTGCCATAGATTGCACTCATGTACACATTGAGCCACCACCCAGTGAGGAGGGTAGAATCTATGTCAACTGCAAGGGATACCACTCCATCACCTGCCAGGTCATGTGTATTGCCCAGACAATTATCTTGAATATCTGTGTTGGCAGCCCTGGCAGTTATCACGACTCCCATATCTGGTATGCATCACAGCGGTACAGCATGTTTGCTAGGAGGGACATCCCACACAACTATTTACTGAGGGATGCTGGCTATGCATTGGAACTGTGGATGATGACTCCTATCAGAAATGCACACATACCCATGGAAAAATGCCATAATGAGGCACACGCACAAACTAGGAACATCACTGAGTGTGGGTTTGGGCTTCTGAAGTCACGGTTTTGGTGCCTCAATATATCTGGTGGAGCCCTGCAGTTCTCTCCAGCCACATGTTCACCTATGTTCACAGTATGTGCCATGCTACACAGTATGATTCTGTGGAAATAGCTGCAGCAGGATCAGCAAAGGGAAGGGAGACACAACTCCACACCAGTGCCTAGGTCACCGCAGCCACAGTCACAGGAGGACTTGGAGGAAGAACTCCTTGCTGATGTCCCTATAAGCAGTTGTAGGTGTGCCCAGTACACCCTGGCTTTGGCTAGGATGCAGTGCATCTCACATTCACTGACAACATAGGGCCCTAGGGACTGACACCTTACTCGTACTCATATACATATATTAAAATTGTTGATATCAGGCAACCCACACAACTAGTAGCTATCCATGTATTGACTGTGTACTGCTTGCATCACACAGAGTCATCCCTGAAATATAGTTCTGTCAACTGATGCAATTGCATGGTAAGTCTCTAACCTACACACTACTTGTAAGGATTACTATAATATGGTATCATATGTATGGATCTGTTGAATTTATGCAAGGAAGTATAGTGGGTATAAGTAACATCCACATGGGACTACATATACCCTATCCAATAGTATGTGTTCCCTAATAATCACTAGGCATCATGGTTGGAATATTCACTACATCAGTCAAGGGAGATGTTAAATAGTGAGGTCACATGATATTTGGACTACTGTCTATCCCAGCAGATTATGTGCTGTTGTTTCCCGACCCCCAACACAGCAGTGTTCCCATATAATTGCTTTAACAGTAAGTCAGCAATGGTATATCAGCAGACCAGGCTATCTCAGGGCTGTAACACAGAACTCGATCACACATTGTATGTCACACGTAATGCAGGAAAACAATGTACATATTTATGCTGTTGTTTGTGTGATGAATGCCTCCTCTCGGTTTGGCAGTCTGTGTGGTTCAGTAGACTAGGAAAGTTAGCATGGGTAATGGTGTTGATGGTTCTAATCTGGAAGTAGTCACACCTTTTGCATGTGAGGTATTATTATGTTGGTGTTTGCACAGACTGTCAGTCTGTATGTGGTGTAACATTATGAACTCAGTCACATATTAAGTGCAGCAGACAGCTGGGGAATGCTGTGATGTCATTGTCTATAACACACAAAATTTCGACTGGAGTACAGGTAGATATAGCCTGGAGTCACTTTATAAGTACTGACAGTCCCACGGGGGACGCCCATACTCTTAGTTAAAATGAGTGCAATTCTGTTGCCCCTTCATCAAAATGATCTGTTATGTATAGATATGTTTATACATACAGACACATACATATACATATCCATCTGTCACTATGTCACTCTCACATACATAGTATATCTATTTCTATGTAGTGTCAAATAGATATATATACCAATATATATATATATATATATATATATATATATATATATTAAAATGATACCTACATAACACATATACATATCATATACACACACACACACACACACACACACAGCTAAGTTTATATATATATACATCCCTGTTATATACATAATTATGTATGTGGATGTCTGTATTGTCCTACATACCCAAATAATGGTGAGATAATCTGCACTATCACACATCCATACTGTTGCTCAAATGATCCAATCTAAGGGTGCAACAGTACATAATCCACTTACCTAGACACCTGTGCCTGTTTGATGTTACCACATATACAGACACAGGTGAGTAGGTGGTGTAACATATAATGTTGTCAATTCATGCATGGACAGGGCACATTGTTCCTGCAGCAGGTTTGTCTATCTAGGTGCAAACAGCCACATATGTTCATACGGGTAACTGTACACACATAGCTAGGATAATGACAGTTATCTCACTGCTAGGATACTACATGCAGATAACAGTATGAAGCAATATCACTCTGCAGGCTACAGATGCTGTTCAACACAAGCCAAGTTTGTACAAGTACTGTGCTGTAATCACATGTATAACAGACTTAACCTATGGCATGTGTGTTAAGTGACATGATCTATAGCGTATAAGACTAGATAGGTAGGGTTTCTAATCTCACTCCAAGTTACTTGGTGCCTGTGTGTGTATATTTGCCTGCAACACAACTGACATGCCCTCGAGGGCTATCCACCTGCAATGGTTATGCACATTTTGGCCCTGTAACTTGCTGCTGGCTTCCAAACTGCCCTCTTCTACAAGGTCTGATGATGTCATCCACCTTAAGATTACCAGCTGATAGTCTGGTATCAGACTTAAGCCGTGGCATGTGCAGTAAGTACTGTGAGCTATAGTGTGCAAGACTAGGTAGGTAGGGGTTCTAATCTCACTCCAGGCTACTTGGTGTGTGTATGTCCATATGACATACATATGATCACCTTGGTAACATGGAAATAGGTTGGGTTTTGCAGAATTTTATTTGAAGCATGTGATTTGACCCCCCCCAAAGGATTGACCACAACATGGTCTGCTGAAGTCATCAAGCATAATATGTCCTAAACTGATAGTACTAGCAGACATATGAGATGTGTTGCATGCATCACATATGTGATTTGCAGTGTGTACCATTACATAGGTAAGTGTTCTCATCTACATATAGCCAACTTGCACTATGTGTGCACGTTGGCATGTCCTGTACACAGTGATTGGAAGTGGTGCTAGCCTCAATGTAGCCATGTTTGTGTGTGAGCCTGTTATAGCATTTTACATCATGTTATGAAACCATAGAACATATGAACTTCACATATTTATACGTGTAGCTACAGGATCAGCATATATTACCCCAGTTCAAGAGGGACACAGGAAGATGCCCTGTGTTGAGAATATGGTCGCCCAGCCAGTCATACAGATTGCATGTGTTGAGGTGCACTGAGGTACTCTGTGTGCCATTAGGCAGGTTTCTGTTTCAAGGGTGTGTTTAAGTTTGCTAGACAAATCTCTCACATAAGCATGTAGTACTAATGTCACATACAAGGTTAATGTTGTTACAGTGAGTTATCCATCTGCTATGCTTCCTATAGATAGGCAGCATATGCAGTCAAACAGGTTCACACATTGCCTTGTATGCAAGACACAGATCACCTCTGAGTAGTCTATACACCACAGGTGACAACAACACTCATTACAGACAATCCCCGTTGAACAAATACTGAAAATGTGAAGTTTTCTTGTGAGGGACCTTACTCTTGTGTGCAATTGCCAGTACTGCTTGGAAAGGTACATCAACAAATGGCCATTGCACTCAGATATTGGCATGCTGAGGGAAGAGTACTTGGAGGTTATGAGCATGTCACTTACAGGTGGCTCTGATCTCATCTATGCAATATGATTCCTGCCATAGCACTGTAGGGACATGGTGATCTGAGGCACATTAGGTGTAAACCTTTGTGGCCAGGTCTATGTGCCCAGTTCTTTCACCACTGACTATGTATATCACATGTTGCGACTGATGTACTACTTATCAAGTACATAGGTTTAACTGATGGAAATGATAATACATATATAGTTGGATGACATTTATGTCCATTAGTATGTCAACATGCATGTGTTTGCAATACCCTCTTGCAGTCTAGTGACATACCACAGAGACTCTATAAGTGCTCAAAATTTGCAGGTATCAGTAAACATTGTTAGCCACAGTCATTCAGTAGTCATGTGTATTGTGGTTACATGGATTCCAATCAGTAGAGGACCCATGACTTCACCCTGTTGAGCACTGCTGCTTACAGATCATCTATTGGAGGCAGATGTCATGTTGTGTATGTGTGCCATCAGTGAGCCACTTAGTGACCCCTCAATGACAGTATCATGGATGCCTAAGTGGGTGCTTTGTAAATGTTGCCTGAGCAGGGGATATAGTCAGATGGCTTGGCTCAGCCTAGGGGGTTGTACACCCTGATGTACCCTCACTCAGGTCCTTAGTGACTGCCTTGGAAATGTCCACCACATGTAACAGTCATGCTCCCCTGTCACACATCCAAACTTTGTACAGTCAGCTGTGTGTAGATAACATATATGTGTGCTGATCAGCTCCATGATGATTGCCACTATGGGCATACAGATATGAATACTTAGACAAAGAGGTGCACAGTTATGTTGGTCAATGGATGAAACACCTCTGTGCAGAGGTATAACAGTTGCCATTGTTCACTCAGCTGGTGTACAGCCAGTGGTGTCAGTATGATTACAAGGGTTTCCCAGTAGTGTTAGTAATCCTTGTCAGATCACATGTGGGATGCAGCCCAGAATGTTAGCATGTGCAATAGATGCTGTGTATCTTTCAGTGAGAGGCCAGTTATGAATTGCTGTGTAAATATGGAAGTTATGGAGCAGGTTGTAGGAATGTCATTTGTCACTTGTGGTGGGGACAGGGGAGCGTAGTTGATACAGGCAGTGTGAGGGTACAGGTTAGGTATGAGTACAGACCCATCATATATGGCCTCATGATGTATGAGGTCACCAACAATCTGGGCCTGTCCTTTGAGGGCACACATATAACTAAACTGTGCATTGTGGTTCTGCTTTGTGTGGGTGGCTAATTTTGTCACTTACCATGTGTACAGAACATCATAACAACACTATGTGCTTCTTTTAGCTGAGGAGGTAGTGTCTCCATTTTAGGGGGCACCTTCACCACAACTGTCATACAACATTGTCCATCTGTTACTGTAGAGTCTGCTAATGGCAATTGCCACTACTCTGGTTTGCTGAGCCATGATAAGCCTGTATCGCTCCTGTCACATACAGCCAAGTTCATGCTGTTGTAATGCAGCTGATATAATGCATGGATGTAGAGCTTTGCATACTTGCCTATCCCATCTGAAGGGGAAGGTGCAGTCACAGCATGTCAACCATCCCACAGGAGGTAATAAATGGCTTTCTTGACATATATGTCTGCATTGTCTGCAAGTGGGGGTAAGTGCTGGTAGTGCTAAGGAGACTGATTTGTGACTAGATCCCGTGAGGTAGGACCACACATTGGGGGGCTGTACTGGTCACCCATATTGGTAAACACATGATGCAATATGTTGGTGCTCCATGTGGGGATGTCATGGCACTGCTGCAGGGCATTGTGGGTAAGGACATGGACTATCCATTGGGCAAGTGCGCTACTGCATGACTAAGCAACATGGTCTGTACATATTATACTTCCCTAACATGTTTGTCTGTGCTCTGTACAGACACCTGGCATGACTCTCTTCTTGCAACATGCTAGAAGTAACTGCAATTCTTACTTGCACAGAGGACAACTAGCATGTAGTGCCAAGCGGTGTACCCAAATCCCTGAGTCATGTCACCTGAAATGCCATGATGGGAGTTAGCATGGATACAAGCACTAACACTACTGACATTGGACCAAACACTTTTTTTACTTTTGCTCAATGCCAGATCATGTCTACCAACTGTAACCAGTGATGCCCATTGATTGTTACACTACGCAATGGATGTCGGACATATGTCTCACTCTACCAACCATGGCCTGACAAGGTGTATGACAGTATTAGGCTAGCAGGCTTTGCTGGAAACTGTGTACGTCAGGTACAGAGTGTTATGTCAGCTGGCGGATAGACAATTGTCTGACAGTCATACTTGGGGAAGATAGCATTGGGAGACCTATGCTGCAATGACACCGGTCACCAGTGGAGTTCACCATCTTCCATTATTGGTATACCACATCTACCTATTCCCTCTCTGCGGTCACAGCCACTATCAGTGACCTCTGACTCAGTACATTAGCAGGTGATTGCGTATTAGGAGCTGTGACAGAATCCAACACAGAATCAAGAGTTATCCAGGATGGCATAAGACACAGTCACTTGTTCTTTGAGCCACTGACAAAGACTAAATGACAATGACTGCCCAATACTATTCTGTGGGATATCATCCACCTTTCAAAATATTGTAGTGTCTGCACACTGCACACTGCTGAGCCATTACAGATGGAGTTATGGACACAGAGAATAATGTAGCCTTTGACTTTCACTGGTCTGTAAGATGTGGGGATGCATTCACTGTTGTACAACCTATACCAACAGGTTTAGGATGCAAATCCCAAACTGTCACTAGTATACTGAAAGTGGCAGTTATGATGCCTATCATAGTGTGCAATGGCACCCTTGCTATGTCACTACCTAGGCATATCATACAACTGTAGCAGCCACACAGGTTCCATGGTACACCTATACACATTGTAGATAACATGTCTTATAGAGTCCGTATCATGACCATACAAGTGTAGTCTGTCTCCTACATGCTTTGGAGGGGATGTGTATGGCTTCATACAGGGAGGTGTCAGATTCCCACTGTGTACGTCCCACATATCAGTGACAGGACTAACACATGTCTCACTTGCTCTACATGCCTACAACATCACTGTGGTATACATAGTACATGTTGGAGAGACAGGTATGTAACACAGACAGTTCACCCTACATGAAAAAGGCCCCCATGCATGTGAAGCACACATCTGCTGTGACGCATATCATGCGCAGTTTACACAATGGAAAGCAGAACATGTCTATCATAACTGGTGTTGGGCAACTGTCTGTACTGGACACAGGATATTTGTAGATGGGTTATCTCCATCTCCACAGCTTATAAATATGTTAGTTTCCAAAACCCTGGTGACACTTATCAAGGTTAGCAGACCTTTTCACAGATTAGGGATGCATGAATATGCTGAATGCCACCATTGTCCTTCTTAGCCTGTTATACACATATGAACCTATGGAGCCACGCACTTATAGTGCTGTACCTTGCTGAATACATATTTCTGCTGTGCTGACATGCTATCCTGTGCTACTTTATTGCCAATGCGGATCCATAGGTTATCTCAACAGTCTCCAGAAACAGAAACAGAAACAGGTCTGTGACACACCTGTCATTGTGTAACTATACAGCCATTAAAACACCATACAACATAAGGTGCACAAAAGTACATGGCATACTCATGACATATGCCAGCATACAGAATCTGTCGTAACCACTTCAAGTGGCATGGCAAAACAACACTGCATTACACAAGTACATGTTAACTAATATAGTCACCCTGTGCATCAGACACATAGTTTCATTTCCCTGCATCAATAACAAGGATGACAGGGATGTGGCACAGGTATCATCACTTGCAGAGGGTGTTGTGTGGGGGTGCAGGAGGCCTAGGCTGGCATAAATGGCTGACAGCATGTGTGTGAGTCAGAAAGGGTCTGTAGGTGACATGCATTTGACAGTGGTGTGTGAGTGTGTGCATGTACACAATCAAGCTCAGTGTTAGCCCTGCATGTGTGTATGTGGAACAGCTTTGGACCATACATGGTAGAGATGACAGTTCACCAGCTACGGCCCCTAACATAGGAACTGGCTCTGCAAGGAGTTGCACTGGCACCTCCATGACCAAGGTCAGAAGTGATGGTAGTACCTGACCGTGACTGCTGTATGTATTGAGTGTCCTCAATAGAAATGCCCAGAACAACAAGCCCATGGCCTACCACATCATGGTGTGGGCAGCACACTCCCCTCTGTAGCGCTGGAAGTACCGCCACTATGGGAGCATGATTGTGCACAGCCACGTGGACTCCAGGCAGATGGGGTTGCTGACCTATGTCCACTTCTCAGATGCTCAACTCGAACCACATTTTATTTTATTTTACATTTGTTAACCGGGGGTGTCTGACTGAGCTGAAAAGGCCCTTTTTCAGCAGAGGCCCGGGGAGAAAAGCTCCACAAAGAAAAATTACAGACACATTTAGTTATTTAGACATAATCAGTATACACACAAATTACAAGAGACATGTTTTTACAGTGGTATGCGGCACAAACAAACAGTTACAGTGGAGAGAACAATCAAAAAAGATATTAATTTTAAAAATAAAGGTAAGTAATAGATTTGTGGTGTACAGCTGAACTTTGGAATGTAGGTAGAATACATACATAGTACACAGGTACAGTACATACATTGTAGATTAGCCAGTGTTTGTGAGTAAGATTGAAAAACTATTATAAATTGCTCTAGATTTAGTATGCATATGTTATCCTTTCACTAGCCTGGGAGCAATCATGGCACTGCCAACTTTGCTTGAGATGTTGCCTGATGAGGTCTTTAAAGGAGGCTTTGGATGATGTGTTTTGAATGCTAGTAGGGGCAGAGTTCCATTTTTTAGCCACCAAACTACTATATAGTGCATCTCCAAAGCTATTGTAGCTGTTGGTGAATTCTAGTAGTAGTTTGCTTGATGTTCTAAGAGGCCTTTTGGCTGAGTGATGTTGTACTAGGTTTTGAGGGCAGGACACTTATTGGGAGGTAATAGATAGAATGACAGAGGCAGAGCTGATTGTAGGTTAGGAGGTTGGGCAGTTCAAGCCAGTGGAGCTGTCTCAAAGCAGTACAGTGATGAGTTCTATATGAGCAATTTGCAGCAAAACAGGCAATTCTGTTATAGCAAGCTTCCATTTTGCTTAGTTCAGTTTTGTTGAGATTAGTCAGAATGGGAGATGCATAGAGTAAGGTGGATAGAAGTTGGGAGCGAGCAATGGCTGATCTTGTGTTGTTGGTAAGAAATGGTTTGATACGGTAGAGTGACCCCAGTTTGGCATGTACTTTTTTAATAGTTAAGTTCAGATGACTATCAAATTTTAGGTGGGAGTCTATGGTTATTCCCAATAGCTTAGCCTGTGCCACTGGAGCAATTGGAGTAGCATTTTGGAGTAGATAGTGAATTGACTGTTAGTGTTTTTGTTAGAACTGGTTATAATCATAAGCTGAGTTTTCTTTGGATTGAGGATAAGTTGGGCTTTGGTAAGGTAGTTTTCAGCGTCAGAGAATGCTAGTTGAGTTGTTTGCAGGAGGGTGGGAATGTTTTGTGCAGCACAGATTAAGGTAGTGTCATCTGCATACTGAATTATAGATGCATGCTGTGTGGAGGTGATTTGTGAAGACTGTGAATAGTAGTGGTCCTAAGATAGAACCCTGTGGGACTCCTATAGTTATGGGCAGCTGAGGAGAGAGAGAATTTTCCCATTTCACAGCTTGGTACCTGTCAGTTAAGTAGCTTTGGAACCAGGTAAGAGTGGAATTAGATAGATGATATTGGTTTAGTTTGTTTAGCAGGATTTGGTGTGACACTGTGTCAAATGCTTTGGACATATCCAAAAAAAGAGTTCAGGCCTTCATTTTTGAGACGGTTTACTGTGTCTATGAAGCAGAGGAGAGCTGTAGTGGTACTATGGGAAGGTCTGAAACCATGCTGAGTAGGTGACAGGATGTTGCAGTCTAGGAGATAGTTTAGCATCTGGGTATGGATGCATTTTTCTAGGATTTTGGCCAGGGGGGAGTAAAGCAATGGGTCTGTAGTTATTAAGTTCAGTGGAGGTCCCACCTTTATGTATGGGTGTAACATAGGATGTTTTCCAGAGTTTGGGCACATAGTTTTCAACAATTGATCTGTTTATGAGAGTGGAGACTGGGATAGCAATAGCATCTGCTGTAAGTTTCAAGAAATAGCTGGGGAGTAGGTCGGCTGCTGTTGATGAGGTTTTAGTTTGGAGAGCATGCTTTTGATTGAAGTGGTGGAAACTGTTTTGAGGGTAAAGCTAGTATTAGAGTTATTTGTGTTGGGGATAGTGAGGAAGGAACTGTCCTGTGATACTAAGGATAGAATTGAGTTCACAAAGTGGGAGTTGAATTGTGTTTCGATGGGAACTTTAGTGTCAGGGTGGTTGGTTTGGGGTAGCCTTTTGGGTGGATTTTAGTAGCTGGTTTACATTTGCCAAAATTTTTGGGTTGTGTTGGTATTTAGTTTGTAATGTTGTATAGTAGGATTTTTGTCCAGCCTAATGCATTTTTCAAGTTTTTGCACGCAAGAAGTTCTTGGTATATAGTTAGGCTTTGTGTTTCTTTGTTTTGATAGTAACACCAGGCAGTGTCTCTGGACTTGAGGATTTGTTTGGTTTCTTTACTGAGCCAGGGGTTTGTAGAGGTTCTAACCTTGATTTTGCGCAATGGAGCGACAGTGTCTAGGTGTTGTAGAAATGTTTTGTTGAAATATGCTACAGCCTGGTCAAGTGGGAGGGTTTTAGGGGTCCAGTCACAGTTACACAGAAAAGTGTTGAGGACCTCAGGAGAGAATTTTTTTGTGTTTCTAGTGGATATATAGTTAGTGGTTTTGCATATGCTTGTTCTACTACATATAAAGTATATTATGTTGTGGTCACTTAAGGTGTCTGGGAGACTGCCTGTGTGAGGGTACACTGTGGGGTTGCTAGTTAGGACCCAGTCAAGGATGGATTCCCTTTTAGATCTTTTATCACACCTAGTTGGAATTTGGACTAGCTGCTGGTAGCCATGGAGATTTATTAGATTACTTGGTGGTTCTGATATACAGGTGAACCAATCTAGGTTGAAGTCCCCCAGAATAAGGGTTTCTTGTGAGTATGTGGAAGAACACCAGGATAAGAAGTCTTCAAGGCTAGCAGGTGTATTACCAGGTGGAATATAGATCACAATTGTGGTGATGACCTTTTTAGGGTGAAGTTGAAGTTGTGAGATAAGTATGTCCCAATTATTGGGGGAGGGTAGGAGTTTGGTAATTGACGGACAGTTAAGTTGGACTTGTAGAGTAAGGCAGTTCCACCCCCTTTACGAAGTGGTCTGTCTTGTCTAATGATATTGTAGCCAGTAGGGAGAATGTCTGAGTTAGCTATGTTTTTATTTAGCCAGGTTTCTGTTAAAGCAACTATCTCTGGGGAGTAGTGTGCTATTGTGGCCTGGAGTTCAGGAATTTTATTTTTGATACTTCTAATATAAATATTTAGCATTAAAAGATGGTTGGTTTTGCTGCTGTTGTTGATTTGCCCAGGGATGAAGAAAGTGGGGGTGTTATGTTCTGACATTTGTGTTTGAGCAGTTTGTGTTGGACAGGATGGATTTGGGCCTGGGTTGGGGTGGATATCCCCACTTATGGTGAGCCTGGAGTTAAAATGGTTATACAGATGTTGGAGTTTGGTGAGGAGTGTGAGAAAGTATTGTGTTTTTTTGGAGTAGGAATGAGAGCATATGTGTTTAGTTCTGAATTGGTCCGTTATGTAGTTCTTGAATAAGTGTGGGCAGATATTATTATAATGTGTGGTGTCTGTGTATGAGAGTGCATAATGCAGTGTTGTGCTACTAAGTTTAGGGATATTGCTAGAGTGATAACTTGTGGTGTTGTAAAGAATTATGAGAAGACAGACTAGATTTAGTTGTGTGATAGTCATGGTTATAAAGTTTATGTTGTTTCTAGGTGGGGGGGGGTCTGAATACGAATTATAGGGTTGCACTATATGTGAATGGGGAAGTAGTGTGGGTGATGGAAAAATGCCTAGTGGGAATGAGAGTGATTGGGAGTATTTTGTGTGGAGCAAGTTGGTGTGGTTTAATGTGATATGACTTGAGGAGCTGTGATTGGTGGAGGTGATGTGAGGGTGAGCTGTGGGTGTGGCTATGATTACTATAAATGTAGAGGTAGTGGGGTGGGAGGGAATAGGGGGCAGGACAGGGAGCGGAGAGAGCCTGGCGTGGGCTTAACGGAGCGGGCAGAGCCAGAGCCAACAAAGGCAAGAGAAAAAAGTAAGTATTACTTTACAAAGCTGAACACTTTTAAAACAAATTCCTGAGGTCTAATGGCTTACCGGCTAGCAGAATGTAATTGCTGGAAGCACTTGTGTCCTGGTGGGAGACTAGAAATTTAAAGATGGCTCCATGCTCAGCAGGATTCTAATATATACTTTGTATTGGGGGAGGGAGATAGCACAAGGGGTGTAAACCAGGTGGAATGCAAAGAAACCAGAGAGGCAATCAGTGGAAATCAGTGAAGGCCTCAGAGAGGTAAGTAATAATTCAAACTATCTGTAAAGTGAAGGAGAGAAGAGACAGCAAAGTTTATTAAGGTTGGGAGTGTGTCTTTACATTGACTTGCTGATTAGTAACCAGTTTGTGCACATATTAGAGTAGGGAGATACATTAGCAATGATAGAGATGCAAATAAGCAGGTGATCCTCCAAGTGATACAAACTAAGGCAGAAAGAACTGAGAGGGCTGCTTGATGGTTAATTTAATTTAGTCACAGGGATGTGAATTAAATATATACTGTCTATTGGACAGTTAGGATTACTGTACTATTGGGGGGGGGACACAAGGCTACAACAGTCAGTTTTATTAGCAAGCTGAGAACTACTAAGAAATACTGCTAATGTAATAGCTTCACTCTCATAAAACATACAAGTAGAATGCCTGGGTGGACTGACCCTGCTCTTGAGGCTCAAAATGTATATCCTTGTTTAGTTTGCAATACTGATTCCTTCTTACACTGTATAGATGGAGTGGTAGCCGCAGACTGCAGATTTGCTTGAGTGTGCTCCTGCTCTTGAGGCTCAAAATGTATATCCTTGTTTAGTTTGAAATACTGATTCCTTCTTACACTGTATAGATGGAGTGGTAGCAGACTGTAGATTTGCTTGAGTGTGCTCCTGCTCTTGAGGCTCAAAATGTATATCCTTGTTTAGTTTGCAATACTGATTCCTTCTTACACTGTATAGATGGAGTGGAAGCCGCAGACTGCAGATTTGCTTGAGTGTGCTCCTGCTCTTGAGGCTCAAAATGTATATCCTTGTTTAGTTTGCAATACCGATTCCTTCTTACACTGTATAGATGGAGTGGTAGCCGCAGACTGCAGATTTGCTTGAGTGTGCTCGGCTAGCAGAATGTAATTGCTGGAAGCACTTGTGTCCTGGTGGGAGACTAGAAATTTAAACCATCACATGTTCCAGTACAGACAATTTGCAGTCCAAGACAGACAGTGTCTCAGCCCACCTTCTGTTCACTGCATCAGTGAACCAGTTCATGGTGTTCCCAATCCGACGGAGGCAGTCACAGATGTGTGACTGTGCTGCATCCATAACCCTAAGCATACATCTGGTGTTCCATTCAGAACATCCCTGAGCCTCCATGACAGCCCAAAGCATGCGCTGAGTGACCCGTGATGTGACTCCTGCAACAGGTGGTGGATGGACAGCAGGCCTCCTATAAGCACCCCTGTCAGTCTGTCTGTGTGGTATCTCACCAGCTCTCTGGCTATATACAATGTCTACACTCACTGGAGCCATAGTTGCACACTTTCCTGTTCAATGTCCCCCACATCCCCACCATCTGACTGTCCAATATCTGTGGCCTCCGGGGACTGGGTATGTGTGGGCATACTGACAGTGTCTGGTGACAATAAGGGCAGAAGAGGGATGTCAACCTCTGGAAAAGATTCAGCTCCCAAAACCTACACCTGTGCCACACTGAGGCCACCATCATTATCATTAGAGTCTGAAGAGACATTGATATCAGGTTGTGTAAGGGAGAGACATCAACCCCCCCAGTCACCTGTGATAAGAAAGAAAAAAGGAGTACATTAATACCTGCACTATTATGCTCTGCAGTACTATGCTGTGGTATATGTTAGGCTCTGTACAATGTTATCACTATGACAGACCTGTTCAAAAGCCAATCTCATATGTTAGGACATGAGGACAGTACTCTTCCCACTAACAGCTGTAGTTACTTGAAAATAACATCTCATTACAATGCAATATTATCAACAATGGTGAGGTACACTGTTGACATTTGTGTAGGCTCTGCACAGTTAACACATATGACACTCTAAAAAAAATGTAAAATTCCCCAAAGCAGGCACAAGACAGCTCGATATATAGCTAAATCCAACACTTGATGAACCAGCAAGTAATCGTACCAAAAAACTTTATTACAGAGAAAGAAAGTTAGCACTTTCACGGTAATACCATACCGCTTCTTCAGACAAAAATGAATGGTGACAGAATAACTTATATGAAAATGACATCATCTCAAACAGCTTAATAGCCAATAAAAAACCAGTCATGCAGCCCATTCTCAACTTAAAGGCATAAACACCCTACAGCCATTTATTCCTTAATACAGGCTTAATGGGGACATGATCATTCAACCTCATAGCTAGGTGTGCCCCCAACCTCAAGATCCACTCTAACTCGACCACCTGAGTATGAGTCACTATATCGCCACCTCGCTGGGCTGATCACACATAATACCTGGAAGACAAAGTTGTGTTCGGGGCCAGTAGACAAAACATGTTTCGCTAAGGCACTAAAATCATATTGCTTCTTCATGCAATACACATGGTCCCGAATTCTTTATTTTAAGCTCCTGTTCATCTTACCAACGTAGAATTTATAACAGCACTGACAATGTGCTAAATAAACCACATTCCTGGTGGAGCAATCAGCAGATGCCCTCATCTTCCACAAGAAGCCCATGATAGGGTGCCTAAAGAACCTAGACTCATCTATAAACTGACAAAATGTTCATTTAAGACATTTAGATGTACTCATCAAAACTTGGGATCCAGACATAACATGTCTAGGAAAACATAACTGTTGCCTTAAATTACTGTGGTTCTTATATACAAATATAGGGCCATCTGCTAATATATCAGAACATCTGCTGTCAGCCTGTAAAATATGCTAGTTCCTAGTAACTATATCTTTCACTATATTTGCAGCATGGGAACATTTCAAAACAATGGGAGGACATCAATATCTATGAGGTGATCTAATTGATTGCCTATATAGAGCAGAAAAATACAGACATGCTCTGCGCTCACACTCGGTTATTCTGGCACAAGCTTGATCAACTTCAACTTGGGTATAACCCCTGATGGCAAACTCATTAACAAAACATGTATATATGGCAATATGACCTCTGTGTTGTCCCAATACATGATGGAATTCCCATTCTGACATCACCAAATTGGCATAAGAATTAGTGTAGCTGGTCCCTATAGCCACACCAGATTGTTGCCAGTAACATTTTTACTGAAACATAAAGATCATGGAACAGCTCTAGAAGCATGCACAAGAATTCAATATGCTTCATGTTAAATTTATTACTCCTAGCCAAAACTGCCCTGACCATACTAATGCCTTCCTGGTTAGGAGTACAAGTAAACAGATATACAATGTCTATCGTCACTAAAAATTGAATATCTGACACATCCCCCTCACTGGTCACATTATATAAATCTCTGAAAGATTTCAGTATCTTTCAATATAACTTCACTCATACCAAGAGCTATTCAAAGTTGTTTGTCCAAATAAATGGACATAGCCTGAGTCACCCAACCACTCCCAGCTACAATTGGTCTAAACTGTGGGAGTGTAGGGTGTTTGTGGATCTTGGGTAAAACAAGAATCCGAGGAAGAACAGGAAATTCAGTAATAAAATAATCAAATAGTTCCTTGGTAAGTAGACCTAGATTAAAGCATCCAAGTAAACAATTATATGTTCTATTCTTCATCACACTCACAATATCAGCTTCCACACTAATATATGTATTAGTATCAGACAGCATCTAATTCATCATATCATAATAATATCCAGGATCTAAAAATCACTACACAGCTGCCTTTGTCTGCCGGGCGGATGGCTATATTTTCATTCTTAATCAAATCATTCAAAGCTTTTTTTTCAAATCTAGTCAGATTATTAAAACTTGCTGGTTCATCAAGTTTTTGGATTTAGCTATATATCGAGCTGTCTTCTGCCTGCTTTGGGGAATTTTTCAGTTTTACAGTTTTGTTTGGTTGCTGCATTTGGATTTGTTTTTGTTGTTCATACAGTTTGCAGCTATGGCAGAAGTCGCTTCAGATTTGGGAAATCTACCTGTAATGAACAGACTACATATTTTTTTGAATATTCAACAAAATCCTCTGTGCATGGGTGATTTGGGACTGGACACTGATCATAATGCTGTGTGTACCATGGACAATAAGCCTCGTGAGGTGAGAGGAAAAAATCTCGAGAATAATTTATACAAGTTTAAAAGGTTACAGTATCAACGATTCCATCTTGACACTTGTTTGGAACATCATGTTATTAAAAAACAAAGGGCACTAGTGAAGAAGAAGAGGCTCGACTCCCTTGTTGTGCTTTCAACACTTTATTATTACTCACAGCACTCCAACACACGTATAGCACATAAACGCTATTTCGCAAAACACAGTGCGTTTTTCGTTTCCAATGACGACTTCTGATGTATAACAGAATGCATATCCACTACACCCCTATCTTTAAATATCCTTTAAGTTAATTATCTAATTAATCAATAAGGCATTTAAATACTTTAATTAGTGAGCACTTCCATAGGAAACAAACCAAATATTCTACCTAACATGTAAAAAAACATTTTAAAAACACATTTTGAAAACCTGACAATATTAGCATAATACCTAAAAACAACTTTCTAAAATAAGTACTTTTATAATATACATTTAAAATACATGAATAATGCAAATACAATAAACTTATGCAATTTCGTTGTCAGTAGGTGTTAGCACCATCTAGTGTTGTAATATATTATTTACAAACAAATACTTGAAAAACATTTAGCTTCATAGAGTAATATAAAATATTAAAGAAATTCATAAAAACTCTACCTATTTGATAAACAAAAATCAAACCTATGATGAATAAATAAATTAATATCTAAAGTTTAGCTGCCCTCATCTTTAGAACTGGGGGAAGGGAAACTGCGTCATTCAGTCCTGGGGGTTTATTAGCCTCTAAGAACAATTGCTACAATAGTTCTTCGTATTCTATAGACGTTTCCCATAATCCACCCCTTATGTCTTTTTCCACTACTTCTAAAACAAAAAAGTTAAAATTTGCCTCCTGACAGCTAATTTTATGTCTGTAAAGTGCATTGTGTGTGCATTTAGTCCTAATTTCATAATAATGCTCATAAATTCTGTTTTTCAGTTTTCTTTCTGGCTTTCTCACATAGAATGCATCACAATGATCACACAACCCTATACAGACTATACCACTAGTTTCGCAATTTCCAAAACATTTGCTTTGAATCAGAAAATCCCTGCTTTTAATATAAGTAGTCGCTCTTGTACAAATATGTGGGCACTGTGAACATCTTCCACACTTAAATGTTCCTACTTTTCCTTCTCTTACTATATTCATGCCATTTTTGCCTTCCAAAATTGTCTTTAAGCTCTTACCCTTTCGATAAGTACATTTTAGTGGCTGTACAAACAAGCATTCAAGGTCAGAAATTTCTCTGAATCTATTCCATTCATCCTCTAGAATTTTTCTAATCTTTACTGCTTCCCCACTAAAATCCAACACAAAATTGCTTTCGCCTTCATATTTGTCAACTTTTAATTCTTCATTTTTCCATCCTGGTCTGTTACCTAAGATGGGTTTAAATTTGTCATGTCTTCCTGTCCTAACCTCCTTTTCTATTACCTCAATAAGTTTGATGGGGTATCCTCTATCTCTAAACATGTCACGCAGTAATGTACACTCATCATTGAAGTCTGATTCATTTGATGTCATTCTGCTACCCCTTACGAATTGTCCCTTTACTATCCCTTTTTTCTGGTGGTAGGAGTGTGCACTATTGTAAGCTAAATACGAGTTTGAAAAAGTTTCTTTTCTATAGATTTTTGAAAAGAACCCATGTTCTCCTTTTCCTATCAAGATATCTAAATATTTTAAAATATTCCTGTCACACTGGTAAGTGAAGGCCAAGAAATTGGTCGAATTTGAGATGTAGTTAAAAAAAGTGTTAAATTCATCTTCTGAACCTACCCATAAAAAACACATGTCGTCCAGAAAATGCCTATAAAATTTCCAAGTGTTTAAACTCAGAATTAATAATGTATCTATCCTCCCAGGCAAACAAAATAATGTTTGTGTATGTGGGAGCACATCTCGCCCCCATAGCTACCCCCTGGATTTGTTTAAAGAACTCACCTTCATAATGTATATAATTGTTACTGAGAACTAGATCCATTAATGTTAAAATAAGATAAAAATCATTGTTACTGAATTTCACATATTTCACTAATGCTTCTTCGAACCATTTCATTCCTTCACTATATGGTATAGAAGAAAATAGATCCACAATATCAATCGTGATGAAAGTAATATTCTTATCAAACATATCTTGTGTTAAATTCTGTAACAAATCCCATGAATCTTTCACTACCCCATTGCCCTCCATTGATAGATCCTTTAGTTTAACATCTAGCCATCTGGCCAGGGGCGTTGTAACTGAGCTTTCTGAGGCTACTATAGGTCTCATTGGGGGATTTTCTACATTTTTGTGAACCTTCGGAACTCCAAATATTGTGGGGACTTTAGGTTTTTCAACATGTAAGTACTTAAAAGTTTGAATGTCAATCGAACCTTCCAAGAGTAAATCATTAAGGGCTAGATATATTTTTTGTTACCTATATTTATTTCATTATGTGAAGCCCTAGCATATCTCTCTGTATTTTCCAATAAATCCATCATTTTGGCTTCATAAAAGATTTGGTCCATAATGACAGTACCACCTCCTTTATCAGGTTTAATCACTCTTATTGACGTATTGCACCATATATCTCTTAATAGATTATTTTCTTCCTTGGTGAGATTAAATGAAATTTTGTTCTTGGTAAGTACACCCCTTAGTTTCTTTTCCATAATGGCCTCAAAATCTTTTAGTTGTGAGTGTAAAGGGGGATTAAAGGTACTCCTTTTCCTTAACACTTCTGTTCTATGGCCATTAGAATTCTGTCCTTGAAACAAAAGTTTGAAATTTTTCTTTCTTAAGAACAATTTTAAATCTATTAGTACCTTACTAACATCTGCCTTCCTATTGGGTACAAATTTAAGTCCTTTAGAAAAAAGTGCAAAGTGTACTTCACTAAGCTCTTTATTACTGTAATTAAAGTTGTTATAGCCTTTATATTTACTTACATGTCCTTGCACTATAATTGACTCTTGAGAATTGTCTATTTCAGTTATTTTATTGTCACATCTTACCACTGTTGAAAACCTTTGTTGTTGTTGTAGTTTACCTCCCCCCCATATTGATAGTTTTTTTGATAATTATTTTTTATTCTTTCTGATCTCCGTAGTATTGACTAACTCCTCCCTGGTATCTTGTGGCTCACTCATAGGGTGTTCTTTTTGGCCCCAAACATTCTCAAACATATAATTTTGCCTATAGGAGTATTCTCTGGGTTTTGGATAGCACACTTTATCTTTGTATTCTTTTGTATCCCTTTCTAGTTTTCTAATTTTCCTTTCATACACATTCCTAATACTCTTTTCAATTCTTTTTAGTGTTTCATAGTATTTCCTTTGACTTTCCTCTATAGTAAATAACAGGTCTTCCGTTATTTTAGAATTAATACCTTCTATTTTACCCTGTAGACATTCTATTTCTCTCTCATTTTCTTTAATTATAGCTTTCAGTATATCAATCCCACAATTATCAAAAATTGTAAGTAATTCATGATGAAACTCACTATCTTCCTTTTCTTTGTTAGGATATTTACAGACTCGTAAACCTTTAGGCACTATTTTTAAGCTCAAACATTCCCTCAAATATGCATTTTCCAATTCAATGTTTTTATATTTAAACAACAAATCATCCAGCATTTTAACATTATAGTCGTAAGATATATTTACATCACTTTCCTCTAGTAGGGGTGTTTTCTTACCATTAAAGTTATATTTCAAATGCATAATGCTAGAGAAGTCAGTTTTGTACCTCTGTCCATTTGGCTTATTGCCTTTGATTGCGTTGCCATCTTCTCGGTGGCTCATTGCACCTATATTGTCGTCGTTCGGAAATGTCCTAAAAATTGAAGGGATATCCTGGTCTGAGGTGCCTGGTAGATTGTCCGAAAAAGATTTAGAGTTATTTCCAAACAGCACTCGTGTAGCTGCACCTTTCGTGCCATTCGCGCTGTTCACTCTCCTCAATAATATTTCCTGGTTCCCTGGCACTCCAGACGATGACGTCGGCGAGGGGTGGGCTGTGGGTATCAACAGCTCGATTAGCTGTGATAACTGGTTAGTCTGTCTATTTATTGCCACCTACCACCTCCGAACGTATAGAAATCGCAAATGCCTCCTCCACTTCCATCCCAAAAGACTCGAAAAAGAAAAACCAAGGTCAAGTGCCAAAAACAGTCCAACTAAAAAACAAAGGGCACTAGTGAAGAAGAAGAGGCTCGACTCCCTTGTTGTGCTTTCAACACTTTATTATTACTCACAGCACTCCAACACACGTATAGCACATAAACGCTATTTCGCAAAACACAGTGCGTTTTCGTTTCCAATGACTTCTTCTGATGTATAACAGAATGTATATCCACTACACCCCTATCTTTAAAAATCTTTTAAGTTAATTATCTAATTAATCAATAAGGCATTTAAATACTTTAATTAGTGAGCACTTCCATAGGAAACAAACCAAATATTCTACCTAACATGTAAACAAACATTTTAAAAACACATTTTGAAAACCTAACAATATTAGCATAATACCTAAAAACAACTTTCTAAAATAAGTACTTTTATAATATACATTTAAAATACATGAATAATGCAAATACAATAAACTTATGCAATTTCGTTGTCAGTAGGTGTTAGCACCATCTAGTGTTGTAATATATTATTTACAAACAAATACTTGAAAAACATTTACCTTCATAGAGTAATATAAAATATTAAAGAAATTCATAAAAACTCTACCTATTTGATAAACAAAAATCAAAGCTATGATGAATAAATAAATTAATATCTAAATTTTAGCTGCCCTCATCTTTAGAACTGGGGCAAGGGAAACTGCGTCATTCAGTCCTGGGGGTTTATTAGCCTCCAAGAACAATTGCCACAATAGTTCTTTGTATTCTATAGACGTTTCCCATAATCCACCCCTTATGTCTTTTTCCACTACTTCTAAAACAAAAAAGTTAAAATTTGCCTCCTGACAGCTAATTTTATGTCTGTAAAGTGCATTGTGTATGCATTTAGTCCTAATTTCATAATAATGCTCATAAATTCTGTTTTTCAGTTTTCTTTCTGACTTTCCCACATAGAATGCATCGCAATGATCACACAACCCTATATAGACTACACCACTAGTTTTGCAATTTGCAAAACATTTGCTTTGAATCAGAAAATCCCTGCTTTTAATATAAGTAGTCGCTTTTGTACAAGTATGTGGGCACTGTGAACATCTTCCACACTTAAATGTTCCTACTTTTCCTTCTCTTACTATATTCATGCCATTTTTGCCTTCCAAAATTGTCTTTAAGCTCTTACCCTTTCGATAAGTACATTTTAGTGGCTGTACAAACAAGCATTCAAGGTCAGAAATTTCTCTGAATCTATTCCATTCATCCTCTATCCTCATGTTATTCCCAGAGGCCTGTGTGTCTTGAACATGTCGACCTATGGGAGCACCTATCCAGATCTTTTGGCCAGTTGGCAGAAGATCAATCTGGATATAGGTTGTGCCTATTTGAAACTTTTGATCGAGTACTTCTCAGCTGTTGAGGCTGAATTAGCCAAACAGATTAGAGAAGAGCAGTGTGAGCTGACACAGTGTTTGAGACTGGATGCTTCAGATATTTTTCTTAATGATATCATAGAAAAAGTGAATGTATATGAACAACGTCTCCCAAATGTGAAGAAGAAAAAGCTGGTTCGGGACATCATGATTTTCATAACCAGCATGTGTTTGCATGGCCTAAAACACAGCATACTGTTAATCGCACTGATAATAGAGATTCTTCAGTTCCTACTGTGGGGGCGAAGATGTGGATTTTGGCATCATCCACTTCAGTTTCAGCCCCTGTGCAGGGGGCTATTGTTGAGCCCTCTGATACCATGAACATGGGTGGGAATTTATGCACTGAAGTGACTTCACCGGAGCCTCAGAGCTCGGTGTATTCCACACCAATGATGGACTGTCCTGGTGTTGCCAAAAGTACTGAACCAGCTACCATAATGACTTGGGTCGAGTGGTTAGAAGGAAGATACTGCCCCCACTGTCTCAGCTGGATTTTCTGATTCTGCCCCTCCCTATTCATACAGGGAGGAAATATTCTTTTGACAACCAAACACAGAAAGGACAGAAACACAAAGAACCCCCTTTTTTCTAACAGAACCGCTCCTTGAAAAAGTTGTGGGGGATGGGAGCCAGAACTTAGTTTGGAATATTTCCAGACATGTTTTAACACAACATGAATTGTCAGTATTGTCAAAATGATTATCATTTATACCTGCAGCTAAAGTGGATTTTGTTGACTGTATGATTAATTTACATTTGTTTGCATGTAATTTCTCTTTACGTATGATTTTTGATGATGGACCTATTATTTCCGAGAGGCAGGATACTGAATTTAAGGTTTTTAGGAAACCCAGTGTTTTTACACCAGCTTTTACACCAGTACTTAATGTCTTCCTCACAGTTTGTGAGAAAGAAATATAGCAAGTTATTGATAGAATACAGATGACAAGTTGTAATAATCTGACTAGATTTAAACAACAAGCTTTGAATGATTTGATTAAGAATGAAAATATAGCCATCTGCCCAGCAGACAAAGGCGGCTGTGTGGTGATTTTAGATTCTGGATATTATTATGATATGATGAATCAGATGCTGTCTGATACTAATACATATATTAGTGTGGAAGCTGATATTGTGAGTGTGATGAAGAATAAAATGGATAATTGTTTACTTGTATGATTTAATCTAGGTCTACTTACCAAGGAACTATTTGATTATTTTATTACTGAATTTCCTGTTGTTCCTTGGATTCATGGCTTACCCAATATACACAAACACCCTACACTCCCACAGTTTAGACTGATTGTAGCTGGAAGTGGTTGTTTGCCTCAGGCTATGTCCATTTATTTGGAAAACAACTTTGAATAGCTCTTTATATAAGTGAAGTTGTATTAAAAGATACTGAAAACGTTTTGAGAGATTTATATACTGTGACCAGTGAGGGGGATGTATCGGATATTCAATTTTTAGTGATGATAGACGTATCCCTGTTTACATGTATTCACAACCAGGAAGGCATTAGTATGGCCAGGGCAGTTTTGGCTAGGAGCAATACATTTGACATGAAGCATATTGATTTCTTGTGCATGCTTCTAGTGCTGGTCCTTCAACATAATATATTTATGTTTCAGGAAAAATGTTACTGGCAACAATCTGGCCTGGCTATGGGGACCAACTACGTTAATCCTTATGCCAATTTACTGATAACATCCACTTTAAACTGCTAGGATCTTTCCAACTTGCTGAAAACGTACGGACACCACATTAGCACTTTCATTCACTTTATTCACTGTGAACTTCTTCAGAAACAATTTGAGCTCCACCTCAAAGCACTTTTTTATAATAAAAAAGCAATAACATGACAATTAACTACTTAATTAATTATATATCAATTTAGACTTAAAATGGCAAATAATATAAAAAATACTAAATACTAAACATATGTATGTTTACAATAGAATGTTGTTTATTGTTTCATCTGTAGAAAACATTTTATATTAATAGTTTCATTTAACCCAGGAGCATAATCAGCTCCCAAATGCAGTTGCCATAGGGATTCTTTACACTCTAAAATAACTTTGCTATCTCCCATAAATGCCTGTTTGCTAACACTATCTAAATTAGAGAAAGTAAATTTCTTGAAATCTCTACAAAATAGTGGAATGTCTACCTAATGCATTGGTTAGATCTTTTTTTCTTTATTGCCAAAATGTGTTCATTCATTCTTTTCTTTAAACATCTTGTAGTCATACCTACATAATAACTAGGACATGAAAGGCAGTGGACGACATAATTTTTACACCAAAAAGTTTTATTAATATATGTAAAATAAACAGAGGAAGAATTACTTATAAACCTACAATATCTACAATTATTACAAGCGTATGTTCCCTTAGTCATAATGTTTCCTTTTTTACTTGTATTGCTATAGTTATTAGTTCCCTGTTCTAGTAAACTTTTGATGTTATTAACTCTCTTAAATGTGAAATTTGGTCATTCACCAATAACTTTGATAAGGTCCTGATTACCCATCAAAACTTTCAAATTATCTACAATGATGTTTTTAATACACCACATTCCATTTGTAATAGGTAAAACACCCAATCGATGGTAGTCCACTGAATACAGAAGGCATTATAAGAGATCTGGGAACACAGGTTGACAGTAACCTCTCTCTCTTGACCACCACATTGCCACTGTGGTCAGGAAGCCCTATCTGGCACATCTCATTACTAAGGGTTTTGCATGCAGGAAAAAAGAGGTCATTGTCTCCCTCTACTCTCCCCTCATTAGGCCAGTCACTGAGTACAATGCCCCATTTGACATGTACCTCACTAAATACCCACAACAATTGCAGAGGCCACAAACGTACCTCACAAAGAGGACCCTAGGCCTTAAACATTTATCCTGTGTCCATACTTCCAGATTTCCTAATTTGCAAATTATTTTCTATTGAGGTTTCATTTTGATGAGGTAAAATAGGACTAGCTCTAGTTTTTCTTAAAACTAACACTTCATTTTCTGTAGTGTTTAGTAATGATATCTCATAACCTCTTGCTAAAAAGAATGTCCTTAGAATGTGCATTTCTTTAATAAAAATGTCATCTTGAGATGTTAATCTACTAAGTCTAATATGTTTTCCCTTGATGACTCCTTTTTTCATATGAAATGGATGTAAACATTTGTTATGTAAATATTGATTTACAAAAGTTGATTTTCTAAAAATGTTACTGACAAACTTCCCAGAAATATAATCATAATTCAATTGTAAATCTAGAAAATTTATTCTGTTACCATAGCCTCCTATAGTAAATTTTAAGAAATTGGTGGTATTGTTTAAATATTCAACAAACTTCCCAAAATCTTCAGGGATACCATGCCAAAGAAAGAACAAATTGTCAATGTATCGACAATAAAATAAAATATTTTCTTCAAAACTGCAATTCTCAATAAATTTGTCCTTCCAATTGGCCATTATTAAATTTGCACAGGCTGGAGCAACTTTTGCACCGATAGCCACTCCTGACTTTTGTTTATATAGCCGGTTGTTGAATTTAAAAAAAATTATTATCTAGCACCAATTCCATAAGGATACAAATTGTGTTAACCTTAGAATTATTAAACACACTTTTTTTAGTTAGATATTCCCTTAAAGATTAAATTCCTTTCTCATGTTCAATACATGTGTATAATGAAGTAACATCTAATGATGCAAAACAAAAATCCACATTCATCATATCTGACTCTCTTAAATATTCCAGCAACTGCCAAGAGTCTTTTAAATAATATTTTGACGCTTGCACAATAAGATTGAGAAAGTAGTCTAACCAAGTAGACAAAGTTTCTGTTTTAGACCTAGCAGCTGATATGGTGAGTCTAAAAGGAGGCTTTTGGTGATTTTTCTGTATTTTAGGAATACCAAAAAGTACAGCCATTTTCGGATGTTCAACTTTCAAATACATGTAACTTTGGTAATCTATTTCACCCTGACTAAACATGTCAAAAAGACAACAATCTAAATATAAAAACTTTTCATTAATAAAATTAATATCCGCCATTTTATGTGTTCTCATCTTCTAACATACTTTCAATAGAACTGTTGTAATCATTTGTGCCCATAACAACAATTTTACCCCCTTGTCTGCCTTCATAACTCTTAATTGACTGTTGTCACTCAAAGTTTTTAATGCTTTAACTTCTGAATCTTCCAAATTATAAATATTTCTATCAGGTGTAATATTTCTAATAGCTGTTTCACATAGTTTTTGAAAAAATTGAAGTGTAGTCAGCAAAGGGGGATTAAATGTACTTACTTTTTTAGGACCCACACTGGAACTGCCACATTCTATATCTTGCATAATATACTTAAGATTTAATTTTCCTAAAGCAAGTCTGAAATCAACAATTACTCTGGCTACATTAAAAGAATTGCAAGGAATAAAGGAAAAACCTTTTTTTAAGCAATTCTGTTGTAGGTTTGGACAAAACAATACCAGACAAATTTAGAATCTCAATGTCATATCCGGTGTTATTTGTTTCCACTACCATTTTTTTTTACTCCTGCCTCTTCCTTTTCCTTTGGTTTGTACCACTTTGGACTACATTGGTCCTCTTTTGTTCCCCTGCTTGTCTACTAAAAAAAGGGGGAGGGGCACATTGTTAGAAACAGTTGCTACTTGGTTACTACCAGAGTTACTAGCATCATTTGTTCTATGTGTTTCAATGACTTCCCTGCCTTCTGAATAATGCTATTATTATCAGTGACATTTTGACCACAGCCATTGTTGTTATTTTCAACATTATTAGATGTAAAACATGAGTCAGAATTACTCTTAACCACACTGTTGTTGTCAATGAATTTCATCACATTGTTGTTATTAATTATATAAGCAGTTTATTGCCATAGGCAAAAATGTCCCACCTCAATTTCTTCTGTTTTCTTGCCACTATCGTGGCCCTTTGTCTGTCCGCTTTTGCTGCTATACCGCAGTACAAATTGTTAAATAGTGAAAGACAAGAAAAGTTCTTGATTTTTTTGTCTAAATCACTCATTTGACTTTTAGTCTCTTCCAACGGTTTGGCATAATATTCAGTTAAAATACACATGATGTCTAAACCAAAGTCATTAAACAAGTCTACTAACTTGTTAAATAAACTGTCACCAAAAGAGACACAGTTGGGAAATTTGTTAATCCATAAACCCTGAGGAACGCATTTCCGTTTTATGCATTCCCTAAGGTAAATAATCTCTACATCAAGCATAGCATATCTCATGGTCAGTTTTTCTAACTCAAAGATTGCTTGCTTACAAGATTTTTGCTCAGTTTTACTGTTAGAGATGATTTCAGTACTTACAGACACATTTTCTTCCGATTCTTCAATATCAGCAGATGGATTAGCACTCGTTTGTAATACATGCTCCAAAATGCTGTTTTGTATGAGCACCGGTTCTTCGGCCTGTATCCCATCAGCCTCAATGACTTCAGTGCTTTGGATCAATCTCCGACTAGCACCCAAACAGCTTTGTTCCTCACCAAAACCGGAAATAGCAACGTTCGCATTTTTAAGTCCCTTTTGAATAGCAGTAGAAATCACATTAGTAATTTTCTCAGAAAACTGAGCAAAATTATCTGGAATAGGATAGGTGGATAAATTCAAAAGTGTGTCCTGTGACATACTTATGCAGCCTTCATTGGAACTTGACTAAAAAGCAGTCTAAACACCAAAAACTAAATAACTGAACATGAAGATAGTAACACAAACACTGATAACATTCACTTTAAACTGCTAGGATCTTTCCAACTTGCTGAAAAAGTACGGACGCCACATTAGCACTTTCATTCACTTTATTCACTGTGAACTTCTTCAGAAACAATTTGAACTCCACCTCAAAGCACTTTTTATAATAAAAAAGCAATCACATGACAATTACTTAATTAATTACATATCAATTTAGACTTAAAATGACAAATAATATAAAAAATACTAAATACTAAACATATTTGAGTTTAACTGTGTGTAGTAGTATTTATTTATTTTTTTAGTTATCTTTATCAGTCTTAGTATAGTATAATTTATATAAGTATTTTTTTTTGTGACTGTCACTATGTGAGTCAGTATTAAGCTCACTAGTAATAATGAGTAACTGTAGAGTTGTTAGTTTCTGTCTTTTAAAACTTTTTTAAACTCTAGTATGCTTGCCTTAAGTGTATTCTCTGTGGAGCTTTTCTCCCCGGGCCTCTACTGAAAATGGAAATATCTCCAGTTAGACTAGCCCGGTCAACAAATGTAAAATAAATAAAATAAAAATAAATGTATGTTTATATATAGATTGTTGTTCATTGTTTCATCTGTAGAAAACATTTTATATTAATAGTTTCGTTTAACCCAGGAGCATAATCAGCTCCCAAATGCAATTGCCGTAGGGATTCTTTACACTCTAAAATAACTTTGCTATCTCCCATAAATGCCTGTTTGCTAACACTATCTAAAATAGAGAAAGTAAATTTCTTGAAATCTCTACAAATAGTTGAATGTCTACCTAATGCATTGGTTAGATCTTTTTTCTGGCATGGCTATGGGGACCATCTGCACTAATTCTTATGCCAATTTGGTGATGTCAGAATGGGAATTCCATCATATATTGGGACAATACAGGGGTCATATTGCTATATATAGATGTTTTGTTGATGACATGTTTATTGGTTGGAAAGGCAACAAGCAAGAGCTTGACATGTTTTTTTCATTCTTTAAATAATAGCAGTAATTTTTTTGAAATTTACCCTCACTTGTTCCCAAATCACTGTTGACTTTTTAGACATGAACATCTGGCTGGAGAATGGCAAAAGGCTGACCAGGATGACAGGAAGGACTGTTATAGACCATCATATCGCCACAGGCAGAGTATGCATCCACAACATATATTTGGGAACATTGTGAGAGGTCAAGCCTTCAGGGTCTTGAGGCTGTCATGTACTACTTCTGACTTTGAAGGAAGTTTATCAGATTTGAAGAAAGAGTTTGCCATCAGGGGTTATACCCAAGTTGAAGTTGATCAAGCTTGTGCCAGAATAACCAATGAGCATGAGAGTAGAGTGTGTCCGTATTTTTCTGCTCTATATAGGCAATCAATTAGATCACCACGTAGGTATTGTTGTCCTCCCATTGTTTTGAAATTTTCCCATGGTGTAAATATGGTGAAAGATATAGTTACCAGGAACTGGCATATTTTACAGACTGACAGGAGATGTCGCAATATATTAGCAGATGGCCCTAGATTTGTATATAAGAACCACAGTAATTTAAGGCAACAGTTATGTTTTCCTAGACATGTTATGTCTGGATCCCAAGTTTTGATGGGTACATTTAAATGTCATAAATGCAATTTTTGTCAGTTTATAGATGAGTCTAGGTTCTTTAGGCACCCTGTCATGGGCCACTTGTGGAAGTTGAGGGCATCTGTTGATTGCTCCACCAGGCATGTGGTTTATTTAGCACATTGTCAGTGCTGTTATAAATTCTACGCTGGTAAGATGAACAGGAGCTTAAAAGAAAGAAAGAATTAGGGACCATGCGTACTGCATGAAGAAGCAATATGATTTTAGTGCCTTAGAGAAACATGTTTTGTCTACTGGCCCTGAACACAACTTTGTCTTCCAGGTATTATGTGTGATCAGCGCAGGTCTGCAAGGTGGTTATATAGTGACTCGTACTGAGGTGGTCGAGTTAGAGTAGATATTGAGGTTGGGGGCACACCTAGTTATGAGGTTGAATGATCATGTCCCCATTAAGCCTGTATTAAGGAATAAATGGCTGTAGGGTGTTTATTGTTATTTGTTTACATATTTATGAATATCTTTCATGTTTTATCTATTTGTGCTAATGTTTTTATTATTATTTTTTATTTTTTATTAGGTTTTATGCCAGTAAATATTATCTACTTTCTATGCCTTTAAGCTGAGAATGTGGCTGCATGAATGTTTGTTTTATTGGCTGTTAAGCTGTTTGAGATGATGTCATTTGCATATAAGTTATTCTGTCACCATTCATGTTTGTCTGAAGAAGCGGTATGGTATTACTGTGAAAGCGCTAACTTTCTTTCTCTGTAATAAAGTTTTTTGGTACGATTACTTGCTGGTTCATCAAGGTTTTGAATTTAGCTATATATCGAGCTGTCTTCTGTTTGCTGTGGGGAATTTTACAGTTTTACAGTTTCGTTTAGTTGCTGCAGTTGGGTTTGTTTTTGTTATACATATGACACTCTGTAGTGTCCTGACAATATCATCAGATCTGTCAGTGTGGTCACACCTACAAGGCATTGGTATGAGTCTAACATGTGTACAGTCAAAATATATGTGTGCAATTGGCAATCATGCCTACAGTACAGCAATGCAGGCAGCAGGCCTTGGATGACAGTCTAGGGATTACACCACTGCAAACCTACATCTATTACAAAACAGTGTCATGTTTACCAGGAGCAGGATCATGGGCTTGTTCAGTACCTTATGGACCTGTGAAAAGTTGAAGAAGAGGTAATGTCAGTACCAGTGCATGTTCCACCACCACAAGGTAATACATCCATATAACTCACATTTGCAGTAGTTACTGTGTTAATTGTTATATTAGTCAAAATCTGAGCATGACAGTCTAACTGCAGTGAAACCCTTCTCTCCCCCCAAAAGCAGACAGATCTGACACTCACATAAGACTACATATGCCCTGACACCCTGAATGTTACAGTATTGCAATACTGATCAAACTAAGCTTACCTGCATGCTCCTCTGCTGTGGACACTGTGGAACCCCTATTCATGATATAGGGTATGATGGATGCCTGGGAGCTGTCATCTGTGCCTAGATTTGCCAGGAATTCCTCAGTGGCTAAGAGTGGTTTTCAACTGCAGGCCTACCAGCAGTGGTACCAAGTTCCCTGGCTACATCTGCTGCTCTTCTATGTGTGACATTGGTCATGTCTTAAACCTGCTCATATGTCCTGCTTAGATGACCAATGGCATTGTCATCATGGACAAGGTCAGCCCACAATGCCTCCCACTGTTTTCTTTTGTGCCTCCCCCTGGACAGTAGGAATTCATGGTGTTGATAGAGCCCTTCCAGTATTAACTCAATCTCTGCACCTATGAAAGCTGCGCGGCATCTTGCATACATGTTCCCTGAAAGGCAATAACATGGGAACACATGTCAGGGTCACATACATGGAGGTACACTATGTAGAGATACAACAAGGACAGAATGGCTGGCAATATCCACTGCTTGAGCACACATGTCATATTTCATAGTGTGCAAACATACTAAGCATCTGCATACAACTAGAATACTAGCGATAGTCAGGTATTCTGGTGTGTGCCATGACAGATACTGCTTGATGTTCATACTGCCAGAACTGGAGTCTATTGTAGTGTGTCCCCAAGAGGAAACCCACCTGATAATATGTCAAACCAACTGTACCAAGCAAATCGCAGTGTGCTATTACAACCACTGTAAAGGTAGACTTCCATGAGCCCAGTGTGCCACATTAACAATATACATTCCACCCTTGATATCTTGCACATCCTGTGTATGTGTTACAAATCTGAAGATCATTTGACATGTCAGTATCACAGTTCTAAGAAAGGCTTAATGCTGTAATCCCTATCCCCTGTAAGTATAGTCAGTCATCTGCATCCTGATGTAAACAAGATGGTTACATACCTGATGGAGTGCAGTGCTCCTCTGCTGATATGTGCTGATAGTTAATACTTTGCATATGCATGGTATGTGTAAGGAAAGTCTCATACAGAATGGTTCCTCATAGCCAGCTGCTTGCCTTTTTAACATGCTTCTCATTAGCTGAATCATTCTGAAAAGCTAATTGCAGCCAACACAGCTGATTTGCACTATCATGAGCCAATCCCATGCAACCACAGTACAATATATAAAGCATTCATGTAGATTAGGGGCCCTTTCCGATATGTTGTGATGGACATTAGTGGGGTGAGGAGACTACTTCATCACAGAGGGTAGGTCTGCAGCAGCAACTTTTACATATAGATGAGTGTGCTACAGGCTGCAACTGCTACTGCAGGTAATAGACATAGGCAGAGAGTGTGAACGCTTTGGAGGACAGCAAGCTGCAGGAGTAACTGTGGGAGCTGTGTCAGCCTTGATGTAGAGGCAGAGCCAGAGTGAGTCTACCCTTTCCATTCCAAGTAAGGCATGTGTTTACGTTAAGTATGTTAGGCAACTGCATCAATAACTGAGTGCTAGGCCACATTTTTGTTGTGTCCTTGAGCAACATGAAGGACAAATATAACAATATGTCCACCATTTGGGGGACTGTAAGGCCATGTGTTACAGTCTGTTAGTAATTTGTAGTGTGTATGAGGGGAGACCTTGTACAAGCAGGTACTTCAAATGTGTATGTTAGGTATGCAGCTGTGCTAATCAGCACTGTGAGTTTGAAAGGATTGTGTGGTGCACTCTGATATTAGTAGCCATCATTTGCAGTACCTGAGTTGAATTTCTCTGTAAATGCATAGTAATGCATAACGTGACACTTTATGCACTTTTACTTTTGCTATAGGGATATGTGAAGTGTGTTTCTATCTACAGACCTGTGACTTCCATCAGTGCAATGCAGACATGTCATTTAATATGCATTACATGGATAAAGAGCGCATGACTCAGTCATTATTTGCTGGCTTCAAAATGCTATAATTCCACAGCTACACACCATTAGATTTGAACTGAGGACTCTGTGTGGGAAAATCTACTGTTTGCGAGCCATTTAACAGATGAAGCTACTGAGTCACTGTTACAGCAGGTGTATTTGCAAGATATATGTGCACACATACAGGCTGTGACAAACATTTTCTACATCCATCTGTATGTGCATGGCTTTATATGGATGTATTTCTGCACCAGGGTCCCAGTTGAACATTTATTTTGCATTAATACCTTAGCAGGTATCTTTCTACATGTTGCTGAAAAAAGGGCACATTTACCTGCTATCACAGGCCTCACTTACATCCATTATTATGTCTTTGGCTTTCTAGTGGTGTACTATTGCACCAGAGTCCAAGGTACACTCCCCTTTTTTCAATTACTTTTTAATCAAGTTTGTGTGGTGTGGTGTGGCGCGCAGCTATGCTGAAACATGCTTAAAGACTATAACTGGCAATTACTATGTTTTGTTTAAACTACCTGTCTTAATTAAGAATTGTGTGGTGTGACAAGCTAATGCAGTGGTCTGCAGGTGCAATGGTCTTGGGTTTGAAATATGGGACAGGTATTTTTTTGTAAGTATGTATTACAATTTTAAAACCACATATAGTCAATATAGTTATATTTAGCTGAGCGTAGCAAAGCTGCATGATGCAGCGTGTCACGCAGCATCATGCTAAAAATATAAAGAAAAGAAAAATGGGGAGATAAGAAAGTGGTAAAACGGGGTGCAAGCAGGGGGATAAACATAGTGAAAGGCAGGTAGGGATGTGCAGGAAGGGTGTAGGAAATAACCATAGGTATCTATTTCTTGTACAGCAACAACTTTGCATTTTGACAGAATTTGTACATGACTTTGAACTATCACCCCCAGAGAGAAGGGGGGTGAGGACAATATAACTGTGTTGACAAGCCAATTGGATCAAATTATGTGTGTCCAGTGGATATGTGTGTGAAATAGAGAGTTATGTATGGGACAATATTTTTTTTTTGGAGCAGATGCCCATTTTTTTTAAGGTGAGAGTGGAATGTTGGGGAAGGGACATAAGTACATATGGGGGAGGTAAGTTGGGTACGTGAGGATGCATTTGCAGACTGAAAAGATAGACAAGACAGCAGACAGGAGTGATGTGTAACAAATGAACGGGGTTGATCACCTTGAATAGGGAGGGTGTTGTGGAATTTAAGTCCTATGCGCCTCCACAAGGCAGCAGCTTGACTCACATCCCCAGCCATGAGACTGTCAGCAGTGCTCTATCACTGCCTTGGGGGTGGCAGTGGTGGAGGCTGGGCACCGGGATGAGGGCCACCCCAGGTTTGGCAGCATGTCCTTGATCCAGAGCCAGTGGCAGTCAAAACCACAGTAGACTATCCTGCACACCAAAACCGGCAGCTTAGCCTGGGTGATAAATCCCCCTACACCACCTATCCCTGAGGGATCCTGTCCCTGTCCAGTGGAGCAATACTACATGACATCACAGGTAATGTAGAGACAGCAGAGGGGGGCACCACTGGTTTGGGTCCCAGAAGTGCTGGGACCCGGTGCCATGGCCGAAGGAGGCAAGGTAGGTGGATTAGCCAGAACCAGCTTACCTTGATGTGCTGTGGTAAATGGGGTATAGCAATAAGTTAAGGTTAGTAATAACCAAACCATTGTTAGTGTTAACAGAATGGAACATCATATTTATTAATCCAAATGCATATTAATGTATATTATGTGTAACACAATATTAAGTAACATAACAGTCAGTATGTTAACAGCATGCCAGTAAGAATTAAACCATAAGGCCAACAAAATAGTTAGTTTAACAAAATATGTTAATATTGAATCATAATAAAACATAACAATAATAAATCACATTTTATCAAAGTATAATTAGTTTAACAAAATACGTTAATATTAAATCATAATAATAAATAACGATAATAAATAAATGGAGATAATGGGTGGGGAGAGAGAAACATTCCATTAGTGACAATGCAGATTATAGCCATGAAAACACTGATAATAAATACTCTGTAGGTGTATAGTGTCAGTTTTGAGTATAGTGAGTTCTCCTATAGCTGATATAGCACATACAGTACATACTTCTCAAGCTGTTAGATTGGGTCAGTATGGGCCAAGCAATAACAAATGCAGGTACCAGCTACACAGAACAAGTTCAATTAATGTGGACTTATATAGCTATCAAGGTGTTCTGTAAGCAGATTTGGTAATACATTGCATTCCAGGTAATCATTTTTCTGGTAATCCTCTGACAGACAGATTAGGGAGTTTTAATTACATTTTGAGAAATCGTGACACTTGAGAGGCATGTTTGTGTACAGTACATAAACTAGACAGCTGTCATGCCTTAGTTAGCAGGCATGGGAATAAAACCCAACAGATGTGACTGCAGGGGACATCTGCAAATAATGTAACAATTGACTGTAGCAACTTAGTACAGACATGCAAGGAATACAGCCATACTGGAATAGACAGATTTATTTAGGAATCAACAATGCTGCTTAACACTTTATTGGTATTGCTGATAAGTGTCTGTGAAATCAAAACACAATATCTGCTCATAACATGGGCTACCTCAACCAAATACATTTTGTTCCTGGAGTGGGAGAAAATGGAGCCTTATGTGACTGATAATGGCCTGGAGACAAACTTGGACTATACTATGAATTGAGCAATACATGTTACAGGGCATTTGTTTGCATTCTAGAACTATTACAGTGTTATACTTGACTGCAGTGGCAGTAGAACACACATGCACAGAATATACTATACTAAATATATTAAGACAGATTTATTTAGGAATCAACAATGCTGCTTAACACTTTATCGGTATTCCTGATAAATGTCTGTGAAGTCCACACACAATATCTGCCCACAGAGTGGGGTACCTCACCCATATACCTTTATTAGGAGTAGGAGGAACACGCCATTAGTTTTGCATTCTACAGTTATTTCAGTGTTACACTTGACCGCAGCAACCTAATCATAGATAAGGAATGCATACAGCTCTACTGCAATGATTATGACAAAACAAACCTGCTGTATACCATTTTGCTTAATGTTATTGGTATTTTTTTTGTTTATTGCAATAAAGTTGCTATTGTTCATTTATTGCACTACAGCTCTAATTGCCCATTTATTGCACTACAATTTTTATTGTGTATACTTTATTGCAGTAAATGTTTTACTCTTTCTTGCTTATTGAACTACAGTTATCGTAATAAATTAGTACTTACCACACTCATGGCGCAACCTGGCCAGGCACCCGGCATGGGGCTCAACATTGCAAGTTCTCTCAGCTGCAGGTGTTGCAAAAGAAGCACAACGTTATGTGTACCAGTTTTTCAGACATTCAGCTTTTATTTTGGTAAAACAGTGGAAAATATGCTTACATATTTGTGGGGCATGGCCAGCTTTTGCCTCTTAGACCCAGGTGTCCAAGGTTCCCTTCTTTCTTTTCTTCAGGTCATTATAATAGTGACAACACTGCTCACCAGTGTGGGGATGCCAGCAGCACTGGTATGTTCACTGGCCAACCAGTCCCAGGCCTCTGCCTTACATTCTGAGTCATGTAAACTTCCCTGCATCAGCCTGGACTCATAATTCTTCACCCGAAAGTGTGCACCATCTCCAACACCGCCTGGCATATCAGCAGATAAGCTAACTCCAAAGAATGGTGCAGAATTCCCACCTATTGCACCTAATATATGCTGTTTTCCCACCTTTACACATCATTGAGCAGAATTCAAAAAAGTGCCACATCACTTAGCAGCATGCAAACCAGATAAGCAAAGCCAGAAAGCATGAAAACTTGCACAACCAAGGTGTTAGCAAAGCTTAGCATCACGCAAACAGTATTAGCCATTAGCATGCTTAAGCAGTGTTCAGCACAGTAGAGCAGTACCATATTTCAGAAATGTGTTTTGAAAATTAAACATATATACTAAATTAAATTACAGACATCTTATGACTGCTACAGACTCGAACTCAGGACCTACAAAGCATTAGACTGTAAGTCTACAGCTTTAGCTATTTAGATATTATGAAAACTATTATACCGTCACATATACTACTGGGCTACCTGTTGGTGTTGCTGAGCACCATGACGTGTCACACAAACACGCTTAAACAGACTAAGAAATAAGTAATTAATTACATCTACTTTCTATTTTTAGATGTCTGGCAGGTGTCCGCTATGTATGTATAAGCACTGCTCAAACTCTGCGGCGGTCAGTGCCATGCCGTGCAAACAACAATTAAAAAAAATAAATATGTAATTAAGATAACTAATTACATCAGGTTTCTAGTTTTAGATGTGTAGCAGGTGTCAGGTATCTATATGTGAGCACAGTTTGGTATTGCTGTACTCCACACCGTGCAAACATACAGAAAGGAAAAAAAACATTAATAAGAATAAAATATTACACATTTAAAAGAATTCACAGCACTTCAACAGTAGTGGGGAGCATCTTAGGGAGCCTCACCCTGTACATAACATCTGACCATGCATCCACAACCACAGGTAGCCTCTACTCTTCTCATTACATGGATTCAATATCCCTATTCCTATGCTTTCCTTCAGCAGTGCACCATCATTAATATGCATGGTGCACTGCCAAAGGGGAAGGGGAACTGTGGCATTGTACATGAATACATTCCGTGTAGGCTATACACAGTGCCTACATGGATTTTATTAAAACCTATACACACACATACACACACTCACACACTCACACACAGACACACACACACACACACACACACACACACACACACACACACACACACACACACACACACACATGGATCTACTTTACAAGGTCAAAGTTTTAAAACTTCGAACTGCAAATGTTCGAGACTATAAGATCAAAGTTTTGAAACTTCAATATTGTAAAAAAAATAAATAAAAACTATTTTTTTTTTACTTTTTTGTTGGAGGGAAGCCGTCTGCCCCCCCCCCACCACACCACCTGCCAAATAAATTTACCAACTCCAAGATTGCACTACAGTGAGGAAAGTAGAATATTTCCCATTCTGCGCTATACTGCAATCTCCATTCAAAACGTTTAAAGTTTGAAATGTTGATCTTATGGTCTCAACTATTTACAGTTCGAAGTTTTGAAACTTTGAGCTTCTGAATGAAATCAGGGAACCCATATATATATATATATATATATATATATATATATATATATATATATATATATATATATATATATATATATGGATTCCATACATTTGGTCGAATTACACTTAGTCAAAAATGATTCCAGGCATTGCACTTGACTGAAAGCTCACTTGACTGAAAGCTCACTTGGTCGAAGTTCATTTGGTCGAAAATGGAATATAGCCCCTGCCCCACTGCAGTGCAACCCTGGAGTGAGAATATTAAATAAGGGGGGACAGTATAGTGAGCAACGTATTAAGCAGGGTTACAGCCAATCCCTGTTGGGTGTGACATCACTTTGACCAAACCCTTTTTTCTAGCATGCTCAATATAGCAGGTATTGATAGTATTGGCAAGTTTGGTTTAACCAAAACTGCTTTGTCGCATACTGGTTTTTCTTAAAGGAAACACTTACCTGTACTTTCCATGTGACATTTTTTTTAATTTATGGGGAATAACTAGCATTATTAATGCTTATTAATAAAAGTTATTTGGTTTATACCCTAACATTAATATGTCATGTAGTATAGTGGAAATGTTCTTTTCTTTTCTTTTTTTTTTTAATTATTTTTCTAGGGTGGGGGGAAATAAATGTCAATATGAATGTGATACTTTTATTTCTTTATGATATGTTTCAGTTGCTACGGTGTGACAGACAGTGTTGTATGGGCAGGGCTTTACCTTCAGATTGCTGTAGACCTGACATTCAGATGACAAAATTTAAAAATTTTAAAGCATATTATTATTTTGAGTAGTCTAGGGCCATCTGCATGTTTCCACAGAAATCTTGGGATAGCTACAGAGTGCTGTCGTCTTTGGAAATGTCCACAGTGCATCTATGTGCTTTGAAATAAGTTAATGTAATGTGGGATGTGCATTCACTACTGGCAAAGTTCTGAAATTGAAATTTCACTGATATACCTCAAGACACATTTGGTTGGTTGTTTCTTTCGGCTTATCCCAGTTAGGGGTCGCCACAGCGTTACTCCGGTCCGCTAATGATTGGTAGACACATTTGGTAAATACTACAATTTATAGACATGAATATAAATTAGCCTAATTTGCATATACCATGTGTAAATTACCCTGATTTTTTGACAATAGGTTGAACACTGCCATATTAATTTGTGAATAGTGAAGATAGATGGCAAATGTATTAGGATACTGAAGATATAGCAAAGAAAGGAAAGCTTTTACAAATAGTTATTTTTATAAGATATACTTTAACAGTTATTTTAATATTTATTTAAAGACGGGTGGAGCCAGGATTTTCAAATTTGTACTCATATCTCCCAGACTGTTGCCCCCTCAACAAGCCACACCCACATTAACACTGCTGACCAAGCCATGCCCCTTCACATTGCTGATCTCTGAACAGATCTCTGGCAAGTTTATGCCAGGGTAGCACTTACTTACATGAAGAAGCAGCATGAACATTTCATTCCATAGGTACTTCCTTAAGTCAAAAAACAAAATACCTTTCTATTTACACTGGGGTAGATCAATCAGTTTGCCCCCAGATTACTCTTCTTCCTCTTGCAGCTCCTAACCCTTGTAGTGGCTCATTAGAGCTCCGGTAGTGCTGCTGAATAAAGGACTGGCAGGCTGTAGGCAGCACATGCTCCACAGAGTTGTGGTCTGTAGGTACAACATATAGTGCTCTCCCTAGGTAACACCCAAGCTATGAGCCACAACTACCTCCCTTCCACCCGCATGGGTCACATGGCAATGGCTATTCACCCCTATGGCCTACACTCATACTAAGCCTTTTGGAATAGTAAACCTTGCATTCTTCCCCTCAATACTTGTCAGGAGATACCCTGGACCATAACTCTTCTGGCTATCATTAGCAAACAAGTCTTCAATGCACTCTCCAAGGTAAAGAATACTACCTCAATGGGCCCTGATAATATCCTGGGATACCTCTTGGAAAGCATGAAATATGAGCTATCAAACCCTCCAAAATCACTGTTCAGCATTAGCCTCCTAATGGGTTTCATGCTTAGTGAATGGAGGACTGCAACAGTCAGTCCTCAGCACAAGGTTTGGCCTTCAACTGACCTGGATAACCACAGACCATAAGTCTGACTAGTCTTGTATGGAAGGCCATGGAAAGAATTATCATGGATATTTTAAATAAAGACACAAAGAACCTGTTTTCTTATTTACTTCTACAATGATTACATATATTGAAATAAAATAACACAAACACTGACAGCCATTTGCTAAACAAACAATATGGTCTCACAATGAAAACAGACTTAGCATGAGCAGTAAACCTATTTGCCCTTGAAACTCACATTCATTGAAACAACATGAAAACCCACATTAAAAGAAAATACATTTAGCCAGTGGAGGATTAAGTTTACCTTTGAGCCGTTTTCAAAATATAGGGCCATGCACATGTGTTCTTTGATTCACCTTTCTGATTTATTAAATTACATTCCTTGTATAATACAGCACCATTTGGTAGAATGGTGTTTGAAATTTGTAGTTATGAACATTCTTCTACTAAGTAATGAAACAAAATATATGAACCAATAATGACAAACTACCCACTTCAGAAAATTTCAACCATAAAAGGCCACTAAAGCTTTTGTCATTACAATCCACCAATATTACTCACTCTATACAGAAGTAAAAAATCATGCAGATAATTCTGCATTAAAGAGATCTATAACTAATAAAGCGGTTGCTACTGGCAAACAAATTCATATTTCGGTATTTCATCTACAAAGTCTGTGCCTGTTGCCCTTGAAGTATAAATTGCCTATGCATCATTAAAAAAAACGGTAAGATGGTAATATTGGAGTTGGGAATGATTGACACCTACCTATATATTTATATTTCACACCTAATTGTTGCAGTCATATGCATGGAACACTACAGTGGTTTCAGACTTTAACACAATATCAGCATTCAAACTTTGGGCAGGATTCACGAAGGCTTGCACGGAGTTTAAGAGTAGTGTAAGACTCCATGCAGCCTTCGCGATCCAGGAACAGCCCAAAGTCCGTGTAAGAGACCAGCTAAAACGTCTCTTACACGTAGTGGGCGTGGATAAGCTAATCACCTCACTTGCAGCCGAATAGCATGCAAATGAGGATGATTAGCGATCCAGGAAGCCCAAAACAGCCTGTGTAAGAGCCGTTTTAGCTGCAGAAATGTACTCAGTTGACAACTGAGTACGTTTCTGCAAAAACCCCAACGGAGCCATGTCAGCTCCAAATAAAGGGTGCATATGTGTCAGGCAGCATGCCAATGGCCAAATATGTGGCCATTGACAAGGTAACCTGATGCAAAAGTAATAAAAATATAATTTTTTTTTCGGCGATCGCCGATGTTTAAACCAGCGCAGCCCAGCAAAACGGGCTGCGCTGTATAATACATAAAAATGAAGGTTATAAACCCACAAATGTGGGTTTTATGCCATACATGGATTTTCAATGCAGGGACCAGCAGACCAAAAACAACATGGCCACCGTGTAGTGGTTGCTAAGGGGGGAAGCTGAGTCTAAGAGATGTAACTAAGCATTAGTAGGCAATCTGATGCAAATGAGTGTTAGGATACTGAATTCCACTGTCACATAGCAAATGAGCACATTCTGAGTAGTGTAAGAGTTACAGAAGGGGGAGGAACAGAGTAGGAGATAGGTGACATCACAGGGGGAAATGGCAGAAAGAAATGCAGTTCATTGGAGGTCAGAGTGACATGACAGATGTCAGATACATATCATGGAAAGAGGAGTGCCACAACATAAGCAAGGGAAAGTCAAGAAATGGAAGGTGTACACTGTTGCCTACACCAAAGTTTCTTGCTGGGTGTGCATGCGCACGTGTGCGCGCCATGAAGCGCGAATAAGACAGTGTGCGCGTGTGTAAGGCAGACTGAGCATGTGGGAGCATGTTGGGAGATGTTTAACACTGTTTGCGCAGGTGTGCGCACATTTTAACCCGAATAAGCAGATTCTGAACCGTGTAAGCATGTGTGCGCGCATGTAAGCCACTGTGAGCGTGTTTCTGCTGGTATACACGCTGCTCCCCCCTGAGGAAACAGAAAGGAAAAAGGAAGCAACATAATTAGTAGGAAGCTAGCAGGGAATACTGCTGGAGCTAGCAGGTGAAAACAATTAGAAGCAGGCAATTACACAGGCAGAATAGTAGCTCAGCCCAACACTTAAAAATCTGCAAACAGCAGTGCAAGATGTTTCTCTCAAGGGACACTGCAAGACAGGAGTAAGCTATTAGAAGTGAAAACTGAAAAAGCTGAACTCAGAGCAGAAATGTTAGGGGCTGCCATAGCTGTCATAATGAGACATAGGTGACTTGCTGAGGGTGGTGACAATGCAGATGGTGCCAGACAACCCACAATGAGGAGACAGAGAATAGTGTACAGGCCCAGGGTCACCTACCACGGGTTACATGAGCTGGAGATAGTAGAGCGCTATAGAGTGGACAGAGACCTCCTGCAGCAAATAGTGGAGCTGTGCAGGCCACGCCTCACACACAGAACCAACAGAGGGGAACTCATCCCAGTGGAAACCAAGGTATGTGTTGGCCTAAGAATACTAGCAACAGGTACCTTCCAGAGACCAACTGGTGATATGATGGGGATATCACAGGCATCAGCCTCCAGGGTACTGCACCAGTTCCTGGATGCCATGTCAGCACATGTCGGTGTTCATGTATATTTCCCCAATGCCCGTGAGGTATTGGCCAGCAATATGCGTCTCTTCCAGCAAATAGCGGAATACCCTGAGGTAGTGGGTGCAATAGACTGCACTCACATACGCATCAAAGCACCAGCCGGTGAGCGGGGTAGGGCCTACATTAACCGCAAGGGCTTCCCCTCCATCAACTGCCAGGTCATGTGTGATGCCCAGGGCATAATAATGAATGTGTGTGCTGGAATGCTTGCTATATCTGCTAGGGTGTTACAGCATGCAGTGTGGTCTGGCCATGGTGTGGGCCTTGACATCTATTAGGGTATTTGAGTATGCTGCTGAGCAGGCCCCAGAGACTCTCAGGTTCATCTCTTATCTGCCTCATGGAATGGTACATATCAGTGGGGTACACCCATTAAATTGTCTGGTATGCTGCAGTTGTGACTGTGGGTTAACATGAGCATATGTATTACTACACTTATTCTGCCATGCAAGTGGTGAATACTTTCAGGACTTCATAGTTACCATTGCATGTGTTGTTACACCTTTCTGCCTACTGTTTGTACATTTCACATGGAGTCTGTGGGGCATCCCTGTACGTCATTCACTGTTGTTATGTCTAGGTTCTTAACTATTCAAATATGGTGGTGTCAGACCTCTCATGTGTACAAATATTTGCAGGTTGTCCACATTTCTGCCTCATATTGTGGTCAATATCTCATGCACAGCTTTTTCTGGCAAATCACTCTGGGCTCAAGTCAGAATATAGTGACAAACATTCAAGTTTCAGACTTCATACCCTTCCAAACATCCCACAAAATGCAGATCCTGTTACCCTCTGAACTGTCTGCATTTGTTGTAACATTATTTGTAATGTGTCCCTGGTTTTGGGCCTTTGCTCCACATATTTTATTACTTGGTCCGGATGTGTTCCTGTAAGAGGTTGTGGGGTATGGGCAGTGATTATCCTGCTGTGAGTATGTGTGTGGCTTGCAAGGTGCTACAGTGACATTATTACCTACTAGCTACCAACTAGCATGGCTGTTTCTGTTCACACACTACTATTATGGAAATCCACTAGTTTTGACAGTAATTCTAAATGACATGCTTTGTGTACTACACACCCTATATTCCCTTTACATTCATTCCTACTATTACATGATATATTTATTTTAGCACAATGCTCTTGTATAAGAGTCATGGCTTAGTGGTAAGTCATGCAGACTACTGTTTCCAAGGTTCTGGGTTCGGGACTGCCACTAGGATTTTATTTTGCTTCTGAACTGACTACAGGACCTGTCAATCAAAGTGACTAAGGCACTTTTAAGCAGTTGTAACCGGGTTAGCGCTGGTTTGCGCGGAGCTCACGCATGCGCACTAGCGTTTAGCTCTGCGCACACAAGCGCACACCCGCTTACAACTGCTTAAATGTGCTTACTCTTGCGCACACCCACGCTATTTTCTTTGAAAGAAATGAAAATGGGAAGACAGGAAAGTGGTGAAAAAGGGGTCACAAAGAGGGTAAGACAGTAGGGAAACAAGCTTGGGTTTTGCAGGAGGGATGTAGGTAAGGCCCATAGCTGCCCATTCCTTCATCAGCAACAGCTGTGCATATGTTTGTAATTTGGCGTGACATTTGATACCTTCCACCCCTGAGAGAGGTGTAAGGACAACAGTAATACTTGTTGTACAGCCAATTGTAATTGATAGTTTCCATGTCTGGTAGACATATGTGCGGAATGGGCAGCTATGTATGGGGCGTAATTTTTTTGTGGGTACAGAGTGCCCTTTTTTTTTTTTTCAGGTGAGAGTGGTATGTCAGGTGAGGGAAGTCGGTATAGCTGGGGAGGTAGGTTGGGTAGGTCAACAGACAAGACAAACAAGATGTATTACAGGGGCGGTGTATGACACGTGTGGCGGGGTTACACAATTGACGGGGACGGAGGTTTGGATATCCAGAGCCCATGGGCTCACAGATGGCAACAGTGGAGCTGATATCCCCACCCATGGGCAGTTGCCACTGTTCCTTCACTGCCCAGGACGGGGCTGTGCTGGAGGCTGTGTAGGCTGGGCAACAGGCATGCCCATAAGTTGTGCCACCTGTGCCTCAAGCTGGCGTAGGGGCTGGAGAACAGAGTCCCGGATCTCCCTCCGCACCACAGTCCGGACTCTACGGAGGGTGAGTGTTGGTTCTCCTCTGGCCACGCTTGCAGAGGGGGGACGGGCCCCATCCCCTGCAGCGCTTCCACCCACAGGTGGCACAGGGCCATCGGAGGAGGGTCCAGACTGGGCACAAGTGCCAGGTGCACTCGCCAGCTGAGGTGGGAGAGGTGGGTCCGCTGGAACCCGCCTTCCCTGTCGTCCTATGTTTTGCATTATGTCATGACAGCTTGGGTTAGTAACATACAATACCATTCACAATTAGTTGTAACAGCATGCATTAGTATTCCCATTAATCAAACACCCAGATATTCATACCATTGAACAGCGAGCATAACACATGCATAATTTGAACAGCAATACACAGTCCAACAACATGCAGGGTTGATTGATGGCAACAGGCCATCAAGTTTGGATGTATGAACAGGGCAGATGCATCAATGGACATGCAAATATTTATGACCCATGAGGACAAATGTCCAGGGGTGTTAATTGTGATTGCACATACCATTTTCACGTGGAATGGATTATATGTGGTTATAGGGTGGGGTGAAGAAAATATTATTAACACCTTCGAATACCAATACATATGCTGTACATTTCTAATAGCTACAGATATATATACACACTACTGTTCTAACTACAGTTTCCTATATGATAACTACTTCAACTTGGTGATAGGACTGTTACTGCTACATCAATATACATTTTATTGTTATTCATACACGTTCATATCTGGCTTTGTTCAGCTACATCATCCTGCTACATTTGCTTTATATAGCTATAGACAACTGTGGATGTTTGATATTTCAGACAATCATACTATCTGCATATTGCAGACTGAGAGCAACATATCCAGATTTTGGGGTACACATTCCAGCTGCAGCAACACTTTGGACACATTTCACAGTTTGGTTCTACTTGTCACATTCATTTCATTCTGTACTGACTGCAGTATACTTTATACAGGGGTTATTACTACTTTATTGGTGGATTCAAAACTCTTTCTCACACCCTCTCACTTGTTTTCATTTTACTATTCAGGATGGTACTTACTTCTAGGCTTTATTGACATGTTTTACCTGTAGTTATTACAATCCTTTCCAGCAGTCTCACTTCTGTCATGTTTCAGTATTTCAACAGGGATATATTTCACACATGTGAGTTGCTCATCTTCTGCAGCTGTACTTTTCAGCCTGCTGCAGGTTGTGCACTATGATATTATAGGTGGGGCATCTTTATTTCAGAATTTATTTCAGACATTTTCATTTTTCTGTTTGGATTTCAGACTGCAACACACTTTTGTAATCAAGCAATACTTGCAAACACTTTTACACTGTTACTTGCACTGTCATACTTTTATATTTCTTTACAGTTATTGGGAGTGGATTACTGATCTGCCTGGTGGCGCAACCGCACCAGCCTATCGCCATAGGCTCGTTGATTCGCAGAATGGACACCTGCAGCTGTAATATAAATGAAGTAATATTGGAATACACATCTCCATAATATCAGCTAATTTAATTTCTTACATACATAATTAAATGTAACGTACTCAGTAGTGGGGCGTTGGGCATTTGCCGGGCCTCCTGGATCCAAAGGTTCAATTGGTCCTGCTTGTGTCTCTTCAGGTCCGCATGGTGGTAACGGACCTGCTCACCAGTCCTTGGAGTCCCTGTGGCACTGGTGAGATCATGAGCCAACCGGTCCCAAGCCTCAGCCCTATATGCTCCCCACAGGACCTGGCCCTGCATGAGTTGGGCCTCATGATTGTGGACTAGGAGCCAGACCATGTATCTGGACTCCTCAATGCCCCACCTCTGTGCTTGAAAGCAACTACCCTCACCTACACCTGACATTCTGGCTGCAAGTCAGTTCTACAATCGTTTATGCTGTGTATTCCTGCCTATGGGGCTTATATATGCCATTTTTCCCGCACTTATCTGTGATTGGCCATTTTGCAATTGTATCCACTTCACAAAACCTGCTTTGTCATGCTCCACTTTCTATTCATTCCTATATATTTGCTATTACTGCATTTCTGAGTACAGCTGTCATAGCTTAGTGGTTCAGTACCTTGACTATGGTGCATGGTATCGTGGGTTCGAACCTGGCCACTGCTTTTTATATTTTATGACTGTCTAGACAGGGTAGTGGGTGTGTCTGTGTAAAGGCAGTTTTGTTACAGCTTGCTCAACGTTGCCCGCCGGTTAGCTTGTTTGCGCGGTGTGCTGGCTTACGCCTCATTTGGCTGTCAGCACGCATAGTACGCTCAGCTTAGCAAGGGGCACACAGTTTGAGCGTGTTAAATCACTGCTCAGCTACGGGCACTCAATTTGCACCTGTTAAACCACTGCTCACCTACGGGCAGATGCACTCACCTTGTTAAACTGTAGCTCAGCTATAGGCACATCTGGCATTTTTTTATTGTTTTGTTACCTCACATTTCTTCAAAATAAATGGACTATTTCATTACATTTTACATAAAATGTGATTTTATATGTGTACATGTTTGTCAGGGACTTGTTTCATGCTTATTTTGCTAAAAATAAAAGTTGGAGGTGTGGGGGCTCGAACCATGAATGCCTGCTCTTCAGCTGACATCTTTACCGCTACGCTATTGCTTCTTGGTTTACTTTGCATATTTAATTCTTATATGCTTTCCCACTGACTGCTAACTGTAGCTGCGCTATGGGCACGCCCACGCAAACGAGCGCACTCACGGTTAAACATCTTTACAATTTAAAAAAAATATATAACATGTTTATTTATATATTTTCTGTTCATAGTCCGTGGGGGCATGTGTTGTGTTATGTTTATTCACATTTCCGTGGCCTCTGTCGTGGGTGTTTACTTTGGGCACTTTTACTCTTCTGGGGGCGTGTCCGCTTGCAGGGCTCGGCCTACGGATACGCCCCCTACTGTCTTACAAGGACCGTGTTAGACTTAGGTGTGATTCATCATGCTCTCATGAATATGCAGAGCATGCTGACATCACTCCGTTTAACTGCAGCCTCCGTGTAAGAGTTATAACTCTTACACGGAGGCTTCGTGAATCCTGCCCTTTGTTTTTTCATATATACATCAAACTTAATACAATACTCTGCTTTTGTGTCATATTGGACTGAATGACAATTGTTATAAAAAAAAAAAAATATGTACAATGCATGGAAATGAAAAACTTTTGCTATGGGTTGTTTTCTTTTACAAGTGCACTTAAGTCCTTGTCTACAATGTAAGAATTTAATAATGAAACAACAAAAAAAAAACAAGCAGAAAAGTAGGGATCTAACTACAATTGCATCTCCCAACAGATTACTACACAGCCCCCCCGTACAGTACTCTCCCACTGCTCAACAACACAAACATCCCCACTCTGCACTCTCCCACTGCTCAAAACATCCCACACTCTTTCTTGAACACTACATATTTCTACAAACTAATACACAAACTGCAAAAAAAAAAAAAAAAAAAGGCATGACTTCTTAATGACACTTTCCTAATTCCTCCCAAACTGTCTTCTACCAAGATGTGTTTTTATGGCATATGACAAAATTATTGCTAACAATCTTCTATTACTCAACATAAATTTTCTGTAGTCATGGTTTTAAGAACCAGTTCTCACAGCAATCCAATCTTTTTTTCCCAAAACAGGTAATTATGCACAATAAGGATTACTGCAACTTGTCATAGTAACAAACAATGACATACCTCTAATTTTTCACTGAAATCTTCTGCGTATGAAACAAATCTACCGTCAGTGTCACACTTGTAAAACCAGGTACACCGTCTCACTTCAGATGGCTCTTCCTCCCAATAAACAGCATGTCTCATTCGGTCATACAAATAAACATCATAACGTCCTCCGTCTGTGCTCACTACCACATTTTCTGGATCAGGTTGGACAGAATTGAATGAATAAAGTATTTACACTAACAGCATGATGATATAGACACATAAAACACATGCACACGTGCACACATGCACACACACAATTTACTTACCTTCTCTCTCAACGGAACAACTGTTTTAAATTGCGCGCGAGATAAAAAGTTATTTGAAAAAAAAAATTAAGCACGAGAGTGCTAAATAGTTTTAATGCACGTTAGCATGCGTGTGACACGTGAATGGCTTTCCTTAAAGGAGAAGACACCACTTAAGCGGTTTCACATGGATCCTAGTGCCTGCCTTCTGCTACCCCTCCACACAAACACTGTACTGAAGTGTGTACAGTGCGTACGCCTCCCGACATCCCTGTTTAAAGATCACCTGCAATGATTTTTTGATGTATACTGTGCATTGCATAAATGGCAGTTTTGTCATTCTCAGGTGCATTTATTAGCTGTGGAGCTCAGTAGTCATTATAGAAAATGAGGATTACAGAAGTGTATTGTTCTGATAGTGCATATGTGGGAAAATGCTTATTTTATTAGAGAGATTTCATTGTGAAAATTGCAGGAATAGGCAAGCATGATGATCTGATATTTTGATACTGACAGTGAGGAAAAAGGTACATGACAATAGCAGAGGATATGGCAGGCTATTTTTTGGTTGAGTACTATGATTGAATGAACTGCAGTTAACATAACATTGCAGTTTGCATGGATATATTGAGATAGCTATTCAGATATATAAAGTCATATTTGTTTGTCTTACCAAGAACTTTCTGTGAGTGACATAGCTGGCCAGTATCATAAAGTTCTGACTGTAGCCCTTTTTTTGTTACATGAAGTACTGATGGAGAATAAGGGAGCAAAGCTTAGAAAGGATAACTTCAGTCATGAGGAAAATTGTGTCCTCATGGCAACACTTGGGACATATGGGAAACTTCTTTTCACTAAAGGGGATCAGAGAAGTTGAAAGGAACAAGTCCTGGTGTCAAGAAGTTGTTAAAATCAATGCAGTTAGAGGCAGAAATTGCCATTGGCACAGTGCAAAAAATGGCAAATAATATCTTGGCACATGCCTGAAGCAAGGCTGGGCAGAAAGGAATTCCCCATAATACCACTAGGGGCCTATAAATCTTATTAAGTTAACACTAGATGATAAATACCTTCTGTCCATCCAAGGAGATCACTAGGAGATAGAAGATGGAGCAACAGGAATAATTAGAGATGGTGCTGACACTGCAACATCTAACCAATATCTGCAGGAGCAGTTACATTCATCAGCTCATGAAGATTGGTTTCAAATGCTTACATTTTATAGACAGATTTGAATGCTGACAAAAAATAATCCCTGAGGTTCAGTAAACTCTGTGTTGGCATCGCACAAATCCTACACAGTGTTTATATGTTTGCACAGTAAAGCACAGTGAGCAGCAGCGCTCATTACATAGCCATGCTGCACACAGCATTCAAATGTAAATAAGTGTGGTTCTGTGGCTGGCAACAATGTTGCTGGCCAGGAAACTGTGTAAAGCAACATGGACAGCAATCCTGTTTACATTAAAGGACATTCAGTTAGCATGTTTGTGTGTGTGGAATGCCACAATGATAACCAGGCCTTAACCTATATAGTTCTTATATCTCTCAATATCAGTGCAAGAAATCTGGACAAATTCCAACATAATGGGGGGAACAGTGACCCAGAAGTAGGGACAGATTTAACATATTTGCTGTTTAGAAATATGCTAGAATAACAAGGTTTGTGTTAAGATAAGTTTTCCTGAAGTATATGAAGTCTGAAACTCAAATGCATGCAATTATTTAGTAACATCAGTCCTGATATTAACCAGTGATATGGCAGGAAACCACACATTTTACAAGGAACAGACCAAAAGATATAAAGCAAAATTCTGGACATACTACGAAAATCTAGACAGTTGAGAGGTATGATATGTATCTGGTCCAAACACAGTACAAGACAGTGTATACAGTGCAGAGTATTATGAAATCTTATTCCTGGCATTCTGTACCAATGAGCAAATGATCTGTAGGAGTACATAGACTGCCATGTAAAATAGACACTCAGAAGAAGTGTGTGTATTGAATAGGGATACCCAGATGAATTGTGGGAATGAACACATGGAAAGAAGACAGGTGAAACAACTTAATGTGCAGCAGATGAGAGCATGTCAATGGAAAAGAGCTGTAGCAGCAACACCAATCACATATCAGTATTGTACAGTAGGGACTGCACAGTGAAAATGTGTATTACGTGACTGTCACATAAGGTGACCTAACAATGGGGAAGATGTGAAATAAGCATCCTTACATGCACAATGCAGAGGACATCTATCAGGTATGTTATATACAATTGAGGGTGGATGCATTTTGTGAAGCTGTGCAAACTGATTTTTCCTGAATATGAGTATAATTTCAACAGAGGTCTCCAGCAAGTGGGACACAGATAATGGCTCATGGACAGCAATAAAAGAAGCATGCACAATCATGGACAATATTAAAATAATACCACTAGCAATCCTATGTATCTGATATAACAAATGGGATTTAGAGTGATCAGAAATGGTGCTGCACAAACGCACTTGTATGACTATTATGACATGTCTGCACTCTATGATGGTAATCACGCTCACTGTCCTGACACTGTAACATCTGCTGCAAGTGTTAGAAGGGACACTGCTATACCTGTATGTGACATTATGATCAGTACAGGCTAGTTGACTGGTGTGCATGGCTTATATATATATATATATATATATATATATATATATATATATATATATATATATATATATAGCCATGCCATAGATGTCAAACAGTAATGTATGTACTGTGTGCATCACTGAAATAAGTATCACACATATGCATCTGGTGTAATAATTTGATGGGTTCAGACATTAATGTTTATGAAACAAAAAGAATACCTAGTTACGGCCAATAAGATGTGTGGAAGCTCACTGTAGCAAAGGTGGTACACTTGAGTTAGACATCCCTGGAAGACGTGTAGAAAGGTACATGAAGAATGGTGCATTGTACTCAGTTATTGGTGTGATGAAGGCTGTAAACTATGGAGGTATTATGGGCTGTGATGTGAATGCCCTTCACATAATTAGAAGTTGTGTTACATACAAGTGAGTAGTCAGCAATGTGGCCACATGCTAGTGGATGTTCCACATACCATCTGCCCCAGGACAGAGGTCACATACCTATTGGTCTGATCATAGGGTGTGATGTCTACATTATACTTTGGTTGTGTGTTTGTTTTTCTGATGTAACAAGTACCCCATAGTTTCTTGCCATTGCAGGTGTAGTCATGGCTGTGGCAGGAATCGTTGGTGTATGTTGATACTGTGAGTATTATACTAATATCATAACTGGAGTCAATAGTTGGCCACATTCTGTAGTCCTTCAGACAGCTGTTTGCACACAGGATATGTATGCCATTCATGATATCTGTGACTTAAATAATAGACAGGAAAGGGCCTAGCAGACAGCCCTGATGTACAGACCTGATCACTGGACATGAGATATAGTTGACTTCACACATTTCAACATAATTAGATGCCACATATGTGATACAGTTGTCTCCTCACTTGGTGATATAGGTGTTTGTGGCCACATCTGACAGTGCTGAGTGAATACCTCAGTGTGGGTATGTGTCAAATGCCTTGGACTTGTCAGTTTCAAAAGGATTATAGTGCTGTCATCTTGCATGCTTTGGTATCTTCTTTGAGGACATCTAACAGATGTAACAGACATGATGTAGCCTTAACAACTCACACAGCTCTGTTGCACACAGCCAGGTTATTAACAGTGTCCATTTATAAAAGGTCGATGATGAGAGTCAACACATGTCTAGACATGCATGCACTGGGTGCTGCCCCCCCCCCAACTCAGATAGATGCATGTTGATGCACACCCTTCTACAAGAACATAGTATCTGTGGAGGGTGTGCTGAAGTGTGTATTCAGCTGTGTCAGGAAGGATTCACACAATATGCAATGTGTGATGTTGTCACATCACATTGATTCTGTGTGATAGACCTGGATGGAAGTAAGACAGTGCATATTAGCTATCCTGATCTGGTCTAGGGCGTAGACACTATCCCCCATGCAGGTATCATTGAGAAACTCTCCAAGATGGGGTTTAACCCTTATATCACTAGATGGGTAACCAATTGGCTCACTGACATAACACATACCGTGAAAGCTGGTGAATCAACCTGTACCAGTAAAGCTGTCACTGTTTTTGTACTCTAGGGATCTGTGCTTGGCCCTTTATTTTTGGAATTTATTTCTTGACAGTTCAGGCTAAATACTTGGCATCTGGCTTACTGCGTTTGCGATTTCTTGCATACTTGGTACAATCACTGAGTCCACCTATGATGATAGCATACCACAGGAGAGGCTAGCAGATAAATGATTAGTGTCAAAGCGACACAGTCTAAAAATTAATTCAAAAATGTGTCTTTATTTTGTCCTTCTGAAAAGTGGAATTCCCTCCTAATTACAGCATTGCAACAGTCCTGCTATGCTGAAACCTAGTGATGCAAGTGTTGGGAACACACATAGATAGCAATCTGAACTTCGACCACCAAGTGTTCGCACTTGTATTGAAAACCTATGTTGTGCACATCATATGTCATACCATTCAAATCTGAGGATGTATTACAGCACTGTACTCAAAACTCATAAGAATACTAATAGAGTATATTGCTCTCTTTTGCATGTACTTCACCACACACATGCAGCAGCTCGAGTGACCACAGGGGTTTCTGATCAAGAAAACACAGGGCCTACAAACCATGCCATGATGTAAGAGAATAGACTGAAAGCCATGTCACTGTAATCTGGATCTTATAGGATGAGGTAACTTCTGCCTTGCCTCCATGACAGTCTCTCAACCTGCCCTGGTGGGAATAGTGCACATCCACAAATCAGATATAGCTGATGACACCAGCAGTGTCTGGTAGTGAGAATATGGTAATAACAAAGTCCCACATGCTGGTGCAGACCTCTCAACTGTACCGAATTCCTCAGTATTTATTAGTTTTGAGGCCAAAATAATAGGGTACCACGAATTTGTGTGTGGCCCCTTTAATTCCCGATTTTTTTTTTGCTTATTTTTATTTATTTATTTAACTTTTTTTTTTTACCAGGACTGTCCGACTGGACACTAGGTGTCCTTTTTCAGTGGAGCCCTGGGGAGAAAAGCTCCACAAGGTTACAGAGTAATTTAATAAAAAATAGTTAGCAACGTTTAACAATGTTTATCAATAACGTTTAACAATGTTTATCAATAGTTTAAAAAAATTAACAATAGTTTCAAAGTTTTACAAGTTGTTTAGGAGAAAATTCATCTCAAAAACATTTATAGGTGAGCATAAATACAGTATATGTACAATCAACGTCATAGAAATAAAAATATAATGGATATTTGCACTGTGTTCAATCTGCATGGGGTAGACTATAAGACGGTGGAGACGTATTCTATAGGCTAGGAGAGGTGTTTTTTTTTTTTGTTACAACTTACAAATTTAAATTTATGGCTGAGGTCACTACGCATCACCAGCCTATAGGGGCATGCGTGATGATATCAGCTTCATTGGACTCTGTCAGATTGGAGGGACTATAGCAGCAATAGCAGCTGTGCCAATTTAAGTTTCAGTCCTCCCAGCATACACCCGCATGCTTGAACACAGGTTAGGTAAGAAAAAAAAAAGAAAACAAGCCCAGACCACTCCACTTTAATGCAAATGTGCATATGCTAAGCTTTCTAGCTCATAATGTGCTATCTAGTTTATGCTCAGAGTTGGACTGTGTGTGTGGTTTGTTATTAGCAGCTATTTTATTTAAACTTTAAGCAGATGGCCAGTCCAGGGTATTATTCATAATAATTGGCAGCAGCAGCTATTTTATTTAATATTTAAGACTGCAGAGAGTGGTTCCCGCTGTGAAGCAGAGTATTTTTTTATTGGCAGCAGTTCCGTGTTTTATTTAAGCAGAATGGTTGTGCTCCAATGTATTAAGCAGGCATGTGCGTGTGTTCTTAAGAATGCAGAGTTATCTGATACATGGCAGTTCTGGTAATTGGCGGACAGCTATTTTTAAGCAGAGTGGTTCGTCGGAGCTATTTTAGATAAGGTTCGTGGCTCATTGCAGATAGCAGATTAGCTATGGCTCATTTCCAAGACTAGCTGGCTGTTCCGGTGTATTGCTCTTAATAATTGACAGCAGAGTTCAAATCAAATCTGTTAAACTGGTGTCAGAGTTCAGATCAGTTAAGCTATCTGATACATGGCCATTCCGATAATAGGCAAGCAACTAAGCAGAGTGGAAGCAGCTATTTTTAAGCAGAATCGTTCACTGCAGCTTAAGCAGAGAGTGTGTGTGTGTGTGTGTGTGTGTGTGTGTGTGTGTGTGTGTGTGTGTGTGTGTGTGTGTGTCTAATGGTGAGCAGTTAAACAGAGTGGAAACAGCTATTTTTAAGCAGAGTGGTGTGTACATGTGTGTGTAACAGCTGGTTAGGCTCTTGCCCCCTGTACCTTGGGTACAAGGGGCAAGTGCCTGAATTCTCTACCCATACCAACACTTGTGATTAAAGGAGTTAAGAGGTATAGTATCTGGAATATTTGGCTCATACTTTTGGTCTGTGTTTTTCTTAAAATTTGTGGTTTTCTGGCAAATCAGTGAGAACTGAATTCACTAAATAATTATAGCCATTTAAGATTCAGTCTTCCTATATTTCAGGAAATACATGATAACACCAAAACATTTTATTTTAGTAACTTTCTAAAATTTTAAATTGTGTCCCACTCCCTGGTTTTGGGCCTTTGTCTCCCCCCACCAATACATTTTGTTTTTTCCCCAATTTCTTGTGCTACAAAATTCTTCAGGGGAAGAAGGTTAGTGATGCTTAGGTGACGCCTTCTTGCATTGTAAATAGTAGCACAACAGGTAGTGTACTTGCATTTGATGTAGAAGGTGGTGGGTTCTACTCCCACAGCATGTAGATGGGTTGTTGATATTGTACTGTTGTACTTTTAAAGGGTGTGGATGCTGCAGTCCTGAGAATGTCATCTTTGGTGGAGATATCTAGTAACTTGAACCTGTTATCAGTTTGGCATTCATTCCCTATTGCAATATTACTAGCTTAATTTTTTCAATGTAACATAGACAATTTATTCCTCAAGAGCAACGGGCATTTTATTTGTAGATGAAACAATGAAATATAAAGTTGCTTGCTAGCAGCAACCTCTTCATTAGTCACAGATCTTTTTAATGTGGAATTATTTAGATGACATTTACTTCTGCAGAGTTTGTGCATATTTACTGATACTGGTGGACTGTAGAATTTTGAGTAGACTTTTATGATGGAAATGTTGTGAACTGGACAGTTGTTTTATTATTGTTTCATGCATTTTGTTTCATTGCTTTCTGGAAAAATGTTCAAAACAAATTTAAAACATGCTCTAACAAGTGTGCTATATTATACAAGGAATATAATTTAATACAATCAGGAATTTGTATCAAATAACACATGTATATTTCATATGCAATGGGCCTATGATTTGAAAACAGGTGATAGGTAATCTTTATCTGCCACTGGCCAGATGGATTTTCTTTGAATGTGGGTTTCAATGCTGTTTCAATGAATGTGAGTTTCAAGAGCAGAGAAGTTTTAATGCTAAGTCTATTTTCATTGTGAGGTGTATTGCTTTGTTTAGCAGATGTTTATTAGTGTTTGTGCTATAAAATGTAAAATAAAAGTTTTAAACAAAATCCAACTAATCATTGTAGAAGTAAAGCAATATGCGCATTATTGTGTTTATAGTAAATGGGGCAAAACAGCCACATTGGAATGGCTGCAGGGAGGAGCTGTGTATGGGGGGTATACAAGTTTTGAGGGCAAATTATTGGGGTGCCATGAATTCCTGAGTGGTCCCTTAAATTTCTGATTTCCTGTTTTTTTTTTTTTTTACTCACAACGTCATCACGTACAAGGCATTGCAATAACATCAGCTTCTGAAGACCGGTCTGTGTGTGCACAACAGCACAGCTTTCTTCCCCAGCTTGGCTCCTCCTCCAGGTAAATGCATTCAAACAGCAGTCGCTTGTTTACTTAATGGCTTCTTTTGTGTATTTGATTACTGTATATTGGCTGCGCTGCAGAGAAACCTGTGCTTTAGTTTTACATTAACAACTGCAGAGAAACCTGTGCATGTGTGGTGGCTGCTTGTGCTTTCTTCTTTTACTATAACGGCTGCTTTTGTTTATGGATTATTTACTGTGTAACAGCTTGGCTGCAGAGAAATTATTCTGGTGTGTGTTAATGGTTGCAGGCAGGAGAATGAGCTTTACATATTTAACAAACAGCACACAGTATTAGATTACTGTGTGAGCTTTACTTATTTAACAGCTGCTTTTATTTATGTGATAACTGTGTAGTGTAACAGCTGCTATTTTTATTTATGTGATCACCATGTAATTCTGCAGAGAAATCTGTGCTTTTTACATTAACAGCTGCAGAGAGAAACTTGTGCTTTCTTCTTTTAACATTAACAGCTGCTGCTTTTGTCTATGTGTTTATTGTATAACAGCTTCAGAGAAACTGGTGTGGGTTAATGGCTGCAGGCAGGAGAATGAGCTTTACCACATATTTAATGGCTACAGGCAGGACAGGAGAATGAGCTTTACCGCGTATTTAACAGCTGCAGGCAGGAGAATGAGCTTTAAATATTAAACAAACAGCAGTTTGATTACTTTGTGAGCTTTAATTATTTAACAGCTGCTTTTATTTTTGTGATAACTGGGCAATGGCTGCTGCTTTTATTTATGTGATTATTACTATGTAACAGCTGTAAAGAAACCTGTGCTTTTTACAGTAACGGCTGCAGATAAACGTGTGCTTTCTTTTTACTGTGTGTTGCAGGCAGGTTACATTTATTTAGATTACTGTGTGAGGCACTGTGAGCTTTACTTATTTAACAGCTGAATTAGCTTTATGTATTTAATGGTTGCAGGCAGGAGAATGAGCTTTACATAGTAAACAGACAGCAGCATTTAGTTACTGTGTGTGAGCTTTACTTATTTAACAGCTGCTTTTATTTATATTGTGTGAGGGCTGCAGAGAAATTTGTGCTTTCTTTTGTGTACACCTGCAGAGAAACTTGTGCTTTCATTGTGTAAAGCTGAAGAAAAACTTATGTACAGCTGCAGAGAAACTTGTGCTTTGTTTTGTGTACAGCTGCAGACAAACTTGCTGAAGAGAAACTTGTGGTTTATTTTGTGTATAGCTGCAGATAAATGTGTGTGTGTGTGCGTGTGTGCATGTGTGCTTGTGTGTGTTTGTGTGTGTGTGTGTGTGTGTGTGTGTGTGTGTGTGTGTGTGTGTGTGTGTGTGTGTGTGTGTGTGTGTGTGCGTGTGTGTGTGTGAAAATACCCCAGTTAGTTATAACTCTCTGGAATGTTTGGCTCATACTTTTGGTGTGTTCCTCTTCAAATTTCTCGTTTTCTGATAACTAAATAATGATAGCTATTTAAGTTTCAGTCTTCTTATCTCTCAGGAAATGCATGGTAACACAACATTTTATTCTAGCAACTTTTCTAAAATTATACAAGCAATATTTAAAATGTGTCCCTGGTTTTGGACTTTTGCCCCCCCTCCCCCAATAAACTTTGGCTTTTTCCAGATTTCTTGTGCTGCATAGTTCTACAGGGAGAGAGAAGTTTAGTGCAGCTTATGTCAACTCCGGTTGTGTTGTTAGTAGCACAACAGGTAGAGTGCTTGCTTTTGATGCAGAAGGTTGTGGGTTTGGGTTCTTCTCCCACAGTATGTAGATGGATTGCTGATACTGTACTGTGTGGTACTTCTAAAGGGGGTGGATGCTGCAGTCCTGAGAAAAAAAAACATTCACCCAAAGTCTTGCCACTTCTAAAAGAAAAAAAAATACATCTGCCAAGGAATAAGCTTTCTTAAATGATCATCCATCAGTAGAATGTACCATGGTTTAATCACTATAAAAAAGGTGACTTAGCCAAACAATCTTTGGGACAATTCACTTTAAAGGGTGTAGTAGTGAAAGGCTGCCAACCCTGTGCTCATTGTAGTTTTTCTAAATATGTTCCTAAGGCTGAGTGCTTTTCATCTTCCAATGTTTCAAAGGTGTATCAAATTAATATATTTGGGAATTGTGATGCATATTGGGTCATATACCTGGCAACTGGTCTATATTAGAACATTGAAAGTTTAATGATTTGAATCAATAAAGGTCGACCTTTAATGATCGAGCCATTCAATTTTCGAATGTTCAAAAATAATAAATAAAAAAAAAAGAAAATCTAAAGGGTGTAGGCAGGGGGGCAAGCACCACTGCACCCCCCACTTGGGAGTCTGCACCCCCCCACACCCCCGCTACTTAAATATGCCAACTTCGAGAACACACTACATTGAAGTAAATGGAAATCTCCCCTTATGGAGATTTCCGTTTACCCTTTTGACGTTCTGCATTTTTGCTATTCTCATGTCGACAATGTCGGATTCGACATAATCTGCTTTCGAGAATGTAATAGGTAACCTCTGGCCACATGTAGTTCAGCATTTTATGTTGGAAAAACTTCACAGTCATTGATAACCAGGATTTTTGACATCTTAGTGACATTAGATGTGGCAGAGGATCCAATGCTTTATATAAGCATACTTTACAGCATAAAACTGCAAGGTTTCATTTTGTTATTATTGATAAGATTGTGTTAAACAGGGATAATAAAGAAGGCTGGCACACTATGTTAAATAATAAAAAGAAAGGTTGGATTATTAGGCTGGAAGCTCTGTTTCCTACTGGACTTAATAAGAATTTGTAAAGGACCGATCATTTGTAAGGGGTGTGTATTTAGGTCTTGTAACATTGTTTGTTGATATTGAAGCACTGATGAAGGCTAATTAAGCTGAATGCTGTTGTGGTGGAGCAAAGTTATGTTTAGTTAGTAAGGAATTGTGCTATTTATTTATTTATCCATTCACCATAGTGTGAGGAGTGGTGGCTCATTTGTTGGTGTATATCAAGTGTTTTTTTGCCGTGCACCTGGCCTTACTTGCATGAACTGTTGGTAGTTTATTGATCTAATATCAAGCAAGAGCAGAAAGACACACACACACACACACACACACACACACACACACACACACACACACACACACACACACACACACACACACACACACACACACACACACTCACACACACACACACACACACACACACACACACACACACACACACACACACACACACACACACACACACACACACACACACACACACATCCCAGTTGACTGCATTGGGAATATAACCCCTACCTATCTAAGTACACAGACTACAGAGTTCAGTACTTTATGCAAATGCCACTGACTTTTACAGGGCTTCAGGACAACTTATAGTGGATGACATCAGCAGTAAATTTTGGAGAGATGTTGGGAGGCCTGCATGAGATGGATGTGTAGATGTGTGCAAGAGTCAAAACAATGTCAGTTCATGGGATTAAAATGGTATCTATAGGATGCACACTTATCCTCTTCTGCCTAGAGATGCTCACATACACAAACACTTCACTGCAGTGAGAACAGAACCCCTACCTAAGTACACAGACTACAGAGTTCAGTACTTTACACAAGTGTTATGACAGAAGTCTAACTTTTACATGGCTGCAGAACTTATAGTGGATGGCATCAGCTGTGCATGTTGCAGAGAAGATGTTGTGAGGTCTGCATAGGTTCATAGCTTCAGAGGTTCATAAGAGGTTAGTAGGCTAATGGCCTGAGGGCCTTTACAAGCCTAGCTGTGTAAAAATCCCAAGTACCCTTATTGAACATAGATGGTCATTGTTAGCAGAGTGATTTTGTGATCAGCACTAACTGCCTCTGCCCATGGGGGACATAGGTTCCACCCCTGGGGTGAATTTACATTCATCCATCCAGTTGTCAAGGTTGTGCTTGAATAGGGTCATTGTGAAACACTGCTTTGCATGCAGTGGGAGCCTATTACAGAGGAGTGACAATCACTGGGAGATATATCTGTCTGTCAAGGTTCAGTCTGTGAGTTTGGCACCAATCATTCATCTGTGTCAGCCCATTTTGCAATATGTTAACATCAGACTCTATATGATTGCACCCACTTGACAGTCATCTGTATACTTGGTAAACCGCAAGCCATCTACCTTAACCTGGACTTCAGGTAAGTAGTTTACAAACAGTTGAGGGCCCAGCACAAATCCTTGTGGTATTCCACAGATAAATGTTATAGTGATGGAGGTGAGCTTTCCAACTTTGACAGTGTGTAGTTGATATATGTGTGAAAAAAAGTACTGAGTCACCAGGGTTCCAGTGCATGTGGAGGCAACACTAGGCTGTATTGTAAATATGTGACATATTGTTAGATACGGCCTTCAGCTTATGTTTCCATGTGTAGTTTCATGCCATAAAGAGTAAATAGACAGTAAACAGCACTAATACATGCTAATAGTGATTTTGCATAGTATTCCCCATGCATACACATTCCCATTACTTTCCCTTACTCCAATGGCAGTTAGAGTGCTTGATGTCCTCTCCTTCTATGTACAATGAGGGAAAGCAGCCTCTCCATCTGGTGTAGGTATACACCAACGTATGCACCAACCCAGACATCTCCTGGCAGGTGATAAAATCTTCAGCTCCAACACTGCTCCCGGAGGGTACCACTGCATCAGCTTCCATGGCAGTAGTACCTAAGGGCACATGTGGTATAGGGTCAGCAGAGGCAGTGCTGCCAGGTTGGGTCCCAGATGTGCTGGACATTGGTGCTGGAGCTGGTGGAGTGGGGGCAGGCTGAACTAGTGGGGCTGGCCTACTGCACTGTGCTGTGTAGCATTTAGTGATGTGGTACACATGGATGACATGGAGACATTTTGATGACACATAATAGAAAATAAAAAAGAGAGATAAGGGTTGGAGTAAGAGAAAAAAGAGATAAAATGTGTATCACCTATTGTGACATACAGTGCATTAACACAATTATACAACTATTTTATCTGAAGTATGACATTTAAGTATGTCCTAACAAATAGACACTATAACTACAAGTTGCTGATAGTAATCCTTGAATTGTACATATATTGCACATATGCATGTTCCAGTTATACATATTACAGTTAACAGCAGGACATTTGTGTTATTTGTACAGAGTTTATTTTAATGTAAATATTACTAAAGAAATGCAGTATTGTATAGTTGTGATTCATGGTATTTGAACCCACAACCTGTGAATACAGTCTAATATTTAACTCCTAAAGTGTTTTTGTGCTACAGAGTAATGCATACATACTTGCTTTTACAGTTAGGATATACATGCTCAATTTGCTACAACTGTATAAAAAACCCAAAAATCTATCTTTAACTTTTAAAGCTACAATAATACTTCTCTTGTGCTCATACATGCCACTTGCTTCCCTCAGTCTCTTCATTTGTGCAACATATGCCTGTCTATTGAACTCACGTTTGGCATTAGCTGGGGAAAGAACAGAAAAGAACAGAAGAGCATTATGCATACCAGTCTTGCCTATATTTAGCTTTCTAACTATTATAAGAACCCACTTATTATCATACTTACACAGCAGTGGGATGTTTGCATTCTCAAGTTCAAGCAACCAATGGTTGAGGGTATCCCTTTTATACCTCTGTAGGTCATCAAAATGATACTTACACTGCTATTCAGTGTGTGGGATTCCAGTACCATGGTATACACCCTGAACCAAACTATTCCATGCCTCAGACTTGTACTGGGAGCCAGAATTGTCCCCCTGCAGAAGCCTTTGACTGTGACACTTTACTAGGAGTCAAATATCCTAGACTCCTGGACACCCCATCTCTGTGACCTACACTGGACACTTTCCCCTCTAATGTCAGACATGTCTAACACCTGAGCTAGAGCAGTGGCAACTGATGATTTCTCGCCAGTTTCAGTTATCGCATTTACTGGTAGTGTGCAAGCCTGACCAATGATGTCAACCATATTTGCGCGATTTTAAGCAGAGCACAGCAGTGCCAAGCAGGGAGGAAATAAATACTTGAAATTGGAAAGTTAACCTTACACTTGGCCTTAGTTTGAGAGGTATCTGGTGATGTAGCTTGAACATATATATATTGGAAATTGGAAGGTAACTGTTTGGTGACCTACGTTTGAAAACATGCACTGAAGGCATAAATGTCATGACCTGACACATTCATTTTTGCATTTATACACTGTTAAAATTGATTTTTACAGTGTGGGATTCAAACCTAGGCATAAAAGACAAAGCATTTCATTCCATTGTGTTGATTTTCCATCTTTGCCACAGAAGAAGTGCTGCTTAGACATAGTCAGGACTCATTCATAAATACAGGTGACAATTTGAGATGTTACACATGTATGTGTGTGACTTGACAAGGTTATTCAATATATATCCAGTTGTGTATGTGTCTAAGTTAATTGCAAAGGCCATGCAATTCCATATAACAGAATTATATTTACAGAAATATAGTATGCAGTATACCCTCAGTCATACATCTGAAAACACAGTAAGGGTGTCTTATCCCACATACATATAATTCATATCAGCTCCACTATCTAAAGTGCTATAAGTGAGCGTGAATATAATGGAAAGTGGAACAACAGTAAAATGTATGGAAATCCTGTATTAGAACCTAGGACCATATGTATGGCAGTCCTATAATTACACCTGTTGGCATAAGAATGTTGAAATAACATTTATCTGTTTTTCAGTTTATTGCTGTAAACTGCACTGTTACAACAGTAAAATTAGGTTGTACACCCTGTAATCTGAAACCAGTACCATCTGTATTCCAACCCTACATTTACACCTGTTGCTGCAGGACTAATTACATGACATTTCCATAATTTCCTCTCATTCTTAAGTTCTCTGTGTGAACCGCTGTACAATACTGCTCAGTGTGTTTGCACAGTGCCCAACAGAATTAATTGAATGCATCCATTTTCAATTATTGTCTGTCTGAATCCTGTCTGCAGTTGTTTGGGAACATTGATAATTGTTGTGCCACAATGCTAAGCAAAGTTTTGTGATGGAAAGAAAAAAATTGCAAAAATGAATTGTTTTTGACCTTTGCACTTTTACAGATGCCCTGTCTGCAGGTGTTCTGTCTGCTTCTTGGGTGGCCCACTATTCTGGATTTGTCCACTGCTAAGCTTTGCACAAATGAGATAAGCTCAGCCAAACTTGACATTCATTTTTCTCTGTTTCCCTTGTTTGTGCTAAGCTGTGCAATGTGCAAATACTGGGAAAAAAGGGAAACGTAGCTGAAATGAGGAAAAGTAATCTGTGATATAAACACTACAAAATGTTAGTACACATGAAATATTTTTACATTCATCTGGATATGAAGTCTCACTCCAAAGAACCTTTAGAACTTATCATTTTTGCCACACAGATATGCAGCAGGGAACTGAAATCATTCTGCATCATTCTGCATGTGACCAACTGTAACATCATCTACAGTACTATAAAACCATATGACAGTTATTTGTACATGCACCACTTTTGGATGTAGTGCATTGAGTGATCACACAACTATTTATGAATATATCTTGCAAATATGTAGCTCTGTCTTACCTCTCTGTGTTTGTTGCTCATTCTTGTCTTATTTGACCAGTAATCTGAGACATGCAGTTTGTAACAATTCTATATCATTGTCCTTAAAAAGTGTGAGGATATTAAATGACAATAATAAATAGTAGTCAACAAATGAAGGGGAGGTTGTATGTTAATGAACAGAACCTGTGAACTGTGTGCTGCTCACTTACATACTTCATGTTTTTTCTATATGCATTGCTTAGAAGTGTACTGATGGCTTGGCCATGTTTGTCAGGGAATTTCACATGTACTCATGATTGGCAATACCTTAAAGTAGAATGAACTGTGATAAATCTGTAGAGATGTTTTAGGGACATTTCATTTGACAGCACTTTTAGCATTTCACTGATGGGTGTATTAGCAATATGTGTCATTTGCCTGTTCTATTGGGGGTGGAGGTGCAAAGCTGCATCTCTGTTATGGCACATGCAAGGATATGTTGCTACTGTTACTCTCCCTTGCTTTGCATTCAGCCTGTTGTTCATATGTCACATCTCTAGACTGTGTTATGTTTCTGCAGTGGGTAATACTGAAATACTACCTTTTCTGTTTTATCTGGGAACAGTTACTTTGTAGTTATGTGGCACTTATGCATATTATCATTCTGTGTGTTTTAGAACACTTAGGACTATGGCACCTAGGCATCTCAATCTCCAAAAACTACCCTTCACTGACCCTAAGAACCAGGTAATTGTGGAAACTTTTAGGTGACATGGTGGCATGGTGCCTTTCTGATTGAGAGAAGACATGGATAAATGTCAGGCAGAATGCATATTTGGGAGCAGATAGTTGCAGATGTGAATGCAGTAAGTGTCCACAACAGGGCATATTATCAGGTGCACCATATGGCCACTGAAATTATCTCATCTGTACAGAGGAGAGCAGCTTCAATGGCCCATGATTGGATGGGTACTTGGGGGGGCCTACTACACTAACCTGCGCTAACCTACCTTCAATAAATGTATTATTTTTTATATGCTTGGACTGTTGAATTGCTTGCCTGGTTCGTGGACTGCCCTTGGTTACTTTTATGCTTGTATCATTTTATTTTGGACAGTTCCATGTTTGTCCTTTATAGTGCAATACTTTGTTTGGTGCACTTGTTTATTTACATATTATTTTATCGCACTGACAAGGAACATGGCAGAAGGGAGTGTATCTGAAGTCGAACTTGATTATAGACCTGGAATGCCTGCAGAGGCGGTGCGGATTATTCTGGACAGGCTATTAGCCTGTATCAGGTCTGAAACCAACCCCTTGATGACCTATGATGTAACATCCGGTGAGACAGCAACAATGGTGACTATGTGAATTCAGAAGCTTTGAAGCAAGCAGTGTAGAATCTGGAAAGGGATTTTCTCAAATTAAAACTACTCCAGACACAAAGACAGCATTTTGAAGTATATATTTTGAGGCGTATTATATTCAGGGGACTGAGAGTCCTAAAGATGCCGAACTATTGGTAAGCTGGCAACAACTTAACCTGGAGGTAAGCTCCAAATATATAGCCTTTCTTATTGACTATTTTAAGCCTGAAGAGGACCTTTTAAGGACCTCTATTCAGGAACAGCAATCTAGACTATATGCTGAGTTTCCTGATGTGTTTGTAGATCGGGCTTTAGAAGAGATGCTGGATGGGGTCGTAGTATATGAAAGGAGACTCCTCCAGCAAAAAAGAGAGAAAATAGACAGAGACATTTGTGATTTCCAGAGGGGGTATGTCTTTACTTGGCCTAGAATGGAGGCCGCCTACAATGGGAGAAGTAATGAGACTGTAAATACAAGGCCAGAGCGGGTAGATAATGAGAATACTAATGTTGGGCCAATTACTTCACGAAGAAAAGGGGGTGTAAGTGAGACAGTGGATGAAGACCCAAATAATCCCCCTAGTCTATCACAAGTTTTATTACAAAATGATGTAACAATGGGAAATGTAATAAGCACAGTTGATAATGTGCAAACAGAAGGGCATGTGTTAACACAAACTGGGGATGTTTGACCTAGAAAATCTATGGGTGTGAATACCACACCCTTAATTTCACCATCCACATCTAATGTTACTGCCTTTCCTCATTTTCCACTACCTATAAATCTGGAGAAAGGGCCAATAAGGATAAGGTCCAAAAGTCGAGGGAAGCAGAAGAAGAAACGGAAGTTTTCAGCAGAGAAGCAATCCAATCAGTCCCTAAAGAAAATGTGGAGCTGAGTGGGGACTCACTGACATGGAAATTATCCAAACGTGTGTTAAATACCGATGAACTCACTGTCCTTAATAAAGGACTAATGTTTATTCCTACAAAATCAAGTGATCTGACTGAAACTATGATAGATATCAAATGCTTCACCAGAAATGTGATGCTTAAACTTGAGTTTAACAGTGTTTCGAATGATAATGTTAGTGGGTTCACAAAGCCCAGTTTGTATATGCCGAATCCACACTCTTTGGTTGAAGTCTTCAACAAAATGGTGGAGGATGACTTATATAAGTTTTATAATAATGAACAAATATCGAGTGTTAATAATAGAGTTAAATATAATTTGAAATATAAGGAACGACTTGCATTAAAAAGCTTACAAAATGATGATACCATTGTGTTTAGACCTGCAGACAAATGGGGTCCAACAGTGCTTATGGATAAATGTGATTATGTGAAAAGTATGGAAACAATGTTAAATGATGAATGTTTTTATTCTCAAGTTGATTTAGATAAGATACACCTCCTACATAGGAATGTTTTATTTATGTTGGAAGATCTTTTGAAAAGTGAGTTAATAGATATAAGTCTGTACAGATTTTTGAAAGTTGACTTCCCCCTATTACCATCCATACAAGGGTTGCACAAGATTCATAAAGATGGTCAAACTCCCCCAATGAGACCTACAGCTGCGGGTAGGGGATAGGTTATGGAGCCCTTCTCTCTATATGTGGAGAAGTAGCTTCAACCTATTCTAGATAATAACTGTTACATATTGAGAGATATGAAGCAATTTCTGGTTGATTTGTATGAGTATAGTAACTCTACATCACCACATCTTGATTTCTATTTTGTCACCCTTGATGTACAGTCTCTATTCACCATTATTCCTAATAGGTTCATAGGTTCATACTAAGCTATCTGCCCTAGGGTATTTATAAGCCTAGCCAGAGTGTGTTTGGCTTTCGCCACCCATTTTAAATTAATTTTGCTATGCCCTTTTTCGAGGTTAGTATACTGTGCCTCTGTCTAACAGTGACACAGAAGTGATACCAGGGGTAAACCTACAATCTCCCATCCACTCATCAACATTCCTCTTGAAGAGAGTCAATGAGGGACTCTGCCTAACCTGGACTGGGATTTTATTCCAGAGTGAAGGGAGCCTCTGGGTTATGAATTTGTCCCTCCAGCATGTCCTATTTATTTCAGTGCTGAGGTTCAAGTCTCTCAAGCACATAGCTCAATGGGATTTGGATTTTCTGAGGTGCAGCATGTCCATTAATTCCGGGTTGGACATGGCTTTATACATCAGGCACACATCACCTCTGAGCAGGCAATATGCCACTGAGTAGAGCTGGAGTTTCTTTAACCGGGAAGCATATGGCATCTGTTTGAGCCCTTTGATCCTCTTGGTGAGGTACTTTTGGGGTCTTTACAGTTGCTGCAGGTGTCTGGTAAGGTACATCCCAAAAGGGGCATTGTACTCAATTATGGGCCTGATGAGGGATGAGTAAAGAGGCACGATGACCTCCCCTGATCTAGATGTGAATCCCTTCATGATTAGGTGGGCTATATAAAATGTTTTTCTAACCACTTTGGATACGTGGTTGTCAAATGAGAGATTGCTATCAACTTGGGTCCCCAGGTCCCTAATTACTTCTTCTGTACTTAATGGATTACCACCTATGTGGTAATTTGTGGGCACTTTGTTTTTGCCAAAGGGGATGACTCTACACTTTTTGGCGTTTAGCTTGAGGCCATGGCTCTGGCACCAGTTGTCTGTTTCTATGAGGCCCTTTTGGATGATGCTTATGTCGGCTGCAGAGTCGATTATGGCGCCCAGTTTGCAGTCATCTGCGAACTTGGTCAGCCACAGTCCTTCCATGTTGGCCTGTACCTCCGAGAAATATATACCGAACAAGAGAGGTCCCAGGACTGAGCCTTGTGGGACGCCACTTGTAACTGGTTTGGAGTCTGACATGGCTCCAGCAATTCTAACCATGTGGGTTCTGTCCTTAAGCCAGTTTGCAACCCATCTAGTGACATAGGGGTTTATATTTAAGCTGGTGAGCTTATCTATAATGCCCAAGTGGGGTACTGTATCGAAGGCTTTTGCGAGGTCCAGGTAGGCTGTGTGGACCACCTTCCCCTCGTCAATGGCCTTGGTGACTGTTTCAAAGAAATCAACCAGGTTTAAGAGGCAGGATCTGCCCTTAACAAAGCCGAACTGGGTAGGATCCAGTGTCTGTAGGTCCCCAGTATCTTTATTTATGAGGTCCATGATGATCCTTTCCATAGCTTTGCAGACCAAGCTAGTCAGGCTTATGGGGCGATAGTTTCCAGGATCCGTTGAGGCACCACCTTTGTGGAGATGGACCACTGTTGCTGTACGCCACTCTTTGGGTACATAGTAAGGCTGAGATTAAACAGTAGTTTTATGTTTGGGTTTAGCTCTTCTTGGAGTTCATGTAGGACGCAGCCCGGGACACCGACTGGTCCCATTGATGCTGTGTTTTTTGCTTTGGAGAGGGCAGCTCTTACCTGAGCATATGAGATGTCAGGGGGGCAGCACTCTGCTGGGATAGATATTTGCCCTTTTGGTGAGGAGGGGGGGAGAAGTTTGCGCTGAACCTGTCAACTAGGATGCTGGCAATGTCTGTGGGTTCGGTGTATTTTTTGTCATTTTGGACTAATTCTGAGCATATCTGGGAATTTTCACCCAGGTTCCTAACATAACTAAAGAAAGCCTTGTGATTATCCTTAGTGTCCTGTGCAATTTTTCTCTCAAAGGTGGCCTTAAATGATTTTATGAGTGCCCGTAGTTTTTTGCTAATACTGATCAGAGATGCCTTCCCTTTTTGGGATTTTGCTCTATCAAGTAGCAGCTTCCTCCTTCTATTGTATAGTTTGTTTATGGCTGGAGTCCACCAGACAGGACGTCTGCCTTTGGAGGACTGGGTCTTGGTTTTATTTGGGATTGCATGATCCATGCATTCCTGAAGGTGTTCATAGAATGCGTTTATAAAGAATTCTGCGGTCTGGGCCGTATTTTCCACAGGCCTGGGGGCTTTGAAGGATTCCACCTCGGTTTTGAGGAGTGTGAAATTTGCGTTAGAGAAGTTTTTCACTGTGGTTTTCAGGGCAGGGGGTGGAGTTGGGATGTGAATATCCAGTGAGATTAGTTTATGGTCTTTCTTACCAGTGAGGGATACACTTCTGGTCTGGAGCATAGAGTCCTCATGTCGGTGATGATCAGGTCCAGTATGTTTTCCACTCTTGTGGGAGTGGTAACAAGTTGTTCCATAGCATTTGAGTTTATAAATTCTAGGAACCTTTGGGCTAGGGTGTTGGAGCTAAAGTAATGCTCCCAGTCTATGTTTGGGTAGTTGAAGTTGCTCAATATAATGGTGTTTGGAGAGACCTTCATATTTTCCAGTGTTCTCAGGAAAGCCGAGTGGGGTTCCTGGGTTTGGGAGGGTGGTCTATAGCAGGCTATAAACTGGAAGGCAGTTTTACCCACTGTTAGTTGCACATGGATAGTCTCTGATGATTCGTGCTGTGCCACCAACATGGAGGTGTGGGTATCTTTGACGAATATTGATACTCCCCCTCCTTTTGTGGTTCTGTCCAAGTTTTGTGGCCAAAAAGCATGGTATGAGGTATAACCTGGTAGTGCTGGGGTGCTCTCAGGAGCCTGGTATCCAGTCTGTGCAGAAATATTTGTATGACCACAGTGATTGCAGTAATGAATGTGTTGATTTAATATGTCTGTCCCTTGAAATGATACTGGAAAATGATGCTTTTACTTTCAATCACCACATCTACCTGCAGAGTGATGGCATAGCTATGGGCACTTCATGCACCAATAGCTACGCCAACATGTTTATGGCTTTTTGGGAGCAGGAGACTTTATTTAAAATGGAGTTATACTTGAGATATGTTACCTTTTACCGACATTTTGTCGATGATCTCTTTCTTTTGTGAGTAGGTACCTCTAGAAACCTGAAGAGATTCTTATTTATGTTGAATGAGAAGTTTGATTATTTAAAGTTCACCATGAATTTCTCTTGAGATAGGCTTGGAATATTTAGATGTTTACGTGGAAAAGTTGAATAGTGGATTCATTAATGCAGGGGTGTATCATAAACAATGCTATAGGATTACCCTATTACACAGAAGCAGTATGCACCCCCAGTATATTTTTAGGAATCTGGCCAGGGGACAATGAATGAGAGCCTCTAGGCTGAATCCATCAGATGAAGGATTCTGACAAGAATTGGATGATTTGAAAGATAGATTAGCCACTAGAGGTTATAGCCACTCTGAGATTGAAAAGAATCTCTAGGTATTGATGTACTTAGACAAGATAGGGTAAAGCAATATTATTCTGCTGGGGTGATTGTGGATAACCAACTGATAAGAGAGGTTCCCCAGTTTGGGTTAAAGGTACCATTGCTTTTTGCTACGGATGTTAGACCAATCACTGATATTATTAGAAGGAACCGGCGGGTCTTGACCACAAATCCAAATGTGAGGAGTGTGGTGGGGGATTACCCTAAGTTTCTATTCAAAAATAAACGTAACTTGAAAAGTCTGTTGTGCTACCCAAAGGATAGCAGTAAACAAACAGATAATGTGTTGGGTACACACCCTTGTGGTAGTTGCAACTTTTGTGGTTACTTAGATACTACAGGTAACTTTACACATCCAGATACAGGTCAGAGCTACACATTTAGAATTAGTGCCACTCCAACTGTAAGACCACTCATGTGGTCTACCTTGCCACCTGTATAACATGTGGGTCCTTCTATGTCGGCAAGACGGACTGCATGTTTAGAGATAGAGTAAGGGAGCACATTTATAACATTAGGATTCAATCTATGAATAATGCCCTATCAAAGCATGTTATACTATCAGAGGAAGACAATCTTTTCAAATTTATGGTGATAGATAAGGTAACACCTACTTTACGTGAGGGTGACATAAGGAATATAACAGAGAGTAGATAGGTAAAATGGATACAGAGGCTTAGAGCTGATAGAGGGAAGGGCTTGAATGAAAGGGCTTCTATTAAGCCCACTTTGAAGTCAAGAAGACTTTCATTGAGGTAATAGTTAATACATTATATGCATATACATTCTGCTGGACATTAACTAGGTTCTGTACAACTGATGTGTAGGCATCTGTGTCTATCCTCATATTTATCTATTTTTATGCACACCTGTATTTATCTGTACATATGTATTAAACTTGTATAGTACTATAGTAATGTGCTGAAATCATTTATATGTATATAAACATTATTTCCTAGGCACTATATATTTTTTTTTAATCTGGAATATGTATATGAAATGTAGGTTTACTAGGTTTATGATTTAGATATAAAAAGTTTTTTAATACAAAGTTTTTAATATGCCTTTTCCCTTTAAATTTGAAGAAATGGGATAGTGATTTGATTAGCTGATGCTCTATGTTTAAATAAATTGTGACCACTTTGTTGTTAATGGTCTGATGAAGCTCTGTGTGGAAGTGCTAACCTACCTTCAATAAATTTGTTATTTTTCATATGCTTGGACTGTTGAATTGCTTGACTGGTTCGTGGACTGCTCTTGGTTACTTTTATGCTTTTATCATTTTATTTTGGACAGTTCCACATTAGTCCTTTATAGTGCAATACTTTGTTTGGTGTACATACAAGGATATGTTGCTACTGTTACTCTCCCTTGTTTTGCATCCAGCCTGTAGTTCATATTTCACATCTCTAAACTGTTTTGTGTTTCTGCAATGGGTAATTCTACCTTCTCTGTTTTATCTAGGAACAGTTACTTTGTAGTTATGCATATTATCATTCTGTTGTGATTTAGAACACCTAGGACTATGGCACCTAGACATCTCAATCTCCAAAATCTACCCTTCACTGACCCTGAGAATCAGGTCATTGTGGAAACATTTAGGTGACATGGTGGCATGGTGCCTTTCTGATTGAGAGAGGACATGGATATATGTCAAGCAGCATGCATGTTTGGCAGCAGATAGTTGCAGATGTAAATGCAGTAGGTGTCCACAACAGGGCATATTATCAGGTGCACCATATGGCCACTGAAATGATCTTATCTGCACAGAGGAGAGCATCTTCAATGGCCCATGATTAGATGGGTACTGGGGGGGAGCTACTACAGAGCCATCACTAACAGCTAATGAAAATTTCCTGTCCATTAGTCAGGGATCCAGATAGGTCCCAGGAAAGTGCAGCATAGCATGTCCTTGATATTGGTGCTACTGTTTTATGGATAGCAAGCATGTCCCAAGAAGAACTTCCAGGTAGGCAGACACCCTGTGCAAGTGATGATAACTGTGTCATATCACTATTTTCTATCTTTTGGATTCAGGGATACATAAGCATTGTCTCTGATGCTTAGGGTGCATAGCTGACTTAGTGCTTAGTATATCTGCATCTGTGATGTTGAATTGGTAATTGTACCTTTGACTTATATTAGTCTTAGAAAGTTAGACAGTTGATAATATCAAACTTTTTATTTCCATCAGTGTGACCCACGGTGGTGGTGCTGCGGTAGCGTTGTCACCTCACAGTAAGACGCTGTCCGGTTCTATTCTCAGCTAGAGTGTCTTCTGCATGGAGACATGCATGAATGGGTGTACCTTCGTTGAAGGTTGTGCATCAGGGCTGGTAACTCGGCATGTAAAAATCAACTACCAATCATTAGCGGACCGGAGTTCTGCTGTGGCGACCCCTAACCGGGAAAAGCCGAAAGACACAACAACATTGTTAATGATCTTATGAGAGTTGTGAAGTCTGAAACTGAAATGTGTATCATTGCTTTCTAACTTCTCTCTTTAATGATTTTCCAGTACAACTGTATGATGTTAAACTGAGGGCATACAGTGACCATCATAAATTTTGTGAGTTATGACTGTGACTGTGTGAGTCTTTGATGCCTGAGGCCTACTACTTAATAATGGACATATATAAGTCAAATAAGTTTCTGCTATCATGTATTAAGATTATTTGTGTACAAATCACCCACCTTTTACTTGCTTACACTACCAAGTAACAAAATGCAAGTATATGTCAGTCATTCATATTATTACACAATACACTTCAGGTTCAACATTTACCTTGTAAATCCAGCATTGCAACAGTTTTAGCTCAGGGCTGACTGTCTGATGCAAGCACTACACAGCCATTACATGAGTAGGTAAAGGTGGTGAGTGTTGCCTGGCAGCAATGTTACTATAAGTATGTGCATAGGAAGAAAGTTTTAGCTCCTTAGGTGGTGAGTGAGAGTGTACCTTAGCCAATGCGAGGACATATTGTGCATGACTGCATCTGCCTACATCCACAGCAGCTGCTGACTCCTCTTCTGACTCCTCACCTGTTTGTGGCTGTGGTGGCCTTGCCATTGGTGGTGGAATGTGTGTCCCTTCCCCTTGTTGATACTGCTGAGTTGATGGCACATATTGTGAATATTTCAGTACATGCACATGGACTGCACTGCAGGGCTCACCCAGATGTATGTAGGCACTGGAACAGTGACTTCAGCAGCCCAAACACAAACACTATGATATTTCTGGTTTAACTGTGTACCTCATTATGGCATCCTTTATTAGGTGTGTGTGTACATTTCTGATGGGTGTCATCAGCAATGGTTCCATTGCATGATCTACATTCCCCAGTGAATAACCCTGTGGAATATCCCCCCTAGTGAACATCTGATGTAGGTGGGAAGTGTGCCATATATCTGAATCATTGTAACTGCCTGGATTGCCAGCATACATTTTCATGATTATTCTCTTGGCATTACACATGACTTGGCAGCTAATAGAGTAGAAGCCCTTTCTATTTATGTAGAACATTACCTGTTCCCCAGGTGGTGCCTTAACTTCTACATGTGTGCAGTCTATGGCACTCAGAACTTCAGGGTAGTGTGCTACAGGGTAGAAATCCTGCATATGTCTGGCCTTATCTTCAGGAGTATAGGGAAAATATATGTGGTCACTAGCATGTTGGAGCATAGCATTCAGGAATTGATGGAGGATCCTGGATGCTGATGACAATGACACACCCAGCATGTCCCCTGTTGGTCTTTGAAAGGTACCTGTAGCTAAAATTCTAAGTGCTGCACATACATTTGTCTCCACTGGGATGGTTCCCCTTGTTCTGTTCTGGCTCTGAGTTGAGGATGACAGAGTTTGGAGAGTTTCTGTAGTGTGTCTCCATCCATCCTGTAGTGCTCTACAATTTCCACATTGCGTAGACTGTGATAAGTTAACCAGGCTCTGAAAACCCTTCTCCTTCTTGTCCGTGGTCTATTAGCAGCAGCAGCAGCAGCAGCAGCAGCATAGATTTCATCCTGTTGCACATACACATGAATTAAAGCAACAGCAGCCCCTAACATTGTTTCTATGTAAACTCCTTCCATTAGTTATTCAATAGGTTTTGGAATTCACAGGGAAAACAAGCAGTGAGTTTGCATGGTTGTCTTATAGCTTGGATCGGTTGATTAGCATACAGTTCAGCTGCTTATGCTGTAATTTGCATATAACAGTGTTTACCTTGTTTGCATGGCTCTGGACAGCTCTATACACCATTTAGAACAACTTACTAAATCCAAAACAGTGCACTGCTATGTGTACATCACACTGAGATGTGCACACAGTATAAACAGACCATGTATGCTTTACTGAATCTGTCCAAATGTAATTAAATATGCCACGATTCATTATTATTTGGTGAGTCTTGTACATCAGCGAATAATGAAAATGAAGGCTTTGGAAGTTTACCACTCACTCCTTTGAAGCATATTGTACCATGTGCTGTTGCATTGTTATTAAAATTTTGTAGTATTCTCCTTATACAAAGTCAGCATCAGAAATAAACACTTCAACTATATCATTAAATCGCCAACAGGATGGGTGGTGCTGGTGCTGCTAATGATGATGATGATGATAATATAGTTATATTTATGAGGCAGCCTAAGGAAAGTGTCAGGTAGTCCCCAAGGTTAATGTCAGGTTCTCTCACCTCACAATATGTTAATAACTCTGCAGAAAGTGACATTGGAAGTCAAAGTAAAGCTCAAATAGACATAGCATTCATAGCTGTACCAGCAGAACACCCCTGCGCTTCTGCATTAGTGTCTCCCCACACAGAAGAACAGTTTGATGATGATGGCAGACATTCTGAGGCCACAGTGTCCACAGTGACATAATTGCAAAGGGCAGCCAGTTGCAGGAATTAATTACAACTACCCCAGGAAACACATGAAGCATTGGCTGTCCAACAAGAATGTGCCATGGAATTGCTGGGGCTCAGAGAACTTCCACAGAGTCATCTGGAAATGGTCAGGGTCATCCAGAGTATGCTTGATGAATTCTAGCACTACCTTGAAATGGCAGAAAGCAAGGATAATGTTGTGGCATCACTGATGCATAGCATGGTGGCACACCAGGAAGAGCAAGGGATACTGTCTTGAAACATTGGTTAGATCACATGATTCTACTGCTACATCTCAAGACAGTAATGTCAGTAGTCACAGTGAACAATCACAATACATCTCACACAGGCCATGTCAACTGTCATCTACATCTAGCAGAATCTCACATTCAAGGTCACTATCACTGTCACACAGCATTGTCAGGTCAATGATGGCAGGATCACTTTCATTGAGTAGGTCACAACATCAGACTAACTTACCTCACAGTTCTCATGGTAGCCCATCCTCCAAATCTGTTGCATCATTATCAGACCTATCAGTAGGAGATGTGTATGACTCATTTAATCTATAACTACTGGGAATTGCATAACATTCATTGACAAACCTTTCAGTTTAGCTGAAATGGGCTTTTGGGGAGGAGTTTGTATAACTATATCTCTGTATATTTATATATATATAGCTATATCTATGTGTATATATATATATATATATATATATATATATATATATATATATATATATATATATAAATATATGCACATACACACACACACACACACACACACACATATATATATATATATATATATATAGTGAGAGAGAGAGAGAGAGATTGAAATAGATATATAAATATATCTATACATAGATAAATATTGATAGATAGATATACATTCACTTCATCCATGTAGTTACACCATATTGTAAGTTAGATTAATTGATAGAACTTGGGGTTTGGGGGCAATCTGTGCTTATATACACATCATCTGTGTAAAGCTATTAGGTACATGCATAAAAACTGGACAAAAAAAACAATGTTATATGGATTACCATTCTGTCCAGTAGCAGTCAACTAAAACATCAAAATAATAATGAACAAACATTTTCATGCAAAATATATCATAAAGATTTGGCACATTAAAATAAACATCCTGCCATGTAAACTTAAATGTTGCCTCTATACCCTTCTCATTGCCAAGGGTTGATAAAGAAAACATCTGCAAATCCTGAGAATATCTGGACAGTTGAGAGATATGAATGTGAAGTATATGCTACAAGCACAGTATAGGACAGAGTAGCTACAGTGCAGAGTACTGTGATATCCTATTCCTGGCATCCTGTACTGAATGAAGTGACATCTGCTTGGCCTCCAGACCAGTGTCTGACCCTGCCCTGGTGGGAGTACTGCATATCCAAAAATCTGATATAGCTGATGACATCAGTAGTGTATGTCAAGGAGAATATAACAGTGTCCCACATGCTGATGTAAAATGCTCTCTGTAATGTCAAGTAAGAGCTCACACACGCACACACACACACACACACACACGCACACACACACGCACACACATGCACACACACACACACACACACACACACACACACACACACACACACACACACACACACACACACACACACACACACACACACACACAGTTGACTACAATGAAAATAGAAAGCCTACTTATCTAAGTACACTTATAAGCCTACTTATCTAAGTACACAGACTATGGAATTCAGTACCTTACACAGCACAAGTTTGACTTAGAGTGTGTCAGGCAACATTTTACAGCTTTATAGATGATGACATCAGTACTGTCTGTTGAGGAGAATATAACAATGTCCCACATGCTGGTGTAAAATGCTCTCTGTAATATCTAGCAAGAGCACTCAACCACAGAGACACAAAGTTGACTGCAGTGAGAACAGAATCCCTACCTAAGTGCACACATGACAAAACTCAGTACTTCATGCAAGTGTCATGGCAGAAGTTTCACTTTTGCAAGAGTGCAGATCAACTTATAGTAGATGGCATCAACAGGCCATGTGGGAGACAAGATGTTGGGTGGGTTGCATGAAATGGATGTGTAGGCATTTGCAAGAATCAAAACACTGTTAAACCATGGCATTGGAGCACTAACTGTGGGATACATACTTCTGCTATTCTGTCTAGACTCACAGCCAGTTGATTGCAGTGAGAACAGAAACCCCACATATCTAAGTACACAGACTGCAGAACACAGTACTTTAGGCAAGCACCATGGCTCAAGAATGACTTTTACAACAGTGCAGGTCAACTTACAGTGAATGACATCAGCAGGCAATGAGGGAGACAAGTTGTTTGGAGGCTCATGGCTTCATATGTTCATAGAAGGCTACTAGCTAATGGTGCTGGGGTGTTTAAAAGCCTAGATGTGTAAAAACACATGCACCCTTATTGAGCATAGTTAGATGGTCATTGTTACAGAACAATTTTGTGAGCAGCACTAACTGGCTCTGTCCATGACAGATATAGCTGCCACCCTAGAGGTGACCTTACTATCATCCAGCCAATAATCAAGGTTGCACTTGAACAGGGTCATTGAGGATCACTGCTTCACATAAAGTGGGAACATATTAGAGAGGAGTGTGAATCATTCAGGGGTATATCTGTCTCCCCAGCATGTTCTGTTTATGTCACAGACTAGATTGAAATACATGGGGCAAGTTTTTCTTGTCCCATTTGATTTTTAGATGTCCAGCATTTCCAGTAGGGCATGGTCTGAGACTGCTCTGTAGGCCAGACATAGGTCACTTCTCAGCAGCCTGCATGATACCGTGTACAGTGACAGGTCTTTCAATATTTCCATGCATGTCATGTTTGGAGGCCCTGGATTCTGTCAGGCACAAACCTGTGTTGTCTCCAATTGCTGCAGGTGTCTGGTGTGGTACAGACAGAAAGGAGCATTGTACTCAGTTTGTGGTCTGATAAGGATAGAGTGCAAAAGAGGTATGACCACCCTGGCCTTGGATGTGATGTGCAAAAGAGGTATGACCACCCTGGCCTTGGATGTGATGTCCATATGTATGAGCTGCACAATACAGAATGTGTGCGTCACCACTATAGACACAATGATGAAAGTGTAGATTGCTATCAGCATGCATTCCCAAGTTTCACAACACTGTACTTGAGCTTAGAGTGGTGCTATGTATATCATATTTAGCAGGGGTACTTCATTGCCAAAAGGGACATTTGGGCATTGTATGCTTTAAGGTTCAGTCCATGAGTTTGGCACTTATCATTTGTGTGTGTCAGACCCTTCTGTCATATGTTACCATCATTGGGGAACTCTATATGAGTGTGTCCAACTAACAGTCATCTGCAGTCTTGTTAAACCCCAGATCATCTACCATTGCCTGTGCTTCAAGGAAGTAGTTTGCAAATAGTTGAAGGCCCAGCATAGATCCTTGTGGTATTCTAATGGCAAGTGGCTAGTGGTGGTGGTGCAGTCCCCAAGTTTGCGAATGTGTGTTCTGTCAGTGAGCCAGTTGGCTATTCATCTACTACTGTATGGCTTACTTCCCACATGGGAGATCTTCACTATGATGGATGAATAAGAGATTGCGTCAAAGGCCTTGGATAATTCCATATAGGTGGTATATCCTGTTATCACTCATCCAGGTCTTTGGGGTCAGTATCAAAGAATTCCACAAGGTTCAATAAGCAAAATCTACCAGTGATAAAAATAAAATGGGTCAGGCAAGTGCGTTGAAGGTCAGCTATGTCCCTGTGGATAAGGTCCATGATGATTCCTTCCCTAGCCAGATAAGGATTTTTAGGTGTATGGATCAATAATTGTAGGTCTGCATGTTACCAGATTGAAGTCCATTGCATGTTATATGACATTTGATATTACATTATGTAGTGTCAATGATATATGTCTGAAAAACGTAATGGGACACTTGCAGTGCTTGAGGGGGCTGGCGACACATGGATTTATTGTAAATATGTAACATATTGTCAGATACGGTCCTCATTTTGTTATGTTTCCACATGTAATTTCATGTCATAGACAGGAAATGGACAGTAAACAGAAGGAATAAAGAATAATATCTACATTTCCATATCACTGCAAGCAGCGGGTTTGTGTGATGGTTGACAAAGTGTATACACATGCATGACACACACTGTATGCATGTAGATACACAGTGCATAAACTCAAGACCCATTGCTAAAGTCTGTCAGTTAGTATTGAGCCTATGAAACACATCTGTTGCTTATGTGCCTCTGTGACAGCATGTGTTAATGCAAAGATTCATTCATTTTTGGGGCCAGATGGTACTGGGTTCAAATCCAGGTGTATCTAATACATACTTTAAATTACACAGTGATAATCCAATGACATGAATTATTTATAGTACATGTGTTGCTGAGTGCTGGCATATCACAGCAGTGTTAAGCGACATTGTGCAGAGGTAACTGCAGCAGTTTGCTGCCACTCACCGTTGCTGCATGTTGGTGTGTGATGAGCACTTCTGTGCAAACATGGAGCCAAAAAAGTGAAGGGTTCCATTGCTTTTTCATCAACTTATGTGTGTTGTGTGTGATTCTCTTTTTTGACCAGATTAGAGTGGTGAAATGGGTAGATGGGAAAGTGTTGAAAAGGGGAGCAAGCAGGGTGAAGAATAAAGGGAAAGCAGGACAGGAATGTGCAGGAGAGTGAGAGAGGTAGGAAAGAACCACAGCTATGCATTTTTACCAGTGTAAACTGAACATATGGACAAAATATTAACCGATTTTGGACTGTCACCTCCAGAGAGAGGAGGTGACCACAACACAATAATATTGTATAGCCAATTGGACTAAATCAAGTGTGTCAAGAAGACATATATGCAAAGTGGAGAGCTATGTATGGCACAATTTGTTTTGTGGAACAGGTACCCATTTAATTTTTATTTCAGAGAGGGAGGAATGCTGGGGAATGGATGTAGGTATGTCTGGGTCAGATAAGTTGGGTAGGTGAGGAAGCAATTGCAGACAGACAAGACCAACAAGACAAGAGACAGGGACAGTGATGGACGCAAAAATTTGGGGGACACCATGATTGGGGTGATGGTGGGGAAATCCCAAACCCGCAGTCTTCAAGCTGTGGAACAGGGAGAATCGAGTCCTCACCCTCTGGACTATCATCACTGTCACCTCACTCCACTGGCAGTTGGAGTGCTTGACATCTCCTCTTCCTAGAGCTATGCAAAATGAGGGAGAACAACTTCTCCAGTAAGTGTAGGTATGCACCACTTTACGCACCATCCTTGGCAACATGCCGGGGGTGATGAAATCACCACCTCAGCCACTGTTCCTGGATGGTACATCTAGAATAGCCTCTGGAGTAGGACTGCCTGAGGGTGCAGTTAGTGCAGGGACAGCAAAGACAGTGCTGCCTGGTTGGCTACCAGATGTGCTGTGAATTGGAGCTGCAGCTGGAGGAGCAGGGACAGGCTGATCTAATGGGGCTGGCCTACCTCACTGTGCTGTGGAGCATTTAGTGGTGTGGTACACCTGGATGACATGGACATATTTTGATGACACATAATAACAACAAAAACAATTAAATTAAATAAAATAAAAACAACATAAAAATAAAATAAAATACAAATAAAATAAAAAATATATTTTTTAGAAATAAATAAAATAAAATTAAATAAAAATAAAGAAAATAAAAGAGAGATAAGGGTTGAGGTGATCGAAAAAAGGAGATAAAATTAGTACCTTCATATGTGACATACAATGAACTAAGAGAGTTATACAAATCTATTTTATCTTAACTTTTACATTTAAGTCTACCAACTCCTAATAGAAGCACATTATACTACAGATTGCAGCAAGTAATCCTTGAAATTTGCATATATTGCACATGTGCGTGTTCCAGTTATGCAGATAACAGTTTACAGCAGGGCATTTGTACCACTGGTATAAAGGTTGTAATTTAATGTAAATATCATTGAGAAAATAACAGTATTGTATAGTTGTGAAGTTTGGTATTTGTGCCACAGACCAATGCATGCGCACTTACTTTTACAGTTGAGATATGCATGCTCAATTTGGTACAAATCTATAAATACCAAAAAAGCTCTCTTTAACATTTAATGCTACAATAACACTACTCTTCTTCTGCATACATACCGCTTGCTTACCTCAGTCTTAGCAATCTAGCCCCGTGGGCTCAGACATTGCACTTTCAATCACTGCCAGCTGGGGAAAAAACAGAACAGAACAGAATACTAGTATGCATACCAGTTTTGCCTATATTAAGCTTTCTACATCTTACCAGCACTCTCTTGAGTTGATATTTGAATGTCCTCAGTCCTAAATTCCTCAAGCCAGTGGTCAAGTGTATCTCTCTTCCTCCTCTGTAGGTCATTGAAATGATGCCTACATTGCTCTCCAGTCCACAGGATACCAGTGGCACTGAATAAAACCTGGGCTAAACTATCCCAAGCCTCAGACTTGTACTGGGAGCAAGAATAGTCCCCCTGCAGAAGCCTGTGTCTGTGGTGCTTTACTATTAGTCTAATGAACAGCTTGGACTCCTAGACACCCCATCTCTGTGCCCTAAACCTGTCACCTTCCCCACTACTGACTGCCATGTCTATCTACTAGCAGATCTAGAGCAATGGAGACTGATGCTTTCCCACCTGTGCTGGTTACCGCATTTACTGGTGTGCGCACAAGCATGCTATGTGTTTGTGCTATGGTGCAAGGAGAGCAGTAGTACCAAGCAGTGAAGAATGAGAAACTTGATTTTTACATTGTGGGATTCAAACCTAGGCATAAGGGACAAAGCATTTACTTCCACAGTATTGATTTTCCATCTTGGTCACAGAAGAAATGCTGCTCAATCATACATACAGGCATCATACATAAATGCAGGTGACAATATGAGCTGTTACACATGCATGAGTATGACCTGACAAGGTTATTGGATACAGAGGAAGTTGTGTATGTGTCGTAGGCAAATGCAAAGGCCAAGTAAGTCCAGATATCAGAATTATACTTACAGAAATATAGTACATAGTATACCCTAGGTCATGCATCTAATAATAAATCTGATGATACATAACTAAATAAATAAATAAATAAATAAAAAACACAATAATAGTGCGTCATCCCTCATACATATAATTAATATCAGCTCCACTATCTAAATATAGTTCCCGTTGTGTTCCTACCTACCCTGTAGCACTCTACAATTTCCAAGCCATGAAGGTTATGAAAAGTTAAATGGGGCCTGAAAACTCTTCCTTTCTCAGCCTAGGCCTATTGGCATCAGCAGGATTGGCTTCAGCCTGTAACACATAGAAATGAATTAGAACAGCAGCAGCCCATAACATTCTGTCTGTGTAGACTCCTTTCTATAGCTGTAGTCCAAAAGTTTTGAAATTCGCAGGAAAAACCAGACAGCATCTACACAGTTGAGTTATAGCTTGTTGAATAACTCCACCATGTTGGATTGGTTGATTAGCATGAAATTCAGCTGTTTATGTTGTAATTAGCATGTCACAATGTTTACCTTGTTTGCCTGGGGGAGGGGGTGTGCACCTCTACACGGTGCTAAAACTTGCTGCTACTAGAAAATGACCATGTAGGATTTATTGACTCGCCCTGAGAGACATAAATACACTGAAATATAAAACATACATTGACAAATATAATTGCTAGCATACAGAAACAATTACATGCAAATGAAGTATAATGAACAATTCAGGTAATATAATTGGATTTCTATCAAATTATCATAGACATAAAAGCTAGCCTATAAAATAGCATACAAAAACAAGTTTATAAATTGTAAAGTATAATACCTGAGAGGAGTTATTTAATTTACTCAAGGCCTGTAAGACATTTCATAACTAGTATCAAATCACTTACACTTGTACAGATTTATCATATGAATGAAGTCAATGGTAGATTGAAGTTAAGTTGGGAGTGTATTTTCTGTAGCTGGGGTAACCTTGTAGAAGGGGGGAGTATAATTTATTTGAAAGGTTGTAAGTGAGTTTTTCAATAGAAAATGTGTTCTGGCTTCTACAGGAAACCATTTGATTCTTTAAATTGTACTGCAATAATTCTCAGAAATCAATTATTTGAAATTAAAGAAAGCATTAATGCGCAAATCTCTCTCTCTCTCGCACTCTTCCTATCTCTTTTTGTAATTTCCTCAGTTTCCAGGGAAATGCTGTATAATTTTTGAGTGTAGTTACATTACCAAATCAGATTACCAGAGTTTCCTCTAAGGAAAAAAAAACATACATGTGATCCTGAACTTGCTTACCAGGATAACTTAACAGTAATGAATTGTGGTTTCCCTTTAAGACTTCTGCTGCTACAGTGGTTTACTGTTCTGTGCCTACTTTTGTTTTATGAACTTGGAGTACACAATACTTTGACAGGCCTGATACCACAGGACTGAGAAATTTTCATCAGTTTTCCACAAGGCTGATGCATTTTTATTGTACATAATGAAAACATTTATTGAATGGAATGTTTTCATTTCAGTTAGTTTCTGTTCTTTCATGAAAATGTTCTGCAGCAGTATTATTATAAATGGTTTGCATATTCTAAAGGTACATTGTTATTGTTTGGAGTCAGCAGTCTGATTTACTGAGTTCAGTTCTGGGTGCATGACAGGCAAGTGAGTTTAAACTAACCAAAACATAAAATAGTTGAAATAAACAAATCCAGGCAACAGCATTACAAATGAAATATGAAAAGCCATAATGCATACAAATATAAGGTTAATAAAGGTAAAAAGTCAAAAGCCCATTTAAATAAATGGGAGGTTCAATCAACTGTTTCTTGGAATGGTGCAAATGCAGAAACAATGACAGTTTTCCTGTAAGTATCATATACCGTGGTTGCATTACTGTATGCAATCTTAGGACAAATACAAAGACGGACAATAGATACAGCTAGGAACCTGCTATTTCTATTTACAAGCAGAAAGGAGCCCCCATCTGGTGAAAGTCTGCACTTTTGCTTTTCTTCAATAAGCATCTCTGAAGCAATGTCAGAAAAAATAAAAAAGACTAATACAGTACATGATTTGAGTGTTTTGCAATCCATAAAAGTAAGAGTACTATTTCTATATACGGTAGTATTATCTTTGCACTTGCCATTCACATGGATTGCATTTTATTTAGTACATTAGTGCTGAACATCCGATAGAGCCATTATTAATACTTTTGTGCCATTGTCTCTTCAAGAGTAAATTAAGCGATGAAAGTAGTTCAAATAAAATGCATTTCCAAAGAAATTGAAAGATCCAAGACTGTATGCAGCATTAATATATGCATTTCGTTAAAATGCTTTCCTGGGTAAATATGCTGGTGCAAGTATAAAATGGATGACACCATAAAAAATAATAATTAAAGTAAAATTACATTAGTGTATGATGCTCATTCTGTAAATTGTCATAGCACTCTACACAGGCAAACAAAATAAACTTAACAGTCTTGTTTTTCGAACCTAGACGATATAAGTATTATATATACTGGCAATGGGGTTATGAATTATGAATCGCTAACAGCAGGACTATTTATAACCCCATAATAGGTGTGATGACCCACCACTGGACCAGTAATCAGAGAGCCTCAATCTTCACCATTGGCAACAGTGGGGGATGTACACTGGGAAGGATGATAGGTACACACACCGTATTTCCAGATCCAGCTTTCTGCATCATATGCAATTTATGTTAAGAGCACACAGAGACCACAGTCAGTCCAGGACTGGTTTTTCCCTCTTTCTCTAGATCCCCAATAAGACTGCCTACTAGCACAGCTATAGACTTGAGATGTCAGCTGAATAGCCAAGCCAAGACCCCCATCACTCTCTCTGTCCAACCAGCCATTCATGTCCCCACCCAAGTAGCTGACACACACACTCTTTAAGGTTTGATTTACACACACACACACACACACACACACACACACACACACACACACACACACACACACACACACTCACACACACCTAGGAAAGACTGGCACAGTTTTACTAGCTATGCCCCCTTTTGCTCAGACTATAAGGTAAGTTATCACTGCCACCAGCCAATCCTTATCATCTACTTCAAGACCCTTAACAAAGGGTGCTCAATCTTACTGTGTAATATTAATATTAATGCAAATGGTAGTTTGATCAAGAGCAAGGATATTAGGAGTGGCCCACATTGTCAACAAATAAATATGCAAGAACTCTCAAAACTTAAATATCTTTAGACAGAGCAGCCACAATGAAAGGTTTAAATATATTTAATAATAAATAATAAAAGAACAATAAAATACTCAGTATATATTCACACTGACATTAAAGTTCAAAACCACAGGAAATATTTAAAACAACATTGCAAGGCAGTCTGAAATAAATAAATACAAATATCTAAACTAAGCTGTATATTTCTGACTATATCTAAGAAAATTTCTATACCCTAGTTAACTTACTTAAGACAAGGCAGATGTGATGAATGGACCTTCTAGTTGATGTCAGGTCCAAGACAGAATACAGAATGCTGTGTCTCTCTAAGATACCTCTCAAATTAATATCTCAAATATGACTGCTGGGCTAGCTTGCAGAATTACTTCATTTCTTGTCATCTGACTTCTAGTCCCCAGGCCCAAAACAACCATTTATGGCAGCTGGAGCATTTAGCATCTGTAAAAATATCTAGACAAGGGATTTTCCTCAGATCATTGGCAGATGCTGGAAGTCATAAAACAATAAAACACTTCCAAGGCAATACAGAAATTTCCCTAGTACAGACATTCTGTTTCTAGCTGTTATAAATTAATTTAGTTTCAGCTATTTTCTGAAGTTTTGTTGGACTGATGGTAACCTCCTGTGTTCCAGTTTCTACTGTTAAAATACATGCATTTAAACAGCTACAACAGCACATGTACATTTCTGTTCTATTCCAGTAGGGCACACAGTGGATACATTTCAAGCGCTTTGAAAAAAAAACTTTTTCAACCCACGTCTATACAAACCTAGTTTGATATATACATGACATACAGTTCTAACACAAGCATCTTATATGAATGATGTTGATATTCACAAATGACATATTTATTTACAAAATTCCAGATAGCTGGGCTGGCAGTATCCCCCTTTGTCATGCCCCCCCCCCCCGAAGACCCAAGCTATATTTTCAAGTGACCTTTGAGAAACATTGCTTGAGAGGGATGAGCCTATCTAGGAATACATTACCCTTTACCCTGTCTTCAGAGTCCATCTGTTTTGGCCTTGCTTACCCCACTGCAATGCTGCACTGTCATATCATATGCCTGCAACTCTAGGCTCTACCATAGTAACTTGGGATTTTGTTGGCCTGCTCCTTGTAGCCATAGAGTCCCCTCAGTCTCCTCTTGCCTTCTACTGCAAATACTTAGCACCAGTGTCTCCCTATCATAGTAAGGTTTCATGGTGTTAACATGGTACAATGTGTGCCCCTGCCTCCTGCCTAGTAGTTCAACCATGTAGTTAACAACACTGACCTTCCTTACCACTTTGAAGAGTGCCTCCCAAGCTGCCTGTGGCTTGTTGTGTCTGACAGAAATGAGAACCATAACCTGCTGCCCCACCATTCCTGTCATACCAGACATTTTTCTGCTGTTGGGCTTCTGCCAGGTTTTTCTGGGCCAAGCCCATGAGTTCCGAGTCTTATCCTGAGGTCTGGGACATATGCCACAACACAGTTCATGTGGGATTAACACTCACCCTCCCACTCATCATGAATCAAATCTAGAGTTCCCCTCACCCTATGCCCATACAGCAAATCAAAGAGTGAAAAACCTGTGGATTCCTGGGGCACCTCTCTGTTAGCAAACAACAGATGGGGCAAATATTTGTTCCACTCCCTCTTCAACTGGTCTGCAAATGCCCATAGCATGGTCTTTAGTGTAGAGTTTAACCTCTCCACCAGACCATTAGTCTAGGGATGGTAGGGGTCGTCCTTAGGTGCTTCACCTCACAGTGCTTCCACAGACAAGCCAGTAGGTTTGACATGAAATTGGCACCTCTGTCAGTCAGTATTTCTCTTGGGACACCTCCCTGCTGAAAATCACTAGCAAAGCATTTGCCACCTTTTCTGCCTCAGTGGTGGACAATGCCACCACCTCAGGGTGTCTGGTAGCATAATTTACTACCACTAGGATATATTTCTTCCCTGTGAAACTTGGAGTACTCAGAGGCCCCATATATCCATAGCTACCCTATGAAATGGCTACCCAATCACAGGCAAAGGCACCAAAGGAGCTTTGATTTTGTCTCCTGCCTTGCCTACCTGTTACATCTCTGGAAATCCCAGGCGAATAAAAGATCTGCATAATATGTCTCTTTGTATTCTTTACACCCATATGACTTGCAAAGGGAATGTCATGGGCTATGGCTAGAAGTGCCAGATGGTAGGCTCTGGACACTATCAACTGATGTATTCTCTCACCTTCTAGCTCTCCCTCAGGGTCCACTCTCTACACAGTAACCCTTCGTCCCAGTATACAGATTCTCCATTTCCTTGAGAATCAGATGCCTCCCTGGCTACTTCCTGCAAGCTTTCTAATGCAGGGTATAACAGCTGAGCCTGTCTCAACTCTCTCTTTGTAACCCTTCCCAGCTTCCCTTCCACAGGAAGTCTGGCATCCTCTGACAGCAGTGCCTCACTGTCAGCCTGGGCACTACTACTCAGCTCTGTCCTTGCAGTCACTCAGTCCAGTGGAACATCAGTACCTACAAGCAGCTGTGGATCACCTTCAGTCTCACTGTTGCAGTGTAGCTCCCTCCCTAAAGTAGCCACCTCACCAGTCTTAGCTTCAAATGTGAGGTCTGTCTGGGCCCCCCTCCCTGGCTAAAAGAGCCACATGCTTGTCTCCAAGCCTGACTGTGTGTAACTGAATGCACACAAGGTACTGCATTATCAAAATCATTCCCTATCAGGACATCTGTAGGGATACCCTCCAATACACCTACTTGCTTGCTTCCTTTTCCTCATAATCAAGGTGCACCTTACCCAAAGGTATTTGTAATGGGTTCCCTCCTAAAGCTCAAACTGGAGTAGACTGCCCAAGCAAGTGGTGCTCCTCTTTAACCATTGTATGCTTTACAATGGTTAGGTCAGAGACTGTGTCTCTCTTAGCAGTGGCCTGTTTCCCATCTACTAAGATAAAATAATACCTATTGTGGTAGTTTGGTACTCTTGTTGTCTTCAGACAACTTACTGCTGGCATTCTGTCATTCCCACTTACTGGCTGTTTTAAGTTTTGTTCCCCACCTTGCCTCCATGGACATCTATATGCTACATGGCCCCACTGGTTACATTTAAAACATGTAACCCTTGATCCTGGCCATTTACCTGAACTAGTGGCTTTCTGTGGTGCTGGCAGTCTCTGTTGGGGCAGCTTAGATTACCCACCATGGGTTCCCTTAGACTCATGAGCAGCACTGGGTATCCCTTTCCTGTGCAATACTGCCCTGCTTGCTAGGTATAGGTCTCCTTTTCCCCCAACTCATATGCATTATTACATTCTCTATCAGGTAACCACATTTTCATGTCCTCAGGCAAAGTGCTAAGGGCTTGTTCCTTTACCAAAAGGTCTGCTAGCCCTTCAAAAGTGGTGACCTGCCACCCACTCACCCATCTATGAAAATAAGTGCTTAACTCAGCAATATATTCACACACAGTTTTATCTGCCTTGTTTCTATGCTCACAATTTTTTTTCTATAAGCTTCAGGTTTTAAAACACTCTAATAAACAAATGTTAACAGTATTATAATTTAAGCAGTCAGTATTAGACAATTTAAAAACAGCAGTTACAGCTTTACCATGGAGTAAGGGGGTCAGGAACTTTACCCAGAGCCCTGGTCAACATTACACTGTTTGCATACCCTTTCAAACATATAAATTAAACTATCAAAATTATCACCTTCTGTAAATTGTGGAAGAAATTTACTGACCTTTGTTGCTTCTGGGGTTTGGTTATTCCCTTCCCCATTACCTCCATGAACCTGGTGAATAGTTAGCATTTCCTTTTCATATTGACTATGTCTCTCATTTTCTTCAGCCTCCAAATGTCTCAGTCTCTGTGCTGATTCTAATTCCATTTGTTTCTGTTTCTCCTTTTCTTTAGCCTCCAAATGTTGTAGTATTTCTGCTGATTCTATTTCCAAACAGTTGGCCTCCACTTCAAGTCCCTTTAACTCTGGATGGATTTTTAAGTCCTCTGAGGCAAGCTTGCAGAATGACATAATTTCTTGTCATCTGACTTCTAGTCCCTAGGGCCAAAACAACCATCGATGGCAGCAGGTAGCATTTAGCATTTCCCTATAAAAATAAATAGACAAGGGCTTTTCCTCAGATCTTTGTCAGATGCTGGAAGTCATAAAACAATAAAACAGTTCCAAGACAATACAGAAAGTTCCCTAGCAAAGACACTCTGTCTCTAGCTGCCATAAAATAATTTAATTTCAGCTATTTTTCTGAGTTTTGCTGGACTTCCTGCATTCCATTTTCCACTGCTAAAATATATACATTTAAACAGCTACAATAGTGCATGTACATTTCTGTTTTATTCCAGTAAGGCACACTGTGGATACATTTCAAGCACTTTGCAAAAACCTTTTTCAACATACGTCTGTACAAACCTAGTTTGATATATACATGATATACAGTTCTAATACATTTGTAACACAAGCATCTTATTTGAATCATGTTGATATTCACAAATGAGATATAATTATTTACAAATGTCCAGATACCTGGGCTGGCAGGGTCCCCCTTTGCCACAATAGGGATGATGGAGATACATAAAACATATACATTTTGCAATAGTACTTTTACATACAGGTTTTTTCAATCTCAGCTGATCAGGAGTGGCACAGGATGAAGGTGTATGATAAGTCATCTATTCCTCTGATATGTTGTTCCTGGTTATTTCAGAAATATGAGGGTCAGCTTTGTGCAAACATGTGATGAACTCCACAGTATTGTAAGATATGGATAATTATGCTGCCATCTGCATTATTATATTAATCTACAAGTAAAAATCAGACTAAAAGGAAATTTACTAATTTAGTCAGATCTCCAATAGTATCTGTACAAAGTATCACCGTGGCAACAATGAATTTGGTGTAGGCTGATTAACTGTGAACATCATGATAGGAGAGATCAAAGGTTGTGCTGTCATAATGTATCCAAGTAACAATAGGGTTACAGCAATGCACAGAGATATTATATTAATGGTGTACCACAGATGAAATAAAACTGACTGCACATAGTGCGTGTTTGTACTAAAATGTTAAATCCAGCATCCTGTGGCAGACCTTATAAATATAGGAATACAGGCATAGTGTAAAATAATGTACTGCTATGGTACCTCAAACATTAAAGACAAAATTAAATCAACTATAATTATCACTCCTCTACCCCCAAGCAAAATAAAAGTACAATGAACACAATTTACATACTACATACTTCATTGAAAATTAAAGTAATTAAGTCAATAACAACCAAATCAATATTTAGAGGGTGTCACCTATGTGATAGGAGCATGGATGCCCAGGTTTTCTAAAGGGCACGATGCTGCATTTCTTGGCACTTAATTTGAGGTGCTCCACATACCACTTGCTAGTGTATGTTAGGGTCTCCTGGAGACAATGGAGTTCAATTAGAATATTTCTAACAGCACCAAGTTTGCAATCATTAGCAAGCTTCACTAGCCACAGGTCCTTAGTGTCACCCTTCACATCGGAGAAGAAGGTACCAAAGACAAGTGGACCCAGGAATGACATTGTGAGAGACTGATGGTGATGAAATTTTTAGATGAGAGTGTGCATCCAACATTACTAGGCAGGATTCTGTCTGTCAGCCAGTTTGCTATCTTTCGGGTAACATAGGTGTTTACACATTGCTATATTAGCTTTTCGATGATGTCAGAATGTGGAATGGTATCAAAGGCCTTGGCCATGTCCAGGTATGTAGTGTGATCAGATTTGCCAGAGTCTAATACCTCAGTGATGTGTTCAACAAAGCAAAGTCCACCAGGTTCAGGAGGAAGCATCAGTTTTTAACAAATCCTAACCAGATGGGTCCAAGCTTTGAAGACTGTCTGTCTTAAAAATAATGTAACTAAGTTAAATTTGCCATTAACAAGCTAGACAATGCAAGTTGCCCCCACAGGAGTTCAGAGACAGCTTGCAGTGTATTCAGCTGCTGAAGCTTTTGGCCATGGGCCCTGGGCTCCCTGCTTCATCTCCCAAAACCTGCTGTAGAATACCACCTGTATGTGGAATTTGGCAGTATATACAGTTTGGCTTCCCACCAGGAACTCCAAGGTCACACTAAAAAGACAAAAACACTAAATCCACCACTATATACTCTATGTTCCCCTTGCACAAACACACATCCCATACTTACAAACACCACCACTCTCAACAGTTACACACTCACACCCTTACCTACCCGCTCTAACCTACACCTAAAACTTCCCAACACACTCACACACACTCAAACCCCTACCCAAAACCCTTAAAAAAACAGCACTTACCTGAATCTCTATGCATATCCACACAACAGCATGCAAACCATATCCCACAGCACACCACAACTTACCAACACAGTAAATCCCATGTCACGTGCCACCACAACTGCGGATTCGACATTCCAAATTCGACCAAGTGCAGTTTCACTCAACTGCACTTTTGGCTTGAGATACTGAAATTTGAGATTTCAGTATTTCGAGATAGTAAAGTGCTTCCATACACACACACATATATATGGATACACTTTGAAATATTGAAGTACAAATACACTGAAAGAAAAAGAAAAAAAAAAACATTGATCTAAAAGGATTAAAATACAATACATCCTCCTACAAAAAAAAGAAAAAAAAACTCAGGCATTTTTTTGTAAGAGGCAAGCACATCTGAGCCCCCCCCCCCCCCAGCAGATAATTATAGAGATCACTCTACAGTAGGGATTGGGCAAATTCTCTGATTCCAACTGTTTGCAATCTTGCATAAACTTAACATCAACAGAAGTGATCAAATGAGTTTTAATTGCTTCTTCCAGTGGAAAAAAAAATTAAATATTTTTACCAAACCCTGTTCCATCATAGTAATACATGTTAACCCTAACCCTGCCCCTAACCCTAACATGCAGCTTACCTTAAAAAGCTCTTCTCATAATACTGCCACTATGCAAAACAGTTGGAACACCCACCATGAACACACACACACACACACACACACACACACACACACACACACACACACACACACACACACACACACACACTCACACTATATCTAACCCCTGGCACACTCACTTGTACAAACACTAAATGTACCCCTTTCCTAACCCAAACCCTAAACTTAAAACACTCACAATTAATGTACACACTAAATACACCCCTTACCCCGATCCTTACAGTAAAACACACACACAGTTACACACAAACTCCCTGCCCAAACACTTACCTTTGTTGACCAACTGGAACTCACCTAAATCAGCAATTGTACAAACACTCTTTCACTCATCAGTTATGACAATGCACTTGCGATGCACACATGTGCTTTGTCCAAGTCAAATGCAACCAAATTGATTCCTTTTTTTCGCTTTTACTTCTCTCTTACAGGTTCATGATGGAAGTTTCTCAGACTAGGTAGGAGGCCATCACTTCTCAGGCTAAGGCATTGTTTGAAGATTTTCGGCAGCAATTTATCAGGCCAAAAACAGTCCAGCAACATCACAGGGCAATAAATCCCACCTGAAGCTAAAAGTAGATGATTTGTCTGATGCAGGCACAAGATATGCAGGAAGATGGGAGATCCAGTTACAAAGTATGTCGGGGCAACATCAGTATTAATGGAGGAACTGGTTGTTTCTGCAGGTAGCACCATGTATTTGCTGTGTTTTGGGGAAGACGTGGGCTCTGGGTAGGTAGGAATATTTGAAATGTTTTATTGAGGAACTATTGGAAAGGGGAACAGTTAAATTATTTCACTTGTTTCTTGAAATAGATTTCCAGGCAATTCAGATTCAGTTGCCTGGGGGGTGCCTGGATTCACTTATCACATCCTCGCTGATTAACCATGCTTTTCCTCATATCCCTATAATCATTCATAGCAACATTTCTTGCAAAACAGACATAGGTTCTGTCACTCTTCTTTTGGGGTCAGCTATCATATCTTATATATGTTCTGCCTTAAAGAATAAGGTGTTAAAAGTGGACTACATGGATATTTTCAGTTTAGTAGACAATGAAAGCGTAAAGCAACTCCTCAATTCTCAGGTGACAGAAACAAGGATTTTATGACAGCAATAGCAGTTTTGGGGAAGAAGCACCTTGGCAAAACTTGGCATTGAAATTGGGATAAATGAATCTTCAGTTTTACATGTTTTATGGTCATTATAATAGAGAAGGAGCCTAACAAGGCTCTTCAACTACTTAGTATCGTATTTTAATACCGTTAAAGAAACCTAGCATTTTAGAGCGGGCCCATCTTGCTTGGGGGATGACCGAAAATTTAGAAAGTTAAAGCTGGTGACCCTCCCATCAAGGAGAAATAGAAAATGTGGCTGGGAATAATGGTCAATAAGCACAGGCCCTTGGTATCAGAAAGTTTAGAAGAATCCCTCCGAGCTACATGCTCAAGGGACCTAAACCTTGTCACCAAAATAAGTAGAACATGCTGGAGGGATAGATTCCTATCACAGAGACTTCCCATACTCTGGAACAAACTATCAAACAAAGCTCCTCTAGCACTCTTCAAGAAAAATATTGATGATTGGATGGGAGATAGGAAATTCACCCTTGGGATCCTTCTGTGGCTCTGCCCAACAGGGGCACAGGAAAATAATTTTCTTGGGTGGCGAAAGCCAGGGTACCTTTTAGGCTAGGCTTATATAGGCCCTAGGGCCAATAGCCTAGTACCTACCTATGAACCTATAAATCTTACAGTAGATTTAAAGATGGGTTATGTGCCTGGCCATAATGCCGTTTCATGCATGTGTGTTCTCACTGCTGCAGCAAAGGGCCCCTGGTTTGAGGTGTTGGTCCAGGGAATGTCACAGAATGGAATAGACGTCTCAATCCTAAGAACGTATCTTTTCAGCAGTCAACCTAGATACTAGGGCAAGGAGGGATTCACACTTTTGGAGTCTTTGAGGGGGCCCTCCTTTGGATCCTCTCACTAGATATAAATCTTTGAAATGTCTAATAAAAGTGGGGGTACTGGGTACTATTTTAATGGACTATCCCAACACTCCTGTTAGGCAGGATCTCATTACTTTCTTTTCTTTTGGTTTTCCTTTGAAAATGAGTTCTATCCCCACATTCCATAGTTGTTCCAAACTTTTCTCTACATCTGGTAAGTTAGAAATGTTGATGGAACTAATCATCCAGGAAGTTACAGCCACCAGAGTGGTAACCTATTCCACCCCCTTACACACATTTTCAGGTGTCTCCCCTAGGGTTAATACCAGAGGAGACTCCAGGGAAATACAGGGCCATTCACTATCTTTCATTTCCAGCAGGCTGTTCTATGAATAACAACATCAGTAGGTCAGATTCCAGGTGAAAAACATAACTTTGGAAGATGCCATCAACACCATCTATAAGTTTTCTGATCCATTGCTAGCAATGGCCAACATAAAGTCAGCCTTTCACCTGTTTCCCATTCATTAAGAAGATGGACCTTACCTTCATATGAATATTGACAGGATGTTTTAATTCAATGCAGCTATGCCCTTAGGGTGCTTGCTGGCCTGCTCCACCTTTAACATGTTTAGTTTTTTGCTACATTTGGCTTAGTAGCCATGGGCCCCTACTCAGTTAGATGTCCACTACCTGGAAGATTTTTTGTTTGCGAGTAATACGCTGAGGGTGCCAACTCAGGTTTAACTATCTTCTCACAGTTATGTTAAGAGTTAGGAATCTCCTTGTTCAAATCCAAGGAGCAAAATCCCTGATGTTTTGGGGTCTGGAGATTGATGTGACCATGTCCACTTTCAGACCTCCAGTTAACAAATTAACTGAAAAAGTTAATAAACCATATAGGCAAATTCTTAAGGGTGAAGAAAGTTAGAGTTCAGCAGGTCATGCAACTGTTGAGATTGCTTAACTTTGCAAGTAGAGAGGTGACTACAGGTAGGGCTTTTATGTAAGGATTGGCTAACCTGCTTAAGTGTGACAAGCAGAAGTAGCAGTGGGTGCTAATTACTTACCAGGTAAAAGAGGACATTTGAATTTGGTGTTTCTTTTTGTTGGATTACAATGGTATTGTTTATTGTCAGAAAGATTAGGTTACTTCCCCAGAACTGTACCCATTTACTGATGCAGCACATATATTCAGCACATGGGCATTCTTTCAGATTCATTGTTTCTTCTCCCCTTGACCAGTTTCCTGGACCTCCCAAGTACTAGCAGATATCACATTTCTTGAATTTATGCCTATTTGGGTGGCCATTGCTGAGTGGCAGGACCAGCTTCATGATAATAGATTAATGTTCCATTGTGTTAACCTGGCCATAGTGTATGTTCTTTCCTGAAGAACTCCAAAGTCCAAGTAAATCCAGTCTTTGCTGTTGCATCTCATTCTTCATAGTTTGCAAAGAAACCCGTCTTTTAGAGCTTGGCATGTTCCATGTAGATACAATGAATTAACATATTGTCTTTCTTGTTTTCAGAGCGATATGTTCAGAGTATTGGCACAAGAAGCTCAGCAACTGACACCCCAGTGTCCTTATGCTTGATTACTGAAAAGTAGCAGATTTACTAGTTTTACTGTCCTGGTCTGCAGCATAAAGAGCGATTATGGATCACTGATGAAGACCTTTATGTCTGAGATTCTTATAGAAGTTGGTTCCCTTTAATCATCTGTCAATTTTTAGTCACAAGATGCTTTCATAAGGAGGTTGTCAAGACTCTCCATATTCACTTGTCAGCTCTCAGTTTTTGGGCCTAGCTGTCAAATTACACTAAAGTCTTATTGGTTTCCAAAACATTGTTATGTAGGAGCAGGGTGTTGGGTCTGTCTTCTGATGATAGGTGTTCTATTTAACAAAACGTTGCTATCCAGCCTTATCTAAAACATCTATAAATTAATGCTAAACTACCACTCTTATGCTATTTTTACAGCTCTCATAACATAGATAGATATATTGGGGTCTTTCTGGGTAGGTCAATTACTTCTCAGCCTCAATTTGGGGGGGGGGCATTTGCATTCTCAATAATTTGGTAATCTTTGGCTCCATCACTCAAAACACGATCAGCTGTTTCAAGGTTATTTAGTTGTTAAGCAAGCAATGTACCCCTATAGCTTGTTATGCTCTGTCCACTGGCCAAAACATTGCTCAGCCTTTGAACCTCTAGCTCACTGTCTGAGTTGCTTTTTAAACATCCCCACAACAGAAATAGCACCCTGCTTCAAAATGGTCTTCAAATTTAGAATCTTTAACAGGTAAAAAGACGTCCACTAAGCTGAAGTTAGGATAAAACATATACTTTAATTAAAACTGTAAAAACAATAAAAAGTTGGTTAGCACTTTTGTGGCACGTCCACTTCTTTATACCATATAAAACATGCATTTAAAATCATTGAATACACCTCTTTTACCAGTCAGATACATGAAAAATAGCTACAAGATGTTTCTTAATGATGCAAGCCTCTCCTTTTTAGAGCAGGCTTTATAGACACAGCATTATTAAGTCCTGGGTGGTCATTTGCTCTAAAATCTAATATCCATAGGTTCATAGGTAGGTACTAGGCTATTGGCCCGAGGGCCTATGTAAGCCTAGCCAACAAGGTTCCCTGGCTTACACCAGCCAAGAAAGTTATTTTCCTGTGCCACTGTTGAGCAGAGACAAAGAAGTGATCCCCGGGGTGTATTTCCTATTTCCCATCCACTCATCAAGATTTTTTTTGAAGAGTGCTAATGAAAAACTTTGCTTGACATAGATGGGTAGCCTGTTCCAGAGTACAGGAAGTCTCTGGGACAGGAATCTATCCCTCCAGTATGTCATGTTTATTGTGGTGACAAGGTTTAGGTCCCTAGAGCGTGTAGCTCAGAGGGATTGGGATTTCTTTAGGTGTAGCATGTCCAACAGCTCTGGGTTTGACATAGCTTTATATGTTAAGCAGAGATCACCTCGGAGTAGGCAATACGCTACAGAGTAAAGCTGGAGTTTTTTGAGATGGTCAGTGTAGGGCATCTGTTTGAGGCCAGTAATCCTCTTTGTGAGGTACTTCTGTGGCCTTTCCAGCTGCTGCAGATGTCTTGTAATGTAAATTCCAAAAGGGGAGTTGTACTCTATAATGGGTCTAATGAGTGTCGAGTAGAGGGGAACAATGACCTCTTTTTCCTGGATGAGAACCCTTTTATGATGAGGTGTGCCACGTAGAAGGACTTCCTGATTACTGTGGCGATGTGACTATCAAAGGACAGACTACTGTCCACCTGGGTCCCAATGTCTCTTATCACACATTCGGTGTTAAGTAGACTGCTGTCTATGTAGTAGTTCATGGGTACAGAGTTTTTACCAAAAGGGATGACAATGCACTTTTTGGCATTGAGCTTGAGGCCATGGCTCTGATACCAGGCATCTGTCTCAGTGAGGCCCTTCTGTAGGATTTCCACATAATTTGGGACTTGACTATGGTTCCTAGTTTGCAGTCATCTGCAAACTTCGTCAGCTAGAGGCCTTCTGTGTTAGTCTGTACTTCAGAGAAGTAGATACCAAACAGGAGAGGTCCCAGGACTGAACCCTGTGGTACTCCACTTGTCATTGGTTTGAGGTCAGATTTGGAGTGTGCAACTTTTACAGTGTGGGTTCTGTCAGTGATCCAGTTGGCAACCCATCTTGTGACATAGGGATTTATACCTAGTTTAGTGAGTTTAGCTATAACTCCAGAATGGGAGATGGTGTCGACAGCCTTGGCGAGGTCAAAATAGGCTGTGTGAACCACCTTACCCTCATCTACGGCTTTGGTGACTGCCTCAAAGAAGTCGATCAGGTTTAGTAGGCATGATCTGCCTTTCCCAAACCCGAACTGGGTGAGATCCAGAGTTTGGAGGTTACCAATGTCTTTGTTTACGAGTTCCTTGATGATATGTTCCATGGCCTTGCAGACCAGGCTCGTCAGGCTAATAGGGAGATAGTTCCCGGGATCAGTGGTGGCTCCCCCTTTGTAGAGTGGGATAACTATTGCTGTTCGCCATTCAGTGGGCACAAAGCCTGATGTGAGGCTATGGCTGAACATGGTGCTTAGGTGGGGAGCCAGTAGGGTTGCCACCTTTTATCAAGGGCAAAGTGGGGCATGGGGGTGTGGTCAATATGATAGGGGGTGTGGTCAACATGACACTGGCCACACCCCCATCACGGCATCACCAGAGTTGTTAAAGGAGATGCAGTATTAGTTATGAATACAACATTGTGACATTACAGCATACTGAAAACTCAAACCATTTAAATGAAATGAACTATTACTGCAAACACACACATTAATCAGTTGTAACAGTAAATAAACTTTAAAGGAATAAAAAACACACTACTTATTAAACAGGCACTTGTTTATTTAAAAAGTTAAAAAATTCATAAACCAACCATTACTATTCAGAAAGAAAACTTAAAAAAAAATCTACATACCACATACAAGCCAAGTATAAAATTAAGACTTTTTATTGTCAATTAAAGCTAAAGCAAAGAAAAAACACAAAACTACATACGCTAGTACTACATACTGCACCCTAGCAAATTAACGCTAAACAAAGAAAAACACAAAATTACAAACTGCACCCTAGTAATTTATACCGCACACTAGTACACTAAATCACTTTTTTTAAAAGTGTATTTTGAATTTGATTTTATGACTTGAAGAAGGGCCCGATTTGAAACAATATTTGAGTAAAAGTCACAACATTCCATCCGGTAATTTACACTCATCATTAGTTCAGCTTTTAACAAGTCCACACTACATCGGTTTCGCACATCTGTCCATTTACCTTTCACCAAAGAAAAAACTCTTTCTGCAAATGCGTTTGAGGTCGGTATAGATAAAACCCTAGCAATTACCGGATATAGTGTAGTCAGTTCAGGCCCTTCTTTGAAAAGCTTCAGCCACTACTCTCCTGGGGTCAAGCTTGTGTTACATAACTGTTTGAGAGAGGGCCTAATTGTCAAGTAGTCCCTAAAAAGATAATCTTCATCTACATCTTGCAGACTCAGGGCAGTGGTTACATTAAGCATATCACTGAAGGCAAAGGGCTCATTTAGAGATAATTTAGATAGCTTAAACAAGTAGTTGCTTTCAGTATAATCAAACCACTGTTCCAGGTATTTCATTGCTTTCTCCAAGAACACAATGAAGTCTCTTTTCAGTTTGTTAGCAGAAGTGCTGTCTAATGTGCTCATAAGTGCCCTAAGTTTCCCTCCAAAGAAAGCACCTTCAGCTCTTGCCTGCAGTTTTTGCTTCAGAGAGACCATTACACAAAAAGTTTCCATGGCAGTAAGTGCTGATTTTTCTAATGTACTTATATGTTCATGAAAATCAACAAGAACAGCACAGAGAAAGTGCAAATAGTACTGGGGCAGCATAGGCAATTCATTCTCACCATGTTCATTAGCTGAAAAGTACTGCCATATCTGCCGGGGGGGGTCTCCTCTTCTCCCTGAGAGAGGAAATAGGACTGGAGCACTAGGAGTTTTTTCACTACTCTTTCAATGGCTGGGAGTAGTGACAGCCACCTTGTTGGCGCATGTCTTAACAGACTCTCAAATTCCATGCCACAAAACTCAAAGAAGTCTTTCAAGTCTCTGGTCCTTGTGGCCGAACCTGAGAAGTGGCTGAAAAGTTTCATTACAAATACTTCCACGTCGTATGGTAGTTGTGCTGCAGATTTTTTGGCTGCATTGTGAATGATATGGGCAACACAATTAGCCTTCTGGAGTGATGGGCACTTTTTTTTTAATCTGGTATACACACCAGATTTCTTCCCATAGTTCACACTGGCATTATCAGCCCCATAAAATGAAATGCTGTTCCAGGGCAAGGAGTGCCTTTCCATAATGTTGGAAATTTGCTGTGAAATAGCCTGTGCAGATTCATCAGGGTCTTCATAGAAGTCCAAAAGGCCATTCACCACCCCTTCTTCTTTAGAAAAATGCCTCACAACAAGGGGAAATAATTTTATGTTCCCCTTGTTGGAAGCATCTGATGAAATTGCAAATGAAGTGCCTGGTTTTTGAAGGTCATGCAGGAGGCATTCCAATGAGTGCGGTCCCAAAACATTTTCAACTATGGCTTCAGCCTTGGTTCTGCCACAAGATAGTTTCTTTGCAGTGTCTGAGTCACTGTACAACTGGCTGGCCAACTTTACTGCACAGTCCAAGCTGTTATAGGAAATATTGTGCTTAACAGCATGGAAAACATAAGAGGCTTCTGCTGAAATGATCCTAAGTTCTGGTCCCTCAAGGTTTGTGTTCCTTGCCCACTTTGTCATCAGGTGAGTGGATTTAGCTTGAAGAATAGCAGTCTTATGTTGTTCAGTTACCTCATGTCATGCAACATCGTTTCTTCCACCATGGGTCACTAGAAATTCTCTCTTGCAGTACCTGCAGAATGCTTTGACATCATTGCATCTCTCGATCCAGTCAAATTCTGTTTTCCAAATGTCCTGCCACTTGCACATTCTCTTGCCGCTGGTTGACTGTGATGAAGCTGCTGCTCTCTTCATGCTTGAATCTGTACTTACCTGATATGCAACATATTTACCAAGACTGTGTTAGTAGGGTGCAGTAACATACTTCTGCACAGCACAAATGAACTGGTGCAAAAAACATTGGCACACGAAAGAACTGGCTCAAAAAACAGTGGCATGCAAAAGAACTGGCTCAAAAAACATTGGCACACAAAAGAACTGCCTCAAAAAACATTGGCACGCAAACTAACTGGCTCGAAAAACATTGGCACATGAAAGAACTGGCTTGAAAAACATTGGCACATGAAAGAACTGGCTCAAAAAACATTGGCATGTGAAAGAACTGGCTTGAAAAACATTGGCACATGAAAGAACTGGCTTAAAAAACATTGGCACATGAAAGAACTGGCTCGAAAAACATTGGCATGTGAAAGAACAGCTTGAAAAACATTGGCATGCGAAAGAACTGGCTTGAAAAACATTGGCACGCAAAAGAACTGGCTTGAAAAACATTGGCACATGAAAGAACTGGCTCAAAAAACATTGGCATGCGAAATAACTGGCTTGAAAAACATTGGCATGTGAAAGAACCAAGGAATGGAGGAGAAAAGAGTTATTACAAACAGTCTGAAAAAGGTCAAATAGTAAATGAGGTAATGTAGGGGGCATTTTTGCCATTGAAAACTAACATTAATACAGCTTGTAGAAAATGAAATGCATTATTTTTACCACCGAACATGCCCACCTCACCCCACCCCTCAAGAAAAAAAAGTTAACCACATTCGCTGAACCAAAAAACACTAAAATGAATGAGAATGCACAGTGGATACCATAGACCTGATTTAGCTTTTGACCACAGCAGTTAAAAGAAATGTATGGCACTAATTTACACAGCACAATGATCTATTAATGAACATGCCCAACAGCAGCACTGGTCGTAATCAGATTATAATGAAAACAGTACATAAGTTTATTGAAGACATCACTAAAACACAAAATACAAACTTTGCTACTTAAAAAAGCAAACCCTGTAACAATGATATGGTTTAGCACAATCTCAAATACATTGCATTAACTTCTGAGCATCAATCCACAAAAAAAAAATAAACAGGAAAAAAGTCTGTAAACATTTTAATTTTTAAAAATACTTCTTGCAAGAGAAGTAATATAAATTACAATGTACAGCAGACTCCATTGGCTCCTTTTACCTCAAAACATAGCAATTAAGAGTAATTTACCCAGCACAGCAATGCAATAAATAGGCCCAAGTAAAAGCAGCACACCCATATTCACATTACAAGCAAAGCAGTACATTTTAACCTTATTAAAAATGCATAATAAATTAAATGCACACATTTACAAGTATAAATGAAAACAATCTTGAAACAGCTTCGGCAAATTGGCAACATGTACCTACTAGAATAAATAATGAATTACATTAACTGTTAACATTCTCCCTCAAAAGGTAGACTTGTACCACATACACATTGACTTGCAGGAACTAATAGGAAAAATTACCCAGACAGTATATCCTAACTTCCTGAAAACAGCATTAAATTGCACACATTTCCATACAAAAAAGTGCAAACTATGCTCGAGCATTTTCTATCTGGAAACAGACAATACCCAGAAAAAGCTACGACAATAGAAATACATCACACTAAATTTATATTTCACTGCCCCCCACCAGAAATAAATAACTTCTATACACAGTTAAGCCTTTTAAAAGTAATGCTTCCAAATCATACCCCCAAGAATAATAACAATTACATATACATTCAGGTTTTATACCTTTAAAAACTACTACTCAGAAATATCAAAATAACCACTGCACAGATTTAAATACTGCGTACTGCACCCCCATCTACCTCTAAACATTAAAAAAATTAAACCACAATATATTCCCATTTTAAACTACTACTCAAAAATCTCAAAATAACCACTGCACAGATTTAAATACTACATACTACATCCCCATCTACCTCTAAACATTAAAAACTTAAATAAAGCACAATATTCTCATTTTAAATAACTAAAGCCACAAAATGCTATTATGCACTTACCACTATCACAGTTATTGCTGGGCTAGCTTGCTTCCTTCCTGCTTGAATGGCTAGTTGGATGCTCAAGTGGTGGCTGGGCTGGGTGGCAGGCTCCCTTGCTGGCTAGCAGGCTCCCTTGCAGGATGGCTGGCTGGCTTCTTTGCTGGCTGGCTGGCTTCTTTGCTTGCTGGGCTTACTGGGCTGGCTTCAGAAATATAAATCTCAGATCTTTTTCGTTCACAGCTGTAGAGTTTACTGCTCTACAGCTGTAACCTTTATTGGGCTCTTCTTAGTAATTCCCCGCCCCCTCCAATCCCTGCAGCCAATTACTGTGTTGCATTACCACCTGGACCTAGCAGGGAATCCCTCTAACTGCAGGTCCGGGTGATGATGTAGCCACATTGCCGTGGAAAAAACGGAAGTATTTTCAGTTTTTCCACGGCAATTGAATTCGCGATCGTGAAAAGGGGAAAAACGGGACTTTTAAAGTCCCACGCTTGGTGACTGCGGGAAGCAGGATGAGCAGGCTCAACCCGTGAGTGTCCCGCTGACAACGGGATGGGTGGCAACTGTAGGAGCCAGCTCGTTCTGAAGTTCATGTAAAATGAAGCCTGGGATGTTGTCCGGTCCCATGGATGCTGTGTTTTTGGCTTTAGAGAGTGCAGCTTTTACCTGCGTAATTGTGATTACAGGGACTCTGCATTCTTTCTGTGTAGATATGGGCCCTTTAGGGGGTGAGGGGGGGCAAAGTTAGCACTGAACCTATCTGCCAGGATGTTGGCAATATCAGTTGGTTCTATAATTTTTGTGCCATTGTGCTGTAACTCAGAGCAGATCTGGGAGTTGCCATTGAAATTCTTGACATAGCTATAGAATGCTTTGCGGTTGTCCTTAGAATCCATGGCAATTTTGTTTTCATAGCTAGCTTTGGAAGATTTTTATAAGGGATCTCAGCTTCTTACTAAGGCTGACCAGGGAGCTCCTCCACTCATAGGATTTTACTCTCTTTTGCAACAATTTCTTCCTTCTGTTGTACAGTTTGTTTATGGCAGGGGACCACCAGATTGGCTTCCTTTTTTTGGAGGATAGCATCTTGGTTCTGTTTGGGATAGCATGATCCATGCACTCGTGTAAGTGCTTATAGAGTGCATTTGTGTAGGATTCAGCAGCCGTAACTGTATTGTCCATCTGCATGGGTGTCATGAAGTTCACCATTTCTGTCTTAAGAAGCATGAAGTTGGCTTTGGAGAAATTTTTTGTCATGGTTTCCTTAATGGGGGGTGGGGGGGTGGGATATGGATATCAAGGATGATTAGCTTATGGTCGGATTGGACCAACGAGGAGTTGACTTCAGGTGTGGAACACCGGTCACTCATGTTGGTAATGACTAGGTCTAGGATATTGTTGCCCCTGGTGGGGGTGTGGATAAGTTGATCCAGGGCACTGGAGTTTATGAATTCCAGAAAGTGTTGTGTGAAGGAGTTGGTACATGAGTAGTTTTCCCAGTTAATGGTGGGGTAGTTGAAATTGCCTATTATTAGTGTGTTTGGTTGAACCCTAATATTTCCAATACATCAAGAAAAGAGGAGTGGGAATCTTGGGGCATTGTGGGGGATCTGTAGCAAGCTACAATTTAGATTGCAGTTTTGCCCAGAGTTAGTTGCACTTGGATAACCTCGGATGCATTATGCTGAGCAACTAGCCTGGAGGTGTGGATATCCTTAATGAATATGGACACACTTCTGCCTTTGGTGTTCTGGTCCAGGTTACATGGCCGAAAAGTGTGGTATGAGTTATAGCCTGATAGTGCAGGGGTGCTGTCTGGAGCCCTGAACCAGGTCTCAGTCACTGCACAGATATTGATGTTCTCCATTTTAAGGAGTGCCTCGAGTGAGTGCATTTTGAGATTTAGACTTCTAGCATTGAGTAGCATTACCCTCAGTTTTTGCTTGCCTGTTCCTGTTACCGTGGTGAATTTGTCATTTGAACCTTGCCTAAAAAAGGCACTATAGGGGTGGCAAGAGCCTTAGCCAGTATCCGGAATCCCAGGGGCGACAGGTGCAGGCCATCTCTGGCAAAGCATTGTGGTCTGTCGCCCATGTCATCCCAAGCAGGCAGATACTGGATCCCCTTAGAATGACACCAGAAGCTTAGCCAATTGTTGAAGTCAATCATTTTGTGCGGTGTTGGTGCTGCGGTAGCGTTGTCGCCTCACAGTAAGACGTTGTCTTGTTCGATTCTCAGCTAAAGCATCTTCTGTGTGGAGACATGCGTGAATGGGTGTACCTTCATTGAAGGTTGTGCATCAGAGCTGGCAACTCGGCACGTAAAAATCTACTGCCAATCATTAGCGGAATGGAGTTCCGCTGTGGCGACCCCTAACCGGGAAAAGCCAAAAGACAACAACAACTGCAGTATCATTCTGGGTGATGGCAGAATGCTACTCAGGGCTAGGGTCATACCTACCTGGGCTACAAGATCGCAGAGCTCTTCCATGTCTCTTTTCATGTAGTCCAGGGAGGTACATCTCAGGTCGTTCACACCAACATGGACAATGACAGATTCATATTTATACTTGTTGTGGAGTGACCTGAGTGCATGGGTTATGTGGTGGATCCTGGCACCCAGCAGGCAGCTGACAGTAAGCTTCTCCTTGTTTAGCCTGGTGAGTGGGACATCAGTGTGCCTGAATACAGGGCCACCTATGACTAGTGTGTTGGATACGTTGTTTTGCCTTATTGGCTGTGGTTGAGTGGCACACTGAGTCTGTGGGCTAAGTGTCATTTGTGTTGTGTTGGGTGCGTGGAAGTTGCTTGTGTTTCTGCTTTGGAGGTCTCTGTTGCTTGGGCAGATTATTATTGAAAGCCGCCGCAAATGTTTTTGTGTTTCTATGTGTGGACATACTCAGTCTCATTGACAATGTCACCCTCTCTAACATTGTCATTAATCGTCTGTAAGACCAGAAATTTAAAGTGATGGGTATCACCTAGATCTAAGCTAATGCTTCATGTTTAAGAATAATAGAACCTTGAAGCAACGTCTATGTTACAAATGAACTAGTTATGTTAGAGCATACTATGAGCAGCAGGGTACATGTGCCTGTAAATCATGTAAAGCCTGTAAATACATTTGGTCAGCGACTTTATCTGCATACCCCAGAACCCATAAAGCAATTGTGTTTCGATTTTATGCAGATTGTACTGACAAGAATCTTGTTTATTGGGCTCAGTGCACTGCATGTGAAATGTTCTATATTGGGAAAACAAACCATACATTGAAGGAGAGAATACTTGAACATGTAAATGATATACGTAATGGGAAGCTTACTAACGCATTAGCCAAACGTGTCTTAAATCTTGGTGATACCCATCACTTTAAATTTCTGGTCTTACAGAAGATTAGTAACAATATTAGAGAGGGTGACATTGTCAATGAGACTGAGTATGTGGAGTTAAGATGGATATTAGATTTTAGAGCAAATGTACACCCAAGAATTAATAATGCTGTATCTTTAAAGCCTGCTATAAAAAGGAGAGGCTTGCATCATTAAGAAACATCATGTGGCTATTTGTCATGTGTCTGATTGGTAGAAGAGGTGTAGTAAATGACTTTAGATGACTGTTTTATATGGTTTGAGGAAGCAGAAGTGCCGCAGAAGCACTAACCAACTTTTTATTGTTTTTACAGTTTTAATTAAAGTATTCTTTTTATCCTAACTTTAGCTTAGTGGATGTCTTTTTACCTATTATATATTTTATTCTATTTTAGTCCTGGTCCTGATACACTTTTTCCTATAAAAATTTAGAATCTTCCAAGGCAATGTATCACTCCTCATTCCTTTCACATCAGGAGAACATCAGACTTGGCCAGAGATGGCAGTCCATTGACAATACTAAAACAGCGAGGCTTCCTCTACCTTTTTGAAATAGATAACTTAATTGTGGCAATATTGTAGTAATTTGTTAATTTCTTTTTCAAAAGTGGCCCCTGTAGTTATTGTTGGACATTCTTGCATAGTTTTAGCTGCCAAGAGACCATCTGCTAAACATAATGACCTCAGCTTGGGTACAAACCCAGCTTACATATAGGTGGTGTGGAAAGGCTAACTATGGCTGCACTCCACACAGTTTTTTTCCCATTCTGCAGGCAGTAATTTATCAAATTGGCACTCCACATTTTATTTTGTCACATCTGGGTCAATAAACTACTGGCCAGCTGGTGTCCAGTTGTCCTGCCTGGTTTACTTAAGATAGCTCTGTTGAGTGAAATTTGAATGTTAAACCAGTCAACCTGCCATACATGAACTAACAATTGTTACACTCAATGTAGGTTCACTGACAGGATGCAGCTTGAAAGTAGATGGCATGATGGTACAGAGGAAGCTGGACATTCTACGCATCCAAGAGGCAAGATGGAAGGGCAGTGCAGCAAAGACACTTGACTTTGGATCCAGAGTCTACTACTCAGGAGGGGCATAGGCTAGAAATGGTGTGGGAATTGTAGTGAGAGAGCGGCTTCAGAAGGTACTGAAGGATATCATCAGAATTATGACAGACTCATGACCTTCAACAAATCCTGGAAATAATAGACTCATTAGTCTGACTAGTTTTATTTCCAAAGATATAAAAATAATTATAATGTGCATTATCAAGAAAGGACATAGAAAACCTCCACACAATGGGTCCATTCCATTCGGGCATTGTCAGAGGAAGGGCCTGCTTACTGAATCTAGTGGACTTCTTTGAATAGGTCACACGTAAATGGATGAGCAGAAAGCAGAGCATACTGCCTACCTAGATCTGACAAATGTATTTGATACAGTACCTCATTTGGGCAGTGCTAACAAACTTATGGAACTAAGCATAAACCCCTTCATAATATGCTGGCTAGCTAGCTGGCTCATAGAAAGGTTGAGGTTAGGCCACTCCTGTTTGGCATCTAGTTCTCAGAGGACAAAGCCAATATCAAAGGCCTCTGGCTGACCATGTTGGCAGATGATTACAAAGTAGGGGCAGTCACTGAATCTCCCAAAGATGAGATCACCTTTCAGGAAGGTTGAACACAAATGCTTGGTACCAAAGCCTTGGCTTAAAACACAATGCAAGAAATGCATTATAGTATATTTTCAGAAGTTGGCTACCCTGGGTAATTATGTTATAAATAAAATATCCCTGAATGTTTATTCACTAGTCAGGGATCTAAGAACTCATATAGTAACCTAGCCTTTGAATGTCCAAGGTAGTAAGAAAATCATTTTATGTTGCTTTGTACCACTGCACTTGGCCTTCATTAGGCCCCATCATAAAATATAATGTCCCCTTCAGTATGTACCTGACCACACACATGCAACAACTGGAACATCCACAAAGGTTCCTTACAAGAAGAATAAAGGGAGTAATCACAGTGCCCTGTGCTGATCAACTCAGGCCCTGTCTCTTTATTCGGTGTCATACAGACTTCTGAGAGGTGATCTTTGCCTGGTGTACAAGGTATCCCTGAACCCTGTTTTGTTGAATCTTTTGCAAATTTGTAAAACAAGCAACACTGAAACTACTATATCAAAAGACCTAAATTTTGCTTGCCACATAAATAGATGTTTCTCAGGGAATTCCCATTCTCTGGAACAGGCTCCCCATTCATGTGAAACAGAGTTCCTTCCAAACCCTGTTTAAGTGCAACTTGGACCACTCGATGAGTAATCAAAAATTCACCCCTGCTCTGAAGCCTATGTCTCTGATGAAAAGAGGCAGTCAGTAAATCATCCTTATATAAATCAAATTTCTGGGTCACATTTGGGTTGCATGTAGGGCTGCCAACTTTTCACAATTACAATCCAGGATGCCTCTTTTCCTGCCCCTTGCCCCCCATGACTCATCTCCTCCTCTCCCTTCCCTAAAATATTGAAGGCAGACAGGAAACGTTTTTCTGTTCTTGAGATTAGATGCGTCAGTTGACACAGAATATCGAATAGAATTGTCACCAGTAATGTCTTTCATAATGGACTCCACGGTCTTTGCACCAAGGACATCAGTCACCAGTGCTTCTGCTTTCGTGCAACCACACGCTGTCTTTTCAGCAGTAGCTGAGTCTTGATATAACAAGTGGTCCAGTTTAGTGCCACAGTCAGCAGCATTGTAGGAGATGTGGTGACGTATAGTGTGGTAAACACGCACGAGTTCTGCAATTGTTGCCTGCTTGTCATTTCCTGTTACTGATGTTGACTTCTTGAAAAAAATGTCAATGGCAGCCATGTTTGCAGCAATCTGAGCTTTCTGATGACTTTTTGAATGGCTATGATTTACTATGTCACCTTTGCCACCATAAACAACCGAAACCTCCTTCTTACACAATGTGCATCGAGCTGTGAAGACATTGCCGTGAACTTTTTCACACCAGGAAAATTCTGCCTGCCATTCTTGATGATACCATGGCAACCTCTTTGCTTTCTTTTTAGGTGGAGGAGTGTTTGGCAAATCATTATATTCTCCACCAGTTTCTGCACTACTCATGCTACCTTCAGTTGCATAATAACTTGTATCCATTTCCAGTGAACCCCCAAGTAGATCAGCTAACAATATCAGATTGTGTGACTTCTATGCAAAAATGTTGTTTCAGACTACATCGGTTTTTAGTAAGGGTGAAGCATCCATTTGACAAAGGGGAAGTTGTGGAAAGTCCCACACGTCACGCAAACACTTCGGTAAGACCCTATAGCCTCAGGCTCTTACTCGCACAGTTCTACTTTCTAGACAATGAGCTTTTCCAGGGCTGTCTTTCTCCAACTACTGTAAGCTTATTTGTGGCATCAATGGAATGCCTGCTCAGCCAGACACAACATGACAGTGTCACCCTGTTATAATGTGTTTAACACAAGTGCGCATTTGTGTGCCTGGGAGAACATTCGGGTTTTTACAAAACAGTCTGATCCAGATCTTATTTTCAGCACACAATTGACTCTGCTTCTGCTATCCTCATTGCAAATCCCGATTCCCTATAGGCATTGATAACACACCCTATCAGAGTACATCTGGACTAACGGTACATTTTTCAGTCAGCCTTGTTAGAACAATTCACACACAGTCACCTGATGACCCAATATATCCTAGTAAAACATCTAATTTTGGAAGATAATGATGTAACACACACACAAGCATAATACTGTGGACATGCTTTGAAAAAAAAAAAAAATCACTAAAACTGTGCACGAAACCGAATCACCTAGTAGATTAGTCCTGATTTAGAGGCAAAGAATAAAGTTCACTCAAGGTAGCTCTGTACCGCTTGCTATAGCGATTAAGAAGGCAATTTTTTCTAACTTAAAAATCTGTGATGCAGACAGTTGGTTAGCAGTACGAACTTAGCCTCAACAACTTAAAAAAAAGAACCAAATATGTTTAAATACAAATTACAGTCATATGAAAACAAGTAAGTTTACTACAGAAGGTGCAGTTGCAGTCAAAAAATAACTTATTGTTAACCAGGTTTGTATATTTAATAAATAACCAAACACATAAATAAATGCATAATAATGAAATAATCACTTGCCGACTGTTTCAGTGCTGTCAGAATGACCATTGCTGCAAATGAGCTTGCAGATGTTTCTTATAGGCTTAGCATTTTTTGTCTGCAAAAATAATAAACAATAGATTGAAAAAAAAATAAACTATGTAAAAATAACGAAGTCAAATGCTGATGAAGTTTCCTGTGATACACTGTACAATGAAGTGCAGATGTCATGAGTTTATTTTTTTCCACACCCACCCTGTTCAAGTTAAAAATAAAGACTAGCGTTTTCTGCTGTGCACATATGTTTAGCATCGTGGGTGAGGACCTGAGGTTAATGTCTGGCACACTTCCATCCTTAGGACAAGCAAGTACAAACAGAAGAAAACAAATGAACTAGTTTTGACACCAGCAAGTTAAAGGAGACACTTGCTTAATATATTCTATCTTCAACCCACAAATCCCCTACCTGGCTACCTTTGACCTACTTCTCCAGAAAGCTGTGTTAACCTTATATGCTTTATGTCACACACACATATATATATATGACTGTATAGGCAGAGCAATGCATTTATACATTACTACCTTACCTTTCTGCAAACTGAGTGCTCAGTTTCTGTGGTGGACTTCCCATCACTGAGGGTTACAACCAGGAACAGTTACTTTGTACAAGAGCCCCAAGCATCATCACACCGCAGAAATATTTTGCTAAATAAATAGGTTCCGGATCCGGACGGTCACAGTGCAGATGCACTACTGAATCTCAGATTATTACAGCTGGGCTGGCTGCCTTTATTCTTTTGCTGGTTTTATATTTTTCTCAAGTAAACAGCATTATGAGTAGATAATATAATGTGTCAATTACCACACTGTTATTCATTTCATTGGAACAAGTTAGCAATGCTGCTGACAGGTTGTTGCGCTGGCGAGTAAGAACACCGGCCAGAAGGCCGGGCTCCTCCATAATAGCCTCAGTTGTAATTTTGTAAAGGAACAGCGTGCATGTGTGACAAATGGGCCTGTAGGGCTGTTGGCAAAATGCTGTGGGCATTGAGGTCTAAGGATTTGGGCGAGATGGTGTGGGCAGGCACGCACAGTTCTGATACTGATACCACTTGACATACCACACATTACTTAAACAGTGATTATGAGAAAACTTAATAAGTTATAGTAACTTGTGCTAAGCTGTGCCAAAAGCAGGACGTATGGCATCCTGGGAAGGTCCTTCCCAGGACACAGGACACAGATGGCCAAATCCATGACATCCTGGGAAAAACAGGATGGCTGGCAACCCTAGTTGCATGACTAGGCATATAAGGGCCATAATGGATGTTAGCATAGTATACACCTAGGAAACTATGAACCAATGAAGTCCTCTTGATTTACTGTCATGGCCAGGAAAAGGGGGATGTACAAGTATGTTCAACTCATGGGCCACTGCAGGGTGGAGCTTTCCTCCTATTTGGTCTTTCCACCCCCATTTTCCTGGGCTTTTGTGGACCAGTTTAGAAATTAAGGGAGCATGAGCAGATGCAGATGCTATGCTCCTATGTGGGCAAGTGTCAAGGCAGTGCTTGGGATGGACAAGGTCACTGGCCAATGGGGGAGAGTGGTTTGCATGCCACCTGGAAAGGGTAGTCCTAAATGTCAATTGGTGATGCTATCATTTTGTGAATTATTGGACACATGGGTATGCAGTATTGGCATATGCTCAGGAAAATGTCACCATGAATATTTAATGTTGGATATTTGTGATCAGCAGATGAAGTAAAAAAAACTCATGGAGATTTGCACTACAATCTGTGCTGGCGAGGGGCTGTGGTTGAGGTACTGATCCGCACCAGCAGAAAGTTCCCGGCAGTTTCAGTGGAATGGCTGGAGTGACACCCACACACTCTCCTTCTTTTGTCAGGCTGGGGGCTACTGTAGGACAAAATCCCCCCTCCCCTTTTTAGTTTCCCATTGCTTTCCTGGGCCTTTGTGGACTTGTTTAAAGATTAATGGAGTATAAATTGAGGTAGATGTGATGCTCCCATGGGGGCATGTGTGAAGATGGTGCTTGAGTTAGACAGTGCTACCAAGATGGTCTGAAATGTCAATTAGTGATGATGTTGTTGCATTAACCCTTGGCTATATGGTTCTACTGTGTTGGTATATTGTTCAATAAAAGGTCATAGTGGCTATCTGGTGTTGTGTATTTGTTATGGGTGGATCAGGTACAATAATGACTGTTTATTTAGGGAATGAAAGTGAGAGGTCAATGGTCAGGCCAAGGTATCTTTGTTCAGTAACAAATGGAAGCAATACTGGCATTCTTGGGAATCTTTTGATTCCTTTTTCCTTTTTTTTTTTGATTTTGAAGGCATTCCTTTGAGCTGCCTACAAATGACCTTTTGCATTATTGTACTCTGTCTACAATTTTAATTTCAAAGCTTCCCTTGGGAGAAGGGCTGCATTGATAGATAATGTTCAGTATGTGTTTGTAGAAAAAGAATGTAGTTTAGTTCAAAAAGCAAAATGGAACTTGAAAATGACGGAGGTTGAAAGACAAAAGCATTTAAAAGGAAGTTGGAGGTGCTTCAAGCTGTCAGACCAGTTCTTTGCAGAAGTATAGTGTCACAGATCAATGTTTACTTAGTATGGTAGCTAAAATGAAATTAGTCTTTATATTCTTCTGGCAATAGTCCTGGATAATTTGAAAGCTACTCAAAAACTCCATTAAAATTAATATTTATCTTATTGCTTTTGAATGCACTGCAGAAATATGGATTTTTATGTGTCCTCAAAAAATTCATTAACCAGTGCTGCTAAGGTGAAATATTGTTTTTTTTTCTTTTGTTTATACTTGTAATACCCTTTGTTATGTTGCTATTATTTTTGTCTGCATTTAAGTTTCATAAGATATACATCGTGTAGTTGTCCTCAGAGTTATGCACTGGTAACCCCCAGGTCAGCCATGACTTCTATGAGTCTGACTAGCGTTTTTTTTGTTTTTGTTTTTTTTTGTACTTAAACAATACATAACTCCCTGCATGCTGTAAATAAAATATATAACTGAGGTGTGCGTTATACAGCAATTTATTTATGCTGAAGTGGGAGTTTACTCCTGAGGAGAAACTAAGGAAGTGAACATACTTAGCCATGAGAAAATACTTACACAGCCCACACCCTGATTATGCATTACAGCCAGATCTCTCAACTCTCTCTCTTTTGGAAGAATTTCCCTATCTCTATCTTCAAGCTTGATTTACTCCTGACTATTTTCTGAACCCCCCTCATTACATGTGATTTTTGAAGGTGTCTAGTACACAGAAAACAAACTGCATGATTGACATAGAAACACAAAAGAAAACTTCCAAAATTAACGAATTGGCAGGCAAAAGTGAAGAATAATCCGTTTATTATATTAAACTTAAGCGCTTTTCATACGTAGCATGTACGAACTTCATCAGTTTGTACATGCTACGTATGAAAAGCACTTAAGTTTAATATAATAAACAGATTATTCTTCATTTTTGCCTGCCAATTCATTAATTTTGCATGATTGACATGCTAGTGGCAGTAATAATTCAAAGGAAGGAAAGCACAGATCTTATATCTCCCTTTTCTGAAATAAGAATAAATTGCCTTGTATGGCATAATTTTATAATACAGTTTATGAATGTCTTTAGATTTTACACTGTCTCTTTGATAAGGGCTTATATTTATTTTTGTCCCTCTGTTTTTTTAAAAGTGTTTCTGAGTATTATAAACATTTGTGTTGGAAGAGGGAAGAGTTATTAGCTATTTGGTATTCAAGTGTTATGCTAATTAGATGTCTAGACTTTTAGCTGGATGTTCCTATTTTCTAATTTTCAATATCTACAAGTTGACAAGTTTTATTACAGCTAATCATTGTACCAATTTACTGCACTTGGTATATTGCTGTGCCAACATCTGCTAAGAGAAACAAATAAAACAAATGCAAGGTCAAATAAAGTGCCATAAACTCCTTACGCTTTCTGTTATAAGATAAAAATAAGCACTTTCATCTGATACTGTTAATCTGCTCTGACTACAGTAGAAGCTTTAACTATGATGAACCAGGATCCAGCACCAAAGAAATTACAAAATTAATTAAGTATTCATTGACTTAAAGAAGCAACTCACTGCAATAAAACGGAAGGAAAGGTACATTCCAAAAACTGGGCACAGTCAGAGCTAGACGGTGGAGCCTGCCTGCTGGCACTATATCAAACTCCCCCACTCCTGGAGTGCCATCATCCCAGGAGGTGAGGTTCACCCATTACAATGCCTTCACTACTGAGTATTAAATTAAATGGACTCAAGCAATGCCTGGAACAGCAAGTGAGATTCCGTAACAATTTATGATAATGAATCTCATTACCTATTCTGAGAGAAGTGCAAGATTCCCCTAGTATTGGGATAATTTGTCGAGTCTGACTGAAGTTGTCATGTGCAGCAGCTCCATCTGTGTAAGTTGTTGCATTGGACAGCCCCATTACCATGCAACTCTGCCCTTTTCTTTAAAAAACATTTTATTTTAGTGATATCATTTTACTGAGACCAGTGTGACAATAAGTATTCATAATAGTGTGCCACTTGTAACCTCTATGGGCTGGATTTCATACAATTCTAAGTAGCTGGGAGGAGATCTTCCACCATCCTATTTTCACTACCATACAGGTTCTTCCACCATGCCAACAGGATGACATCATCTCAGGAAACAGGATCCACTAAATTCATACCTTGCAGTGTGAACTATTGAATTGAACGGAGCCTTCCACTGCCTGCAGCAGGTAATGCATGGCTATAAATTCTGTGTTAATGGATGGCAGAAAGGCTTCCTAACTTTCAGTTGACTCCAGAAAGCTCAACCGTCAAATGTGGTCAAACATCTTTTTTATCAACAATAAATGGGTCAAACATCCTGATTTTCTGCAATACAACTCTGATTAATATACTGAAATAACTGAAATGCAAACTAAATCATCTTATAATACAGCAAGGTGGTGCCAGAGAGCATCTAGTAATGTAGGTTAACGAAGACTTTTGCAATTCTCTTGACTTAGTGAGCTGCTTGTAGGTCTAGTGGTTACAGTATTGGGATTAACAATGTGATGTTAGTGGCTTTAATCCACTCAACCTACCTTACATGTTCTGTTTTTCAATGTGGCGCCATGGACCCATTCAATAATATGATCACAGTAGCAGAATTTGATATTTCTGACATTGTACTTAAGTTTTCCTTGGACTAAATTTTCCTGTACATTTATCTATCTGTCTGTCTATCTGTCTATTTATATAGTTGGTGGTGTGTGGCTGCATTTACTTATATAGTTAGTGATGCGACAGCAGTATTCATTTATTTACTTGTTTTCATTTCAGTTTCGAGGCAAGGTGCTTATTTCAGTTATTTCACAATATAATGCAGATGCTATATTGCATTGCAGACACATTGCCAGATGAGCTTCCAGGAGCTGACTGAAAGTTATGAAGTTGTTAGCAAACGTCTTGGGGGTCACCAAGATCTGTAGAAGTTGTCTAGTGCAGCAGCTCCACCTGTATGTCAGATCTGGTAGTACAGGCAGGAATTCAGCACACAATGCGAGGTGTGACTTGTACGTTGGCCTGCTTGGCCATGAGACTGTCCAATACAAGACTGACATCTGTAGGCTGAACCAGTGAATGACGACATGATAGCCAGCATTGTCAACAAGCCTGCATTCTACCCATCTAGGAAAGTGCATGGGCATAACTGATCACAATACTACCAGGAATTAAATTTTCTTTAGGTTCATAGCCCTGTACAAGCCATCCCCGAAGCTGCTTCTAAGGTGGCTCACAGTACACACAACTCGCAAATGTGTGGAGTAGACCCAGGGTTCCCCCTTAACTCTTGGCACAGTACAGCTACATCTGTATGTGGAGCAATTTACTGTAGGCAGTCCGGCTTCCCAACAGGTACTGCCTCCAGAACTTTGCTCAAAATACCGGGAGAATTGACCCTTTCTCGACACTACCCTTTGACCATAATGGCATTTTCCATTTAGTCAACCTTGCATTTCAATGAGGTTCATTAATGTGTAACACTGATGTTATTCAGCATAGGGAAACTGACTTCTCCTCCTCCTTTGCAAATGGGCATTGAGCTCTGGCAGAGCCACCCTTAGCTTTTAGAATCAGGCATGGAATAATTGCTCTGCTTTGTGTTCTTATTCTATGACCGATACCTTTAGGAATCCAGCCTATATTCTCACTATGCATTCATGTCATCAGTACTAACCACTTTGATTACAACATCAAGAACAATAAACTTAAAATTTTTGAAGTTCACACATTGTGCAGAATCCTTATATTTGTCCTCATATGGTTTACAGCATGTACAGCTCAAACATTTTGTCTTTGAGTTCTCACTTCAACAGCATCAAAAGTCTGTACAATTACGGTAGACAGCTAAATAAATTATGGGCCAGACTGAAAAACAAAACACTTTTGAATGGCATTACACACTTAAATTTGCTGTTATTCTACATCAGATTCCAAAATAAAGGGTTCTATCATTCTCCATTTGGTGAATCCTAAAAAGTAATGGCAGAGCTGTATGCCTAATTGCAAAAGGAGAACTGAGAACTCCACAGGTCATATCAGAGGCAAATCCCATTGAAATAAATGGGCTTCTCAGAGAAAAGGGTACTTACTGCATGCAGTGTTGAAAGGAAACCTTGACCACCTGCATTACCTAGTTCAACATACAGATGGAGCTGTATTGCAAATATCTGGGGTTGGTGAAGGCTGCTTGCGACTACACTTATACATAGTTCTGGATTGAGCCATCCCCTAACCTGCTTGGCGATGGCTTGTTTCATTTTGTTTATTAAAACAAAACTGTGAGAGATAATGCTCCCTGGTGGTATGGTGGCACTGCATCCATATCCACAAGGCTCCATATTAGGCCCACTTCTTTTTTCCATATTCATCAATAATCTCCATACCATCACACAGCATGCTTCACTAATACACTACTCTGATGATTCAGCTCTTATCTGTTCAGCTCCATCACTTCCCACCCTACAACAACTCACCCAGGAATCCTTTAGGTCTGTGGAAAGTTGTAGCACTCAGATCCAACTTTTCCTAAACCCTAATAAAATCAAATTACTACTTTTCACACCCAACATAACCATTTCCACCCCTCTATCCTTCACTATCTCTTCCAAAAATTACACTATTATCTCTCCATCTGACCATACCAAACTCCTAGGTGTTGAAATTGATAAAAATCTACACTTCAACGTCCACATTTCACAAACTATCAAAAAAGGCATTAAAAAATGGGAAAACTATACAGGCACAGGAAATCCCTCTCAAAACAAGCACGGATTACCCTAGCCCAGACTCACCTCTTGTCTACCCCAATGTATGCTGCTCCAGTTCTTACCCAGTTTAGAAAACTTGACCTTGCCAGACTCGAATCATGTTATAATATGATTGCCAAATTTGCAAACAACTCCACCTTTAGAACCCACCATTGCCAGGCCCTAAGGGAACTGCAATGGCCGGAACATCCCCAGCTACTAACCTATCACCAATTAGTCATTGCCTACATTGTGGTAACACATCCAGAAAAAAGCCCTGCACTCGACCAACTTCTCACCCACTATAATACAACTCGTCCTCTTTGATCTTGCAACAAACCCCTCCTCTGTATCTCTAGGACTAACAATACTGCAGGAAAAGCACTGTTCCCCCACTCCATAGCTAGAACCTGGAATAATCTCCCTCTTGCTCTCATTTCTGTCCCTACCACTTCTCACTTTAAATACTTACTTAGAACACACTTAAAGAATAAGTGTCTATGCTCATGTATTACATAAGTCCTCAAATGATTCCACTTCTATACCTCACTTCCTAATATACCTACTGTATATATATTACAGTCTAGGTCTTCTCCTAATACTGATTGAATTTGTATGCTTATTCTGTTATCAACCATGTGTAACTATTTTTTCATGTATATATAGGTCTTGTTATGTCTTCTGCTGTATACTGTATTTTAATATATTGTTTGAAAATTCTTTGTATACTGTATTTTGACATATTGTGTAAAATTTTACTTACTGTGGAGCTTTTCTCTCCAGGCCTACACTGAAAATGGACCTATGTCCAGTCGGATCATCCCGGTTAACAAATGTAAAATAAATAAAAAATAAAATAAATAAAATAAATATTTCTTCACATGGATATGGTGAATGCAGGCATGATGTCCATGTACCTGTACACCCAACAGATAAAGTTGTGGCACTGAACATCCTCATGGCAGAGCATCTCCACCTGTAAGATGAAACTAGTACTGCAGGCCAAGAACATCTCTACCTGTAAGATGAAACTAGTACTACAGGCCAAACCCCTCTCCTCAATACAAAGTTGTTCATACAAATCGAGTTTCTCTGCCTGAGAACTTCAGCCAGACTTGGCAGGGCAGATTTGTACTACTCTCAAACAACATAATGTAGGTAAGTAGCATAGGATATTTCTGACTCACATTATTTTGCCTGGGCATAACAATTCCTTAATGAATTTGGTGGCTATCACCCCATTAGGATGATGTCACCTGGGAGACAAAGCATGGAGAGGCACAGGCTATGCACCCATGTTTCAGAATCTGGCCCTCACATCAGTATTGCAATTGGCACACATTGAGCTGACAGTGTATCGTTTATTTTGAACAGGATGCATAAAACACATATGTGTATGCATCCATGCGTGTGTGTAAGAGTTATTACAAGACAAAGTGACTTTGCCAAGAACAAATTGCTTTCTGTAACAACTTAATAAGTTAACAAAACTTCATGTATCTGGCTCTCCTTCATATAAAAAAACAAGATATTAATCTATTAGACTTCAAAAACCTTGGTTTCAAAACAGACAAAGGATTTTGTATCTTTGTTGTACTAACCACACCTGTTATGTATGCCACTCTTTAGTAAGTACAACAGAAAATACTCCCAAGTGCTTTCTACCTAATTAATTCTGAGTTCTCTTAATTGCCTTTTCAACTAACTCTGGATGGGGATTGCAAAAAAACATAAACTCTAGATGAGACTCCGAAAAGTCTTATATAATAGTACTCAAGTTTTTGAAGTAATTAAATAGAAAAAGTGATGTTTTTGGAGTAATTAAAGATGCAATGCAACAATCCTGGTTCATGGGTAATATACATGTAAACTGTAACACTAATTATGCAGATTCAAAGATAACTGATTAATGCAATGCATGGCAGCTTTGTTACACACACACGAACACATGGCACATGGACATATGGACATATGCACACACATACACACACACACACACACACACACACACACACACACACACACACACACACACACACACACACACACACAAGCACGCACACACATATGCACAGATAGATAGATCGATAGATAGATACTGGAATGGTACTAATTAGCAAAATGCATTAAGGTCGACATCTGTTTATCAACACACTTTGGTCTTCAGAACAGATGGTCAAAAGGTATTTAAGATCAATGATCCTGAGGGTAGAGAGTATGTCCTTTCCCCAGTCGATGTGCAATCTTGGAATTAGTATATATAGTCAACAGGGGTATGGTGGGTGTAAACAATATTTGGTACTTTGCTTTCACCAAAGTTAACCCTCAGAGCATGCGCAGAAGAGAGTTGACGTTAACATGTTGTTGTTTGAAATGTCGATATTCTGGCCATTTGTCATTACTAACTACATCCATGTATATGTATATATATATATATATATATATATAAAGAGAGAGAGAGAGATGTATATATACACACATACATATGTATGTATAATATGTATAATACATATTATATATAGAAAGAGAAGCTTACAATACAGACAGACAGAAAAGGAAATGTACTCTATCTGAAAATGAAGTAATTTCTTTTTCTATAAAAGTTACATAGAAATGCAAATATCTGTGGATCATGCAGGCATGTATCATACTGACTGGGCAGCTGAAGCCAGCAAACATCTATCTATGCTGACAATGAGACATCCCTACTGACAACATACATATGTGGAAAGATAAGAAACAGTGCTCAAAAGATGCCTGCAATAAGTATTACAGTGACAGTATTGCCATCTACATGGAGTGTTTCCCAAAGGAAGCTTCACAAATATAGGCAGTATAATGAGAATTATACAGGCAGCATGTTCCATGTAAGTCCTCAAAAGGCAAACACATTGCAAGGGCACTATATTTATATAAATATCAAACACAGAACTAAAAAGTAGTATAGCCCAACAGATGTGTCAGAATATAGGACGACATACCTTGGTATGACATAACTATACACTTTCCTATGTGGAGGTAATCACATGTGTGAGCATTTTAGAATACTGTAGACTTTTATGACATATTGGCTGCTATATTTTGATTACCACCATACATTAGTAACATACCTCATTAGCATGTAAAGGTCCAGAATTTTGGGGATTGATAGCACAAAAAGCCAGTGTCTGATAACACTTGTTGGGTCCCAAAAATATGTGCCAAAATCAAAGAAAAAAAACATAGAAGCCCAGGCATGCCTAACACACAAAGAATCAAACACAAAATTCCCAGGCAAGGCAACAACCCCCCCCCAAAAAAAAAAAAAAACAACAAAAATGTTGTGTGTAAGTTCCAAAATATTATTGATTGAGCACTTTCATCTCTCAACTGCAGACTTATTCAGGATAAACTTAAAAATAACAAAACTCAAGCAAATTCAAACAAAAAACAAAGAGTCTTTTGGGTTAAAAAGTTCTTTACTGATGTATCCTGGTACCTCAGCTAAAAAGCATTCAAGGGATTCCTTGAAGGCGTTTTAGCCAAGGTACCAGGAGACACCAGTAAAGGACTTTTTAACCCGGAAGACTCTTTGTTTTTTGTTTGAATTTTATTCAAGATAAAACCATGTCAGAATAAACAAATTAAATAGCCATTAATCAAAAATAATTGGGTGAACAATTAAGTAAGCAATTAAATATTAAAAATTTGAAAAGTGTCACATCAATAGAAATAAGGAATTCATAAAAAAAAATTAAATCACAATATAGAAGTCACAAAGTTGATGAAATACAATCATATATATATATATATTATTATCATTATTATTAAAAACTTTGATAGAGATTGTTAAAAACTTTGATAGAGATTTTTATTAAGTCCCTTAAAAGAGATCTTTAATATTTCAGTGCTCTAAGCTTAAAGACAGGGACTGATGATACGTGGGCATTCAAAACAGGGGGTGCACAAACATTCAACTGCAACTGCCAAATTAGATCCCGATATTCTAGTTTGGTCTCCCACTCACCACCTCTTTCATGGGGGATGACATGTTCTAGGACCCAGAACTTAAAACTAGCATCTTTACATGTGATAGTATGCCTATACAAAGCATTTGTATCCACTTTTTTCTTGATCTCATACAGATGTTCATAAACTCTGTATTTTAATGCTCATTCCACTTTTCAAACACAGAAAGAGCAACAGACAAGGCAGTGTGCTAAACAAACCACCCATTTAGCAAGATAATTGTAAAATCTAGTACCTCACAAAGTTACATTTAAGTGGGGAATAGACACTTCAGAACTATTGATCATATACAAACATTGTGGGCACTGTACATGCCACACTTAAAGGTAACCTTTTTGATCTTACTTAAAAATCCAGTAGTTAAACAGTGCCCTCTTTCAAAAATGTTCTTAAAATTAGGACCCCTCTTAAAGCTATATACCAAGGGTTTAGAAAAGACCTTAGGGGTATTCGGCATAGCAGCAAATAAATCCCAGTATTTAGAAATAATGCTGTATACCTCATGTTTCCTGGTTATAGTTTATTACTAAAAAGTGGTCACTCCTAATAATATCCTTTGGAGCTAACTCTGCATGATTGTCAGTGTTAGGGGTTGCTGAAAAAGGAAGCACCTATTGGGCGTTTAAGAAAGGTAAACATTTTTCATTCCAACCATTAAGTATGTAATTTTTAAGAGAGGTACTAAGGGTCTTAGGATAAATTCTAGCCAGAAATAATGCTTCAATAAAAATCTAACTCTTCCACCAAATCATTTTGAAGGAAGTCATATAAACTGCATAAACCATTTGACCCTTCACAATACTTTTATTTTGGTGGAAAGGATTACTACTACTACTATAATGCAAATAAGAACTGGAAAAATAGCCCTTTCTATATAATTTTGAATAATTTCTAAATGTATCTATAGATCCATTTTGAAATTATATAGAAATAATTGTGTGTATGTATAGATATATATATATATATATATATATATATATATATATATATATATATATATGTTTACTATCAATTGTGCGATCAGACCTTGTGTGACTTATTGTTTTCCCAAACTAAGCAAGTGGAAAACAAAAGAACAACTGCAAAACATGTTGGAAGCGGACATGGAAAGTGTGGAATTTGCATTTTTTGAACATTCTCTACACTTCCAAAATGTGCATTGTCCTGCAAAACACAATAAAGAAAGTTTTTTGCAGGGGGGCAAGCCCCCTTGCACCCCCTATGCCCCCTACAGCCCCCTGCTACGTATATATACAAACTCTGAGATCGCACTACAGTGATGGAAAGTTTACATTTCCTGATCCCCACCATAGTAAAATCTGCATTAAAATGTTGAAATGCACAACAACGAATGCTGTAGTGCATTCACTGCTGTACATTTCAACATTTTTTTTTCGTTCTTTCAATACAATCAAATTGGGCATTTGGACTAACGTACATCGAACAAAGTCCAATCGCCATTTTGAGAGTAAACCGATAGATAGATAGATAGATAGATAGATAGATAGATAGATAGATGGATAGATAGATAGATAGATAGATAGATAGATAGATAGATAGATAGATAGATAGATAGACAGATAGATAGCAAGACCCTTACTACCTCTCTTAAAGGCAAAATACTTAATGGTTGGGGGTGAAAATGTTTTACCTATATTAAACACCTAACAGATCCTTCCTTTGGCAACAACTCCTAACATTGACAATCATGCAGAGTTAGTGCCAAAGGATATGATTAGAAGTGGACACTTTATAATAATAAGCTATAGCCAGGATACATGGCCAGCATATGTGCTGCAGAACCTGGTAGCACCCCCTCTGCCACTCCTGCACTAACCGGCCCATTAAGTAGTTCTGCATGGGAGGATAGGTCTGTGGCTGCCTCCTGAAACAGTAGAGGAGGGGGTGAGTTTATCACCTTTGATGAACTTCCAGGGATGGTGTGTAGGATAGTGATCTGCACTAGTGACACACGCCTACACTGGATGGAGCGCCTGCTCTCCATTCTCATGCACAGCACCCATAGAAGGTTCAGATGTCAGACACTGCAGCCAGTATTGCAGTGTGGTGACACTGATGACAGTCTGCTGGGTGAGGACTTGATTCTCACTGTCACTCAGTTTGACATCCATGGGTTTGTGATATCCCCACCTTTACCCCAACCATGGTGTTGACCCACCTCATGTGTCTTTCACCATCTCTCTCTCTCTTGTCTTGTTTGTCTTGTCTGTCTGAAATTGCTTCCTCACCTACCCAACTTACTGTACTCAAACATTCCTACAGCCCTTCTCCAACATACCCCTCTTTCTCAAAGAAAAAAAATGGACACCTGTCCCACAAAAAATATTGTCCCATACATAGCTCTCCATTTCACACACATGTCTTCATGATACATGATTCTATCCAATTCTCTACACAGCAGACTGGGTTGCGGTCACCCCTCTCTCTGGAGGTGACAGTCCAAATTTAGCAACATTTGTGCATATATGTATTATTCTGGAAGAATTAGATAGCTATTGTTGTGTCCTACATCCTTCCTGCACATTCTTGCCTTGCTTTCACTTTGCCCATCCCCCTGCTTGCTCCCCATTTCATCACTTTCCTGTCTACCCCATTTCTTTTCTTTAAGGAATTATTGCAAGATGCTGCACTGTGTGTCAACTGAATGTGTGTCAAGTGACTTTCTCAGGTCATACAAAATGGGAAGTGATAGACTCAGTCCCAGGACAACAAGATGAAGGCTGTTGGCAGCTCACAATTCTAAAACTCTGAGCAAAATTGCCTGAATTAATATCAAAAATAAAACCTTTAGTTTTTCTTAATTTTCCATAGCTGTTTCTTCAGTAGTCTCTGTATGTGTATGTTAGTCTGCTTTTCTGTTCAGTCAAGGCAGTAGCAAACCCTTGCATTTATCCTCTACCTTTCCAAACAAAGGGAATTTTACTTGCGTTTCATGCAGCATGCAGGCAGCAAATTTATATATTATTAAACTCAGTAAAAGGAATAATGCCTTTAAATTACAACAGTGAAACTAAATCTAAATAACTAACTTCACTCCCTTTAAATTTACTGTAAACACAGTAATACATTAAATATTTTTAGTTTCTATGTCATGAACTTGGGAGTGTGTTACCTGTTATTTTAGTCTATAACCATAGTTACATTCAGAATAATTATACTAAACAACATACACTTCAAGTCTGCCAAGTAACAAAAGTCTGTTATTGTATGCTTGTGTCCCAAAGGCATGTTTAAGATGGTTACATCTGCTGTATTAGGATGCTGAGTAAATATATCAGTGAACAGGCACAGCAGTGTGTCATGCTTTACCCTGTACCACTAGCTGGAACATGGCGTAATGAGAGTTAAAATCAAGTTCATGAGATTTTTTTCTTTCTTTTCTGGTACCACTCCTTTAAGGATACTGATCAGCTTGGCTTCTTGATCGTACTAGTTGCCTTGTTTGTGTGCGTATCTAATGCCCTCTTCAAAATGAATATTGACTTCCTTGAAGACTTGTTTTCTCTTAATGATACTGAAAAGCACATTCCATGGCTTACATAAATACTTTATCTAAATGTGTGAAAGTTCCTGTCTTACTTACTTGGCTCAAGGAGCTGAAGTCATTAAATCTAAATACAGACACAGGTTTGGGGATGGAGATGGGAGTGGGTTTAAAAAAAAAGAGTTAAAATATTTTTATGTTTCTGTTTTCCTTTGATAATTGATATTAACAGTTTTCTTTTCACTGCTCGGGTGCATATACCTTGCTCAGCATCAGACAAAATATATTTACATCATCACGCAGTATGACAGCATCGTATAAGTTTTTTTTTTTTATAAACTAGTGTTACATCATCTTTTATACCATGCATGCTGTAATACACTGTTTCTGCCTTACTGGCCCAGGTCATGACTACAAAGGCTTAGTTTACCAGCCTATACACCCAGTTAAGAGACAAAAATAAAATGTAGTAAAATTATCTCTTGTTTATGCAGATTGTTCCTTTCATTATTCAAGCTTTTTCTAAAATATGCCTAATGGTTTTCCCAGCTTAACAAATACAAGGGCCTTTTAGACATCTTCAGTGCACTGTTTTGTTAATCAATTTGCTCAGTCACACAGCAGACAAACGGAACATGAAAAAATCAAACGTGGGATTATAGGATGAAAGCTATCAGTAGCATATAGTTTTAATGTTCTGAAATAAAGCTGTACAGTGAAAATATGCTTATTAAGCAAAATGAAATTATCTTCTTTATTTGCCATTTTCTTAACAGAATATCCATTAAATAGAAAATAGATTACACTTTCCTTCTTTAATTTATTTTGTCTGCATCATGGTATAGTAGGTGTTATATCTACAGTGTTAAGTGCAACATAACATAATTTTTGATCACTATATGTCACTTATGTTCTTATGACAAGATAATACAGGTTTTCAGAAAATCCTTGGCTAGGCACATATTTTCTAATCAAGCATGCTGCTAGTTGATACCTTTCTTGGAAGTTTTTTCTCCTTTATACCAGGAAAATTAAAGCTGTCTTGGCCTCATATTTCATACTTTGTTTAATTAACAGAATGCATATGCATCAAGCAAGCAATAATGCCCAACAGGGTGTGTGTTATTGTGTAAATAATGCCTGCCCAGGGGTGTTCTTAGGCCTGATGATGCAGGCGGTGGGCCTCTACACTCCTGGTGAAAGGACATTATTTCTATAATAACACACACCCTGAAGGGTATTATTGCTCTTAGAGAATGGGCTGTCTGTAAAATTGTTGTGCTTTACGTAGTTTTTTTTTATTACTACATTACTTTTTATATATTTTTGATGTAAAATACTTCCTCCACCTAATGTTTCAAACTTACTATAGTTTATGTTATTGGTGGCAGAGGAAGCATTTTGCATCCAAAATATAACACTTTAAAAAATATCCAGGTATTTATTTATTTTTTTTGGTTTCTTACTCCTAAAATGTTTGGTTTGTTGCCAGTCATTGGAGATTGACGTCACTAAATAATGACATACATTAAAGTTCCAGAGTTGTATTTCCTTCAGAAAATTCATGCTAACACAAATCCTGTTATTTAAGCAACTTTGTAATTTTAGAAGAAAAATAACTACAATCTGTTCCTATTTTTGAGTCTTTTTCCCCCCGTTATTTTGCTTTATCTATATTTCTTGAGATAAGAGGTCAACAGATATGCAAACCTCTTTACTGCTGCTGCTGTTAGCAGTTGATCAATCTCACTCTTTCTCACACACACACACACGCACACACACACACACACACAAACATACTTTCTGCTTCAGAAAATGCATGTTAAAACAAATCATATTACTTAAGCATGTTTGTAATTTTATAAGAGCAATAATGAAATTCTGTTCCTATTTTTGAGCCTTTGTTCCCCTTTATTTTTGGGTGTATTCAGATTTCTTCAGCTGTTGCCTTTGGTCAGTCTCACTCAGTTACACACACACACACACACACACACACACACACACACACACACACACACACACACACACACACACACACACACGCATGCACACACATACACATGCACACATCTGCTTCAGTAAATGCATGCTAATGCAAATCATAATATTTATGTAAGGTTGTGATTTTATAACAGCACCGTTTAAAATATTTTCCTATTTTGAGCTTTTGTCCCCCTTTTATTTTAGGCTTTTTCAGATATCTTGAGCTCAAGAGGTATGCAAACCTCTTAACTGCTGTTTTCAGAGATCACTCACACTCTTCACTCTCTCTCTCGCTCTTACACACACACACACACACACACACACACACACACACACACACACACACACACACACACACAGAGTCTCTTCTGCTGTCAAGCATGCATTCACGCATTCACTGACACACACATACAAACAGAAACAGAAACGCACATACTCACACACTTTCTTTCTGTTTCATTTATTTTTTTACACTCACTAAACAACAAGAGTGCTTAGAGAGTGTAAAATAATACCTCACTCAATCTCTCTCTCTTTCTCTCTCACACACACTCATACATGCATGCACTCTCAGACAGACATAAACACATATACACACATTTTTTATTATATATTTTGAAATTTTTTTTTTATTTTCACTTGATAACAAAAGTGCTGCTTAGCTATAAAATAATGGTGGCCATTAGGTGTTTTTCAATCCGAGCTCCATAGCAGCTTAATATGTTGCCATGAATCATTGGACTTGTTTTACAGTGGGCATTACCTATAGATTAACACCCTACTGGGATAACGGTTCTGATATATATATATATATATATATATATATATATATATATATATATATATATATATATATATATAGAAGTGAGCTCATGTAGTATAGTTGTAAACAGGTATCTTCATCCAGTACAGAGATTTTCTCTTTCTTTCTTTCTTTCTTTCTTTCTTTACCTGCACAAGTTCAAAAATTACCCTACCTGCACCCTTGTGGCTATTTCTTTCCTATTATAGGGGGAAGTGACAGGCTCATCAGATTTTTCAGCTGTGTCTGTTTTAGAGGATCATTCTTGTTTTGAGACGTGATTTACCCCTGCACATGATGCAACTATTTTTAGAGGTATGTCCATATTTTCAATCTTGATTTACCCCTTCACATAATTTTCTGAATACCACCTTACTACACATGATTTTTGAAGCTGTTTACTACACAGAAAACCACACCACATAACCAGCATGCAAGTCACACCTTAGAGAAAAGGACACACATACTTTTAGAAGTAAAATAAATTACCTTGTGTGGCAGAATTTTACAATACAGTTTATTATAGTCTACAGATTTTACACTGTCTCTGATGATGTGCTTATATTTTTCTATAATTTTTGCCAGTTTGTTTTTAACCATGATTCTGGGCAGTATCCCACATTCACAATGGAAGGGAGAAGAGTTATATGCTATTTAGTATTCAAATGTTATGCTAATTAATTGTTCAGATTTTTGACTATCTATATCAACTTGTCAAGGGCCTTTGTAGCTATTTTAAATGTTTGCAGGTTAAGAGGTATGAGGTCCATTCGTTCCCTAGACAGGGCTTGAGCTATTCATCCTCTTAAGATGGCAAAAGCCTAATTGGCCCATTCATTACTCCAGAGGCAAGAGTTTGCTGTGGTGGAGTGACAGGCCTGCTTTTTGTTAGACACTCCTTTCCCTGCTGCAGTCTTATCTCTTTCATGGTGGCTTTAATGCAATAAGACTTCTGCCTGGGAAGGTGTATCCAAAAATCTATGCATGCCTACCTCCCCATGGCACTACTGTACAACATACCATCACCTCAACTCAAAAATTACTGAGTTCCCTCCTATAATCTGGTGCTGGTGTCTCTCCGCCAACTTCCCCTTGGATGGAAGAGCCCACAAATACCGCTTACTCCACTTCTCACTGACTGGCTCTTTCACCTTCCTGTGCTGCTACTCACACGTGTCATTTAGCTGATCCACTTTACAGTATTGATTACTAATATAAAATCCTGCCCTTGTCTATATAAATTCCACATTGGTTATGTCCTTAAAACAAGCTGTAAGCCTAATTTAATAGAACAACGAAGGTGGCATGTTAATAATGACGAGGTACTGTGTCATGTCGATGCCTCTAGTATGATTACTGTAAAAAACTAGGGGTCGCCTTTATAAACGTTGTGTGCTGTGAAGAAGACTTGGTACACCATTGAGTTACATACAAAAGATTGTTGTGGTTCATTAATGAAGCTAAACAGTCGTGTAGGCATTGTACTCATACACTGACTGCATATACAAATGATCACCCTTTCCCCAACTGTACTTCACTGAAGTATGGGCTGGTCCCATTACAATAAACTACAGGAACTCACTTGTGCACTACTAATGGTGTTGCACTCAGCAGTGCAGAAATCCCTTGCTAGTGGTGCTCAGCAGGCCTGATGATGAATAACACATACGCACACACAAAAATTACTGTGAAGCATGGCAGCAATAAACGTACCATCATTAGAATCTGTGTAAAACAGGTAAACCTGACATAACACCCAAGCATTTCCTGCCTCAGCATAGGCATCCATCTGAGCTCCTGCCAATATGGTCTTGAACAGTAGAAGATATCTACATCAGCATAAGTTTGAAATCTCCTGTATATATCTATAATAGCGACAAGTCATTCATGATTCATTGTCTTTCATGCTAGCACCATGCAGCGATAAAGAGTAAAGCAGCTGAGTACTGTGCAGCACGCCCTGCATAGTCAGACAACAGAGTTTAGCATTTTCACATCTAAAATTGAAATATATATTCACCATCAATGGACGGATGTGAGACACAGTATGATATACAATTACACTATACTCTCAGAATGGTGTGCAGACGGTACACAGATTGCAACTAAAAGCAAGAGGCACCTGTAACCAGATTCATAGGAAAATTTTTCTCATGATGTTATATGAACCCCATCAAAGCAACTTTATTGTAATACAGTGCTGTGTGTGAGCAATGATATTGACAATATCCTCACTTGGAAGAAATACTGGCTGCTTAGGACAGAAATCCTCCAAAGTTTTCAGAGGACTGCATAAAAGTGATTCTTGTTAAAAGCTAAACACTGTATTTGAAAACCAGTCAAAGTGGTTCTGAAATAAATCTCTCTGCTATCATGTTCATAATTCTGCTTGTGACAGTGCCTTATATTTGGAGTGGTATAATACACATGTTCAGTAACCTTTTACATGGTCCTCCTTAGTATATGGTAAAAGGACAAGCACAATATGTTTAGAGAATAGGGCTTTTATAAAGAATGAGGGAAGGAAGGCAGGAAGATCTAGCTGTATTGCAGAAGAAAACAGTCCCATAAACATTTTATTTTTATTTTATTTTTTTATTTTACATTTGTTAACCGGGAGTGTCTGACTGAGCAAAAAAAGGCCCTTTTTCAGCAGAGGCCCAGGGAGAAAAGCTCCACATAGAAAAATTACAGATACATTTAGATATTTAAACATGATCAGTACGCAAACAAATTACAATAGACATTTTATTACAGTGGCATGCAGCACATTAACAGTTACAGTGGAGAGAACAAACACGAAAATATTAGTTTAAAAATAAAGGTAATCAATATATTTGTGGTGTACAGCTGAAATTTGGGACATAGGTAGAATGCATACATTGTACATTAGCCAGTGTTTGTGAGTAAGAGTTAAAACTATTATCAAGTACTCTAGGTTTAGTATGTGTAACTTATGCGCTTTCACTAGCCTGGGGAGCAGTCATAAACACAGGTATTAAGATGCACAATGATCAGGATGGTATGAGATGCCAGAATGCGTCATGCACCGTAGTATACCATGTGCTATAGTGCAAAATTCTTAAGCATGCTATGCTGTCATTTACCAGCATTCTTGACTGAAATTCCTGCCTACATAATATTGTACGTTTGCTACAATACTGCTCTTAGAATGCAGAGATCATAAACACCACTCCACCCCGTGTTCATGAATCCATAGTCAGTAGACTAACACAGTTTTTATTAATTTATTAATTAATTAATTTATTTATTTATTTAGTTAGACTGTCAGCTGGTTTTGATTTATGTAAGTCAAGTTTTATTGCACATATTGAATCATTACCATTACCTATCAGCCTTATAATGGACTGAATTCAGAAAGTCTTTGGTGTGCAATAACATTCCCATCTGAGTATCTCACTATTTGGCTAGTTTCAAAATATAGGGCTCCCCCAGTCTACAATTGGCATAGCCTAATGGGGACTGGCAGAACACTATGCCCCATTCTAAATGGGGAACTGAGTGCACTTCCCTGAAATAATTTGGTATTGCACTCTGGCAAGGATCATCAATGTACAATGCCAAATCAATGGCAAAGCTTCTTGGCAAGGTATAAGCACCACACGTATGTGGAGTGAGGTACTGCAGAGAGTACTGGGAGGAAGCCCAGGCTGCCTACAGTACCTCATTCCACATACAGTTACAGCTATACTACAATATCAGAAGTAGTGAGGGCTGCCAGGGACTATGCATGTACATGGCAATGGGTAATGAGAATCATCCCCAGAACTCCTCAGCATATGGCTGAGTTTAGTTTGTTTTCAAGAAAATATTGCATTTGTTGTTGGGCAAGTGGCCTCACACCTATGTCCCTCTTCTTGGACATGGTGAATGCATGCATGACTGTATTACTGGTCATCATGTCAGCATTCATTATTCACATCTTCAGATGTAGCTGCAGCAATGAATGTCCTTATGGCCATGCAACCCCACCTGTACATTAGAGCTGATATTGCAGGCTGCACCACTGCGCCTTCCATTGGAATTAAATTAAAACATATAATGAATATGACACTTGTTCCAACATGACTTTTTATGATTCTTTTAGGGGGAAAATATTGGAAATGGCTAGCTTACATTTATTAAATATACTTATGAATGAAAAAGTTAGACTGACAAGTTTTAAGAGTAAATTAATAATATTCTCATCAGTATAGGTTTTAATCATGAGATAGTTGTAAAGTGTGAGAGGTATGTAATATGTGTGCATAAAGAATCTATCCCCAGGATACATGAAGCTTGTGCCAGGCGCAGGCGTAGCGTAGGCGGAATAATGCCAAATATGGCCGTCGAGCGATTCAGGTACGATCCAATACCACGTGCACTACCGGCGTATGCCAGAACTGCGCAGCCCTCAGCATAGGTATGCTAGTCACCCCATGTGCAGTGTTGCACCATGCAAATGAAGGCAGATAGTGATTCATGAAGTGGTGGAGGTGTAGCGTAAGCCCACGGAAATGTAAACCAAAAAACACGGTTTACATTTTCCCAAACAGAACATCGGAGCTATGGAAGTGGACCAGACTCATGTATTACAAAGTTAACATATGCCAATGGCTAAATACACAGCCAATGGCATAAGAAAATATGCACAACACCTAAAAAACAACATTTAATGTCATGTCCACAGTAACGCACAGTACAACCGCAGGGCATGTGTGCGCAAACTGGAACATAAAGAAATTATATAAAAATGTCATAAAATCGCAATGTAATACAAATCAGGTGTACACCATAATGCACAATGGTAGGCATGGAACACCACAACCAAGGTGCAAGGGTTGCTAAGGGCCTGCGACAGTGTTCGGTGCGGTAATTATGAATTAGTAGTCAATGCCATGCAAATGAGGCAGATAATACTGAATCACAAATGTCCCGCCGGATGAAGGTTGTACCATACGGCACAGCGCTATAACACCGAGGAGTGGCTCAGAGGAGATACATGACATCAGCAGAGGGGTGTGCCACCGTAGCAGTAAGCATATTGGAGCAATGCAAATCTGGCCTGGCCGTTGCTAAGCAAAGCTGCAGGACAGGGGGGGGGGGGGAAGGTATAGAATCATTTAGCTGAGAGCACACATGGTGCCCAAAAGCGCATGTGTACGAGGATGAAAACGTGCCTGAAATCCAGTAAGCGGATGCACGCTGCGCGAACAATAGCACAAACAGGAAAGTCAGGGAAAGAAAAGAAGGAAATGCCGAAGTAGGGTAATTGGAGTACTAATGAGCAATCAACACTAATCAACTCACGGCAGCCAATCGACGGCAGCTGACAAGTCTGCTCGCAGAAACCTGCAAAACAGGCTAGGGGAGGCATTGGAATGCAAAGAAAGGAGGGGAGGCATTGGATTTCCAAGATAGGAGATCTGTCATAGCAGAGCAAAGCAAACCGACAGTAGACCGGCAATAGCACACATTACGCAAGATACGCCAGGTCTAGGAAAGTACAAATGAAAGCAGGCTGCTGGATGCATGCCAGAAAATGGTAGGTGGAACGTGCAGAAATGTAAAGGGAAGGTCAAGAGGTAATCCACGGCAGCCAAATGTAATTCAACACCAAAGGCACCACAATAGTAGTTCCAGTAGTAAAACACATAAGATACCCTGTAGCTACGAATGTACATACACACCCTATGACATCATCGGTGTTCACAGCACAATAGTATAAAGTGTGAAAGCACCCTACACACACCTGTGTATTCCCAAACACTGTGCCATAGGTGTAAACACACGGGGAAATTTAAAATGTACATGTTGGGAGCTGCCATAGCTGTGATTCATCACCATGTGTTAGAGACTGACGGTGTTGTGGAGGATGATGCCGACAACCACTGCAGACCCTGGAGGAGGAGAAGAGTGTCCAGACCAAGGGTAACCTACCAGGGGCTACATGATCTGGAGATAGAGCGTTACAGGGTAGATAGGGACATCTTACAGCAAATAGTGGAGCTGTGCTGGCCATGCCTGAGAACCAGAAACAACAGAGGGGAACCCATCCCAGTGGACACAAAGGTATGTGTAAGCATGCAAATAGTAGCCACAGGTACCTTTCAAAGGCCAACTGGAGATATAATGGGGATCTCACAGGCATCAGCATCCAGGGTACTACACCAGTTCCTGGATGCCATGTTACCACATGCCAATGAGCATATATACTTCCCCCGAACTCAGGAGGAGTTGGCCAGCAATATGCATCACTTCCACCATGTGGCACACTACCCGGAGGTACTGGGTGCGATAGACTGCACGCACATACAAATCAAGTCACCACCCGGTGAGCATGGTAGGCACTACATAAATTGCAAGGGATTCTACTCCATCAACTGCCAGGTCATGTGCATTGCCCAGGGCATTATCATGGATGTGTGTGCTGGTAGCCCTGGAAGCTACCATGACTCCCATATCTGGCATGCCTTACAGCTGTATCAGGTATTTGTCAGGGGGGACATCCCACATGGCCACCTTGTGGGGGATGCTGGCTATGCACTGTAGCCATAGATGATGACTCCCATCAGAAATGCACACACACCCATGCAAGAACGCCATAATGAGGCACACGAACAAACCAGAATCATCGTAGAGCGTGTGTTCAGGATGCTGAAATCACGGTTCTGGTGCTTGGACACATCTGGTGGAGCCTTGCAGTACTCTCCAGGCACGTGTGCCCACATCGTCATAGTATGTGCCATGCTACATAATATGATCCTGCGGAAACAGCTGCAGCAGGGACAAAATGGTGAAGGCCCTCATAGCCCACCGCAATTACCAAAGCCATCACAGGCACAGAGGGATACAGACCATGAACACACTGTACCAGCCCTAGTAGGCAGATGGAGGCATGCCCAATATGCCTACACCTTGGCAAAGAGGGAATATATAGCACATACTCTGACAGCATAGGCCCCTATGGACTGACACACCTCTCCACCTGCACACACAGTAAAATGGATGGCACACAAACACGACCACCTGTAAATTGTAATGTATAGGTGGCCCACTGTGTGAATCCTACATAGGCAGCCCTCAAACATTGTACACACAACAGCTATTGGAACATGAAATGTCAACACCTGAACAGTATATGCGCCTATCAGCATATGGTGGTGCTGTGTGTATAGGTTCCCAGGTACATCAGTAGGTACACGGCCGATTGTCAGAGGCCATACACCAAACGGGGCAAACAGTGTCCGCTGTCGCCACAACATCGAGTAACCAACTGTCGCTTAGAGGAGCAGAGGCAATCGTGGGAGCACATTTGTGTAAGCACTGTTCTGCACACAGCACGGAGTAACTGCTGCATTAATGAGGGGCTTCACATAATATAATCATGGATGTTTTGTCAAGGCATGGGGTGTACCCATGACAGGTATTTGTCACCCCAGCATGCTCCACCTACGGTCGTTTCAAGGTGTAGCACAGTATTGTGTGTGGCTCACTGTGATATACATACCCAATGTCGGAGCACATCCAGTAAACATCACATGGACATACCATTAACTGGACTCATCAATATGTAAACTAACTGAGTTACCCATGTGAGTGCAGTATGGAGTAACAGCCGTAGTATACTCCATGTACAAAACAACATAACATGTGTACAAATCCCAGATGGCCATGTGTTAAATGCAGTGACCGTCGTGCATGATCCCGGTCCCACATCCTGCAAGGGATGTAACGTAATCTCGAAGGCACGAGTAATGCCTGTTGGATGCAGGTCATCAGATCATGTTTAGCACACGTTAGCGGGAGTATGCATTGCCCACTGCTGGTAAGCGACGTTTAAATATGACTATATGGGTATGTGCAAAACAGGGATAAGCTTCTCCGAATAATGCGCAGATCACGGTCAATGATGTCCAGAACAGGTGAAACCAGCATTATTCACCACTGTACTAATAGCGCCTGCTCTGAAGGGTAAAACGACCACTGCCAGGTGTAGAACACACAATCATTTATAGAATCACCTAACACTATTGCTAGCCAAGATGTACCTATGGTAGGGTTGCCACCTCATCAAATGACCAATGTGGGACATACGTCAGATGTCTACAGGCCGACACATACACCCGGCCAGTACGAAAATCAGAACTACACTGCTTTGCCTAGATAAAAGCTCATTCTTGTAATGTTTACTTACTTATTCTGTTTCCGTAACATATAGGGGGTTCAGATACAGAATAACTGTTTTATGCAACTATTACATAAACTATAGGAAATAAGTATGTTCTAAAATCTCAGGACATTTGCCATGTTTACAAATATTTTGCAGGACACAACTGCCCAAAGAAGGACTGTCCCTTGCAGAGTGGGACAGCTGGTAACCCTAACCTATGGCAGGTGTGTAATGTGACAGGTACAGACACAAACGTGCGGAGTCCAGGAAACAGTATACACCAACAAGTACACAATGAAAGGTGTAGCTTGCCTGTCACTTTCCCCATCAGATATCTATATATATATATATATATATATATATATATATATATATATATATATATATATATATATATATACACATATATACATATATATAATACAGATAGAAAGGGCGATAGAGTGATATATGTTGATATATACGGATTCAGCGATATCTGCAAATATATATAGATAGGTCAACGACATTCATAACACCTTGGAGGTACAAATAAATAGGATACCGCCAACTATGGAATGTGTAACATACCGACATGCATAACCACGAGGCTGAAAGACTGAAAGAACACAGTACTGGAACAGTACAACCGCGAGTAATAGTATGATGATATGAATGGACATTTAGTTACTGCTGCTGGTGTTGCGGTCCACGTAGGTACTGTGTTCAACTGTGTTTGTGAGTGCCGTAATCTGTGTATGTGTGTGTTGAGGGTGCTGTGTGCGTCTCTGTGTGACTGTAATGTGTGTTTGTGTGTCCGCATCGTGTGTCTGTTAGTGCCAACTCGGAGGTAGATCATTACGGTAGGTGTGGGTATAGCTAGCCATAGGCATACGGTTACCACCTGTCCCACATTAGGAGGGACAGCCCCTCCATGGGCAGGTGTGTCCTGACATAAAACATTACAAAGGGCAAATGTCCGAGATCATAGGACATTAATATGTCCCATATATAATGTAATAGTTGCATTAAATAGTTATGCCTGTATGTAAGAAACGGAAATGTTACATGCAATATGATAAGTAGCCAAAGTCCCACAACAATAGGTATGTATTGAGGATAAAAGTATGTGCTATCCTGTGTACTGACCATGGCTATGTGTTGGCCTGTAAACACAGCTGTGTGTCCCGCAAGTGTCCAACAATGGCCATATGAAAAGGTGGCAACCCATGGCAAAGAGGTTCTGTTACCAACACAACCGCAATGACTGCAAATATCTGGGACAGAAATACACGGGATAGCTGTCATTTAGACATATCCCTTTACATATCGCTGCAATTCTGGAGGTATGGAAGTATCAACCTTACCTGCATACTATATAGAAACCAATTAACAATGGCCCAATGTACAATCCCATAACATAAGTCTACTAACTGATAGCTCTTTAATTAGGGACGGAGCCCACACACATATATATAGAATATGTAGAAATGCAAGCCCCACAAACCTGTATATGCTACGTACACCCACCGACATCCCCCACACTAGAAACTATAGCAATACAGACTGTAATAACAGCACAAACATCCAGTCAGTCAATTACATCTGCAGAACTGTCAACATACCTTGTGAGAGACACAATTAAAGGCACCATGCAAAATTGCAGCCGTTGTATAATGGAACAAACGGCGATGTTACATGTTTTGTTGGAAATAGTCCGTTATCAGACGTTGGGATGACAGGTACACCCACATGTTGAACCACATACTCTAGCTGTCACACACAATCCATGGGGGACATGAATCCAAAGTATACTTGTCTCTATGCATAGCAGTTGCAATTACACACAACAAAACACAATACAGGCCGTCTCCTCGAACGTAGGGCAAATGGGCAATGCCCAAGTGGAGAATTCAATTATACCCCACTGTTGCCGTGTAATTGGTGAATGGAGTAGCTGCACAGCTGATATGCAAGTAATTAGTCACTCAGGAACACCAATTGGCGGCAGGAAACCACATGTTACAGGTATCGACATATATAAGGATGACTTGCCAGACATTCAAACCATATGCTCATACAAAATACCTGTGTAAGCAGTGTGAGAGAGATAGAGATGAAAGTCCGTAACAATAACAAGGTATGTAGAACACTCGGTATGTAAGTTTATGTATAGCATGTTTTGTATTAATTATTTACTGTATGTATAGCCTGGTTTGCATTAATTAAAAGTGTCCGCAATGCATAAAGTGGGAAAAGGTATTTATGTAGTGATGTCTTGCTGAGCATACTTAAGCTTGTAGAAATTGTGCGTACAGCAGTGGGCCACAAGGTACACATCACAGACACCACAAGGGATGCTACATGAGGGCTTTAAACAGAACAATTCCAAACAACCCGCTGTCAGTGGTAGGGTATGTCCAACAAGTACGTGCCATAGCAGGGGATAGTATATGTTGATATACTGTCACAGTAGGCATGTGTATGGGCATATAACGACAATGACATGTCTAAGGTGGTCCCGCTGTGCAAGTATGCTTTGCATTATGGGATAATATGTAAAATATGTGTAATGTAATAGTATTGTAGGTAGATATGTCAGATATTCTACACAGCATAACAGGCATATCATGCATACCAAAGGTATTGTGTATTGGCATGTACAATAACAGGATACATATGGCTTGTAGGCACGGGACATTGTAATAGCATGATAGCTAATCTAAATGGAAGGGCTACCAAGTAACCATGCACAAAGGACATGTAATAGCTTCACAGGTTCATAGTGGGGTACTATGCAGTCTGGCAAGTCTATGTGTAAGCACAACTACAGTGTTCACACCAGTGGCACCTCTCTAGGGTAGTGTCCTGTGAACAGCAGAGCCATGTGTTACCTGCACCTCTGCACAGTACAGCCACTGCAGTGATCCCTGGCGTACATGTGTCTCCCAACCACCAAGGGAGGTATCACATGAACAGTGCTACTGAGTGTCCCTGCGTGATGTACATAGGACTCATGTTTCAAAGCATGGTGAGTGTCCGGTTTGGGAATGTAACCCTCAGGCACATCCCACTCATTGTTGCGTGTGTGCACATATCCATGAGTATGTTCTCACAGTGGCTTTTGCTTATGTCACGTATGTGGAGTATATCCATTAAAAGTGTTGTGGACATGGGCCCTGTCTGTTCAGCAGAGGTCACCCCTGAGTATATAGTATGCAAATGTGTACAGACGTGGTGTCTGTAGTTCAGCCGCATACTTTAACAGTCGGAGCTCAATAAACGTCATGGCGTGTTAATGTTGTGGTATGTAAAGCCGTAGCTGTTGTGTAAGGTACACCCTAAATGGGGTGGTGTACCCTTGAATGTGTGTAGAAGTCTTGAGTTCAGAGGTACAGTGGGTGCCTATGTACCAGCTACACACCCAGTACAGATAAGTGTGGCCACGTAGAAGGGTATCCACGCCACAGTGGCAATACAGTAACCACATGAGTGGTTGCGACATACGTGTGTACTACAAACATGTACAATATGACATGTAAGTAGGGGACTACCACCTATGTGATAGTCAGTGGGTGAATGGTGTAATGCAAAGATGATGTTCTTGCACCTTCTGTCATGCAGCTTGCGGCCATGATATTCATATCAGGTATTGTCACAGTGACACCCGTATGGATGGAGTCAGTATCAGCTGGTGGATCAATCATGGCATTTTGTATGCAGGGGTTTGTAAAGCTAGGCAGGGAAAGTCCCTCTGTGCTAGCCTGTACCTCAGGGAAGCATATACTGAACATGAGGGGCCCTATGACTGAGGACTGTGGTATGCCAAATGTAACTGAAATGCAGTAGGTACTATGGTATGCTACCCTCATTGTGTGTGTCCTGTCCATAAGCCACGTTGCATAACATCCTGGGACATAGGGTACGATGTGCAGGTGGATGTGTATGTTGTCAAAACCAGAATGGAGAACGGTGCTGAAATGCAATGAGAGGACAATGTACAATGTGTGGACTCCCATACCATCATCAACTACCCTGGTAACTGTATGAAAGGAGCCCACCAGGTGTAGGGGCCATGATCTGGCCCTAACAAGTCCAACCCGGGTGGCATCAAAGGACCGGAGCCCAACAATGTCTCTGTGAATGACGTCCTTGATGATTTGCCCCATAGCCATGCAGAACAGTCCAGTCAGGTGTGTAGGACTATAGTCCCACTTGTGCATTGTGGTGCCACCTGTGTGGAGTGTGATAAGTGTTACTGTTTGCCATTCAGATGCCACAATGTCTGATACAAGGCTATTACTGAATGCTGTGGCCTAGTGGGGAGACATGTCGTTCAAAGGTTTGTGGACATCACAGCCTGGGACTTTGGAAGGTGACATGGGGCCAGTGTCCCAGGACATATAGAGTGCAGGTTAGTACTGTGTAGGTGTGACCGCAGGGACACCACAATGTTCCTGCATGGATTGTGGCCCTGTAGTGAGTGAGAGGGTGTAATGTTAGCATTGAATCCATCCGCCAGCATGTTGCCAACATCACCTGGGTCTGTAATGTTCCTGAGTGACTGTTGTATGTGAGAGCAGATGTGGGTATTGCCATTGACTACTGACATACCACCATAATGCCTTGTGGTACACCCCGGAATGTGTCACAGTAATGTTTACATAGCTAGTCTTGGAGTATGTGATGAGGGATCCCATGGCCCTACCTAGGCTGACCAGTGAGCTACCCCACCCATGGGATTGTACACCACTGTGCAACAGCCTCCACCTGTTGTTGTACATTATGTCCATGGAACTTGACCACCAGAGTGGCGTCTATTATCTGGTGTGTACCATCATGGCTCTGTGTGGAATAGCATGATGCATGCAGTCGTGTACGTGCTAATGAAGTGCACTGGGGTATGTTTTAGCATTTGTATGTGCATTGTCCATCTGCACGGGTGTCATGACGTTAACAACCGCTGTCATAAGACGTCTGTAGTAGGTGTTGTAGTACTCATGTACTGTGTATGCCGTGAAGGGTGTGGTGCCGGGATGTGGCTAACATAGTTGATTAGCATATGTTCGGAATCCACCAATGAGGGTATAACCCCAAGTGTGGAACACCAGTCACATGTTGGTAGTGTTCATGTCAAGGTTAATGTTGGTCTTGGAGGTGGTGTGTATGGGTTGATCCAGCTGAGTGGAGGTTATGACTCATGGATGTGTCGGTACATGAGTCGCTATCCCAGTTAAGTGTGGGGTAGTGTCAGTCACTGTCAGCTGTCTGAGCCTTACTGTCCAGGACACCAACCAATGAGGTCTGGTAACCGTGGGGTATGTTGTTGAATCTGTAGCTTGTTACAATGTGTATAGCAGTTCTGAACACAGTTAGTTGCATGTGGAGCACCTCTGATGCATTGTGCTAAGTAACTAGTCAGGATGTATGTACAACATAGTGGGATATGGGAACACCTCAGCTGTGGGTGTGCCGGTCCAGGTATGTGCCTGAAAGGTATGGTCTGTCTATAACCTGTCATTGCAGGTGTGCTCTGCAGAGCCTAGAGGCAGGTCCCAGTCACTGCAGAGATATTGGAGTGGTGCATTATAAGGTGTGCCTTGCCTGCGTGTGTCAGAGAGGAAGATGCATGCATTGTGTCACATGACCCCATGTCTTGCTTGCCAGTTCCTGTTCTGCCGGTGACTGTTATTGGAAACTGTGCAAGACAGGCAGTATAGAAGCAGCAAGAGCCTTACATGTGATCTGTACTCCCAGGGCTGACAGGTGCAGGTCATCTGTGCCAAAGCATTGTGTTTGACCAGGTCAGTCAAACCGGACAGATACCAGATGCCTGTGGAATGACAGCAGAAGCATAGGCAACTGTTGAAGTGACGCAGTCAGTCATTGTACAGTGGTATCGGGTCTGGATGAATGCATAATGCTCCCCAGGGCTTGGCCCACACCTTCAGGGCTACAAGACTGGTGAGCTATTGCATGTCCCTGCACAAGTAGTCTGTGAAATGGCATCTCAAGGCAGTCACAGTAACATGGAGAATGACAGTCACATCGTACCTGGTGAGGTGTGGCATGGGTGCATAGGTTATGTTGCAGAACCAGTTACCCGACAGCAAGATGTAAGCGACTATTGCCTTGTGTAGCCTGCTGTGTGGAACTGCAGTGTGACCTATGACTGGTGTGTTGTGTATGTTATAACACCCTATTGGCTGTATGTGATGGGCACACATGAGTCTGTGGGCTATAAGTTGGTGATGTTGTGTTCCGTGATGGGGGCTGCCTCTGGTGCCTACACAGAGTATGGAGAGGTACTGCACAAGTTGTCCTCGTATGTGTGGCCTGTGGTGGAGATCATGTGAGACTATGTGATGAGTGGGGTGTGTTGCGAATGTTACACATCCCCACATGACTGTCAGGTGCAGTCAGGGTTGGTGACAGCATTACCCCAGCAGGGCTGCATAAGTGCATCCCCCACAGGCTGTAGTGTCGTATGTTGGGAGGTGAGCATTGAATGTGTACATGAGACAATTGCTCTATTGCCACATGTACGACATATCCATCATATAGACAGGCAATAGCACTGGTACGTGACAGTTGGACATGCCTGTATATACAACCATGTCTCACAGGATATGTGAGTTACATGTGTACAACAGCTGTTGTACCATAAGCAAGCTGGAAATTTTAGGACAGCCAGTGTACCTGTGGGAAATGGTGTGGAATGGGTGCTATATTAATCAGTAGCTCATGACATGCTCACAAGTTCTGAACAAGTGCCTAGCATGACCATACAATACAGATAGGGTGTTGGATAATATCAACCCACAAGTGGTGACGACAGTCATAATGGGTGGCACCGCACTATAACCCTGCTGAGTATGGTGTGCATGTCCATGAACCATTATCACTGTAGATGTTAGCAGTACAGATGTACAAGACAGTACGGATGTTTGATTACAAATACCTTTGTATGTCACAGGAGTGTTCTACCAGTGGCCTGTTGACAGACTCACAACTACAAAAGGTGCCAGAGTGACATGTGCATATCACACCAGTGCCAGCTACAGTAGAACAGGGTTAATGTGTTGTACTCCACCCTCATTGTAGCCCATACCACACAGACAAATGTTAGGCATCTGTGTATGTAAGGATGTGAATGGCCATGACCTATGAGGAATAGCTGTGTCAGTGTTGTGAACAACATACAGAATGGGCTGTGTGGGTGAGGTGTGTGACATATGTGCACATTCTGATGGATGATATCAGCATTGTCAGTTAGGTGAACATCCCTGTACCCATTAACTACCACCTAGGCTGTGGTCAACATTATGGACACTGTGTAAGGGATGGTGCTGTGCAGTACACCTCCCTGACTTGGTGATGTCTCCAGGCCCCTTAGGTAGTCATACGAGGTACCCATGTCATGACAGGGTGCCATCCATGAGCACGGAGATCATTGGACAGGCATATACAGCACTGGGGTGACCAATATTGGATCACATATCACCTTTAAGGTGTAATGGCCATGCGTGGATGGGCGATACCAGCCTTCACAATCCTCACCTCCACTATGCAGCATGCTGTCTACCTTGCATAAAGACATCTGCTACACCATGATGATGGACATGCTACATGTCCATATCCTGATCTGTAAGACATACGTCATGGACATCCACCATCCTAATACTAGGATCGCCACATGCTGGACAGATCCCTGTGCCATACATGTGACATACTCCCGCCAAACCATGCAACCCTGTCCATCAAAGCTGCACATGTCATCCCAGTCATACATGGTGTGATGGCCGCATGGTAGATGTAGTATCAACTGTCTGGATCAGTAATGTGGCACTGATGCACCTCGCGGTGGCATAATGGCTGTCTGTTACAGCTAGGAAACCTTGCCTGTACATGCTATGGTTGATAACCATCCCTGCGAATGACGTCCGACTAGCCATTGTCCCATGTCTATCACATGTGCAACACAGGCGATCCGTGGCAGGATGTTGAACAGCTGTACAGTGCTGTGTAGATGTATATGGCAAAACACATGCATGTACAGGTTTCCATGCGTATGTGTGCATTGTCACTGCTCAAGTCCATTAAGGCTGTGTCTGTGTTGATATGTGACATATACACAGCATCAAGGTCAACAGCATTACCGTGGACACATCCAGGCATGTGCAGATAGGTAAGAACACCAGTGCAGGCAAATAGACATGCCCACATCAAGACAGCATTCACATGGAGTATGAACACTGTAATGAGGTGACACACATTTATGGTGATGATATCCAATGCATAACGGGTGTTACATGTGTGTGACACAAACACGTCAGTCATGTCAGTGTCATGATGATTTGCAAAGATAACTGTGCAGATGTACTAGATGTCATAGAAATGTATGTGCAGCAGTATCTCTGTACATCTCTGAAACTGTGACCTGTCACCATCATTATGTCTTACAGATAATGCCTCGTACACGCCTTCCAGCGTACAGCCACCAGGAGGATGATGTCCTCATCCCATACCTCCATGAGAACTATGAGGTGTTGTTCAGCCATGTGCCACAGCATGCCCAGCAGCGGGACGACCTGTGGCAGGATCTTTGCAGGAGGGTGAACGATGTGGGTGGCCATAACCGCACCTACCAGCAGGTGTGCAGACACTGCACGGACTTGATACGACATGCAAAACAGCGTGCCACTGCAATCACCAGGGAACAAGGTGGAACAGGTGGTGGGCCACCAACCCAGCCCCACTCACACACACCGAGGAGCTACTGGCCAGTCTGGGGACACCCTCAGAACAGCATCCACAAACACTAGCTGCCATCGTGGAGGTGGGTGTCTCCCAACCAATGAGCCTGGAGTTGCCTGGTAAGTCAGTACTGCACATATGGCTATTATATCCCATTTAGTTGCATGTGTCACTGTACATTATGTAAAGTAACAACATATGCAAGGTATGTGGACACACATGCTGCATACTACAGTATGCTACCCTGTGTATGCACACATGTGCATACTATATGCTATTATACAGGCGAATGTGTTAACATGCACAGTGCACCCTGTGGCTGTCATACAGTCATGGATAATGTTCATACTGCTGTGTCACCCCTATACAGGTACCTCTGGCGTGCTGCACAGACATGAGTCCGTTGCAGGTGAGACTGTCATCAGTATCAGGCATGTTAAAGCATAGATCTATTTGCCATGTGGCCAGTTAACACTTGCACACTTGATGTTCATTCCAGTCATGATATACAGGTCGCATCACCCATCATTCACACAGGCCACCCATGTGCAATATATACAAATGAAATGATACACCGACTTGAAACCACAGTATTTGTCATTGCTACATGTGTGGTCAGCTGTGCATACAATGGTGGAGGTGTTCTACAATGGAGGCATATGTAGTATGCATTGGAACAACATGTGTGGTATGCAAACAGTACCACACAGTGAGCTGTGATATGGGCAGCCCACAGGTGTCACCATTGTGTTATATGCCCCTGCATTGGGTGCACACATTGTGATGTGCCATCTGACATGTCCCAGACACGTAGTGTTCTGGCTGCAATATTGTCACACTATCCCATGACCCATACCCCACATACCAAACATACAACCCATTGTCTGCATAGCCCTGTGGATGGTGACATATCTGACATCTATGGGTGTATGTCATATGGGACAACACAGACATGTGAGATAGATGGCCATCACACACATTTGGCCAACACATGTGCACACATGGCCATGGGGATGGCCAGAGACACGTAGCCACACAGTAGATGTGATGTGTATACACCCTGTTGCACATTGTCCACACATGGTCCAATTATAGCCTTAGTTGACTGATTATACAGTTGATGTGGTACACTGGACATCCTAAAAGCCTGTGCACAGCTAGTGGAGGTGTCACTGAAGTCTACCATATAAGATCTGTTGAACATCACGACTGTGTCATAGCATGACAGTAGTCACCTGTACAGCTTCCACAGACATTGACACCACATCAGGCCACAGATACTGTACATTTCCCTTGCTGCTGTAGGACATCACCATTAGCTGTGCACCTCGTGTGTGTGGTACATCAATGTCATGTGGGAAATGGTGAATTGACATGTCCGCTATGTGTGGACATGGTTGCCAGGCAGCTAAGACCCTGTAGTTGTTGTGCGGGGTGTCATCTGTAGGTCCTCCAGTGACCTGTCACTTGACACAGCATGGTTTGGTGTGTATACACCTCAGCATCGTGGGTCACAATCCACAGTTATGTCATGGGTATGCATGCAGTTATGGCTATGCAATGTGTACATATTATGCATTGTACAGCAATATAGATGCCTCATGATGCCATGCAATGGCACAGTGTCTGTACTTCACACTGTATAGCAATGTAGATGGCTCACACTACCCTTCCATGCTCATGCACATTTGCTAAACATGCATTCTATCTGTAGGGCATACAGACAACACCGCAATGTGATGCCCATTACGATGCTGTACATGTGTCAGGACACCATTGTGTCAGACATGTATGCATGTTAATGCACACGTCAGCAGATTACATGTCAAGGTCACGTCAGCCATGTGTACTGTTATCCTGTTCTGGTCCACATGGTGTATCACGGGGATGCATGCATACTACCATGATTGTGTGAACTGCATGGCTACTGATATGACACCTGCTTGCTGTAGTGTGCACCCCAGGGAGGTATGCTTACTAACACTATTAATGTCTGAGCTGCATGCCCTCTGCTGTACCACAGGCATGCTGCATGCCATCTGTCAAATCACATGCATGGTGTGTCTGTGTGTGTCTGTGTGTGTGTGTGTGTGTGTGTGTGTGTGTGTGTGTGTGTGTGTGTGTGTGTGTGTGTGTGTGTGTGTGTGTGTGTGTGTGTGTGTGTGTGTGTGTGTGTGTGTGTGTGTGTGTGTGTGTGTGTGTGTGTGTGTGTGTGTGTGTGTGTGTGTGTGTGTGTGTGTGTGTCTGTGTGTGTGTCTATTGTAATTTAGAGTCTTTCTTTGCATTCACAGGTGATGTAGGTGCGTTACCCTCCTGCGGTCCATCTGATGTTAGTGTCCCCACAGATACTAGCAGTGATGAACATATGCATGAGGTACAGGCAGGGTTGTCAGGGGCTGAATCTGTGCCAATGGTTGCCATCCCAGCTATGTCCCCTCTTCCCCGCACACAGTTCTGCTGCCAACACATACCACATCACCAGTGGCCATAGAGGAAGGACAGTCAGCGTCTGTTAGCGTGGAACAGGAACGTGTGGTGGCTACAGAAGGTGTGTCTACACACCATGGTGTCAGTGTAATGACTGCAGATGTGCCACACAGGCATGTGGCTGTTGCTGCTCGTAGGAGGACCTCTGGCAGACATGCACCTGCAGGACAGAGCGCAGCAGCTGGTATCACCAGACGCATGTTCCAGACTGTAATGGCAGCACAGGCACGTGCTGAATGGCAGAACAGAGAAGGGCAGAGGCTGCAGAGGGCTGCTATCCATACCCTAAATGACAACATCCAGGCATTGGCAAATGCTCAACAGCAGATTGCTGATGTTCTGGACAGGCGATTGGGTGACATGGTCAGAATCCTTGACCGTGGCATGGCAATCCGCGAGCGTGAGCTGTCTGTGCTGGAACATCTGGTAGGAGTGAGGCATAGGCCACGTGGACGTAGGCCAGCTACACCACCTAGTGCAGGTCAACGTGAGCGTGCCACCTCACATGCCCACTCCCATAGTGCTGGTAGCAGTAGCAGTGCAGCTGGTGCTGCGCTGTCCACACCAGGACACAGCAGGCCACGTGGACGTGGCCCTGGATGTTCCCAGCGGGGACACGGTTCCAGTGGACATGTGTCATCAGACAGTAGCCAATCTGTACCTCCACCTGGTAGTGCCCGTGCAACCCCTGGCAGGCACAGGTCACGTGGCCGTGGCCAGACACAGTGAGCTGTACAACCTGGTCTGTACAATCTGGAGCTGTCAATAATACCCCATGTAGGCCTCACAAAAGGCAGAACTGTGTGCACACATACACGCACACAGCAAAGACATCTGTAGGGCACCACAACACCCACATGCATACTGAACAGACATGTCCAATCATATCACTGGCCCTTACCCACACACATGATGTCATCCATTGGTGCAGCCTATGCCCCTGGCAAACATTATCACCCTGTGCATATGATGAAGCCTGTGCATCCCTGTCATCCACACCATTGGTGCAGGGACATGCTCAAATGGTCTGATGCACAGGGTGAACAGAATAGTGAGAAGTGTATATTACATTAGTTGTGTAAGAATAGTGAGAGAAGTGTATATTACATTAGTTGTGTGAGAATAGTGAGAGACGTGTATATTACATTAGTTGTGTACTGTTGACATGCACCAGACATACCATGTAGTACAGGTTTAGCATGCATTGTTATATGTTCACAGTATGTGTCTTGGTAACAACAGTAACAGCATGTTGGTAATGATGCCCTGGTTCCCTCCTTATGGTCTACTTGCATGTGCCTACAGGTAGCACTGTTTGCAGTCTCCCATGTGTAACTGTGGAGTACTCACAGGCACATATGGCAATATCAGCATGCTATACGTAGCCTCAGCCTGACTGTTGGAAAGTCTAACATACCACAGATGTCCACACATATACTGATCCAGAAGCATGTGGGCAGTTTAATAGGCTACAGTGGCTAGAGACGTGACATCCATACCAGGTCACATCACAGGTATGTTGACATGGTGCAGGGGTTGTACACAGTGGTCTGGCCAATGATAATGTTAGAGGCCACTTGATAGCATGAGGCCTCACTGTGTAGCAGTAATACCCTGTCACATTACAGGAACATGCTCACACTCATGGGGTCAACAACACTATAATGCACACCCCATAGTGTTGAGGTGAGGACCCTTGCCTATGTGGTCATCACCCTCACAGTACTGTGCACCCACATGACGCGACACAGAGAAAGAACATGTACAGGTAGCCAGTGCGGCTGAGACCGATGGCATCAACAGGGTAGTGGACTGCATCACCATGAGGGGTTAGGGATCCTGTGTGTTCTGTATGGTAGCATACACCCTCACTCCATGCACCAGACAGCCATACATACCTACATACACACACACACTGTGGAGACCACAAATGTCATACACATATGGATAGCTGATGTGTGTGATACACACACCACACCTGCCTACGTCATGCTTTCCACACTGCAGTATGTACAGATCTCTACAACAGTGTACAGGGGTGTGTAACAATTGGGATGTATTCCCCACCATATGTGGCATATATGGTCACACAAGCAAACACACATGGCAGTACTGTGAATGATACACCTGCTATATGATGATACGTCTGACAGACATGCAGCAGTATTGGCCGCATTATGTGTACCAACGCTACCTTCGGCAATTGTGCTGCTATATGCACATGGGAGGATGTAAGTGTTACAGGTGTCAAGTGATGTACTGTCGGTAACACCTGACCGCTGTGTAGGTTTTATGTCTCCACCATCAAGTAACGGTAACATAGCGTACTGTTTGCACATGTAATGGTAGGATGGCGTGTGACACACCTGTGAGCCATCCCGGCAAACATCCATCTACACAGGTGGATCACCACTTTATGTACACACATCCATCCATACCTGCTGTACATCCTACCATACTGTCAGTATGTCACCATATACAGGTGTCAATGATGGGGCTGCATTGCAACTGCATGTTGTAGTTAGGCACAGATGAGTTACTTACATCAGCTACTGCACATGCATGGTAGCTGCATGCACACTACAGATTGTACATGTGTGTTGGTCCTACATGCCTGTCATGTAGCCATGTTTGTATGCATTGCAATTGGTGGACATGTGTGTTGACATACATAACACATGGACTGTTGTATGATATGATGGGTGTCATGGGTAACTAGTACAGAGGGAATGTGTCCTCGGTCAACATTGCTACCTCATGTACTGTTAGCATTCAACAGCCATGGACCCACCTTCCATTTGCATGCGTATGATTGCTGTAGCCACTTGTCTGCATGGAGGACAGCAAAAGCTATGCTATGTACATATGTGTTGTGTGTGTGGTCCATGCACATATCCACTGCAATTACATGTATGACATAGCCAAACATGTGTGTTCATTGGTGTACAGCGACAGTCATCTGTCACAGCTGTGTAAGACCCAGGGCCCCTGGTATGTGTAGAGCCGACCTGGTTATGTACAGTGGTATCATTGCAATGCATAACACATGATGGAACCCTGTCGGTACATGTGTAGTCTGCACAGTTGCTGTAGACCTATGTACAGTCCACTGGTCATGAGTCACATGGTGTTGTGTTAATGTATGGCTGTGTATTGCTGGTCCAATGACATGGTGATGTCTGAGGGCTACATTGTAGATTGTGGTGTGTACCTCTGTGATCTGCACCTGAGACATCTGTGATAGCTCCTGAGTGTGTACTGGTCAATACATGTGAGTGGCCTTCATGTACGTGGGGACAGTAATACCATACTGTGCCCTTCCGTGTTTAGAATCCGTGTGCATGCAAGACGGCCCTTTGCAACTGCTAAGTGTGTGAGCATGCCCAGTATGCCGTTGTGTAGATGGACACACAGTACATTCCAAACTGTGCCCTTCCGTGTTTAGAATCCGTGTGCATGCAAGACGGCCCTTTGCAACTGCTAAGTCTGTGAGCATGCCCAGTACGCCGTTGTGTAGAGGGACACACAGTACATTCCAAACTGCACCCTTCCATGTTTAGAATCCGTGTGCATGCAAGATGGCCCTTTGCAACTGCTAAGTGTGTGAGCATGCCCAGTACGCCGTTGTGTAGATGGACACACAGTACATTCCAAACTGCGCCCTTCCGTGTTTAGAATCCATGTGCATGCAAGACGGCCCTTTGCAACTGCTAAGTGTGTGAGCATGCCCAGTACGCCGTTGTGTAGCTGGACACACAGTACATTCCAAACAGACGTGTGATACTAAGCGTGGGCATGGCCATTGACATCCTGTATAGCGATGGTGGTCATCCAGGCAACAGATGTCCATTTTCAATGTCACGATGGATGCCTACATTTAACACACTGGTTGCTGTCTTGAAGGGTGTACTGTCTGTGGCGCATCCCGTATCTATGTAGTGTTGTTGTAGTGCTCTGTAGATATTTAGTTGCCCCGATCACACCACTGCCGTGTGTTTGTCTACGTCTACCTTGGGACAGTAATATGCTTTCAGACTGCTCACTCTCTATACATTCCCTATCGGCGTCCTTGCCTTTGCGGATGATGTCACCCACCTAGAAGTATGCCTCTGGGAGTGCTGTGTTCAGTAATCTTGGTAGCGCGTTCTGTAAATGCGTAATGCTGTAGTGTGATAAGGTAGTTAGGTGTATGTTCAACTCCCAGCCCTGTCAAGTGTGTGTGTGTGTGTGTGTGTGTGTGTTTCCAGCTGCCTGGGGACACAGTAATGCTTTTAGATGCCTCACACCACATACATTCCCTATCGGTGTCTTTGCCTTTGCGGATGATGTCACCCACCTAGAAGTATGCCTCTGGGAGTGCTGTGTTCAGTAATCTTGGTAGTGCATTCTGTAAATGCGTAATGCTGTAGTGTGATAAGGTAGTTAGGTGTATGTTCAACTCCCAGCCCTGCCAAGTGTGTGTGTTTCCAGCTGCCTGGGGACACAGTAATGCTTTTAGATGCCTCACACCACATACATTCCCTATCGGTGTCTTTGCCTTTGCGGATGATGTCACCCACCTAGAAGTATGCCTCTGGGAGTGCTGTGTTCAGTAATCTCGGTAGCGCGTTCTGTAAATGCGTAATGCTGTAGTGTGATAAGGTAGTTAGGTGTATGTTCAACTCCCAGCCCTGTCAAGTGTGTGTGTGTGTGTGTGTGTGTGTTTCCAGCTGCCTGGGGACACAGTAATGCTTTTAGATGCCTCACACCACATACATTCCCTATCGGCGTCTTTGCCTTTGCGGATGATGTCACCCACCTAGAAGTATGCCTCTGGGAGTGCTGTGTTCAGTAATCTCAGTAGTGCGTTCTGTAAATGCGTAATGCTGTAGTGTGATAAGGTAGTTAGGTGTATGTTCAACTCCCAGCCCTGCCAAGTGTGTGTGTGTGTGTGTGTGTGTGTGTTTCCAGCTGCCTGGGGACACAGTAATGCTTTTAGATGCCTCACACCACATACATTCCCTATCGGCGTCTTTGCCTTTGCGGATGATGTCACCCACCTAGAAGTATGCCTCTGGGAGTGCTGTGTTCAGTAATCTCGGTAGCGCGTTCTGTAAATGCGTAATGCTGTAGTGTGATAAGGTAGTTAGGTGTATGTTCAACTCCCAGCCCTGTCAAGTGTGTGTGTGTGTGTGTGTGTGTGTGTGTTTCCAGCTGCCTGGGGACACAGTAATGCTTTTAGATGCCTCACACCACATACATTCCCTATCGGCGTCTTTGCCTTTGCGGATGATGTCACCCACCTAGAAGTATGCCTCTGGGAGTGCTGTGTTCAGTAATCTCGGTAGCGTGTTCTGTAAATGCGTAATGCTGTAGTGTGATAAGGTAGTTAGGTGTATGTTCAACTCCCAGCCCTGTCAAGTGTGTGTGTGTGTGTGTGTGTGTGTGTGTGTTTCCAGCTGCCTGGGGACACAGTAATGCTTTTAGATGCCTCACACCACATACATTGGCGTATTTGCCTTTGCGGATGATGTCACCCACCTAGAAGTATGCCTCTGGGAGTGCTGTGTTCAGTAATCTCAGTAGTGCGTTCTGTAACTGCATAATGCTGTAGTGTGATAAGGTAGTTCGGTGTATGTTCGACTCCCAGCCCTGCTTGTGTGTGTGTGTGTGTGTGTGTGTGTTTCCAGCTGCCTGGGGACACAGTAATGCTTTTAGATGCCTCACACCACATACATTCCCTATCGGCGTCTTTGCCTTTGCGGATGATGTCACCCACCTAGAAGTATGCCTCTGGGAATGCTGTGTTCAGTGATCTCAGTAGCGCGTTCTGTAAATGCTTAATGCTGTAGTGTGATAAGGTAGTTAGGTCCGTGTTCTAATCCCAATCCTGCCATGTGTGTGTGTGTGGGTGTTTCTCGCTGCATGACAACAGTGCATTGCTTTTACACTATTCACTCTCCATAGAATCCGTACGGCGTCTTTGCCTTTGATGCTGATGTCAGCAAGCTAGACATATGCCTGTGTGACTGCTGTGATCTAGTAATCACGGTCACGTGTTCTGTACATGTGTAATGCTGTAGTGTGATAAGGTAGTTAGGTCTGTGTTCTAATCCCAACCCTGCCAAGTGTGTGTGTGTGTGTGTGTATATATATATATATATATATATATATATATATATATATATATATATATATATGTATGTGGATATTAGCACTATTGAATGTGCTGCATTATCTGTACGTGATCACCTTGGATGTATCTAAATCTGCTATGGCTCTGTGATAGTGCACATACTGTGTGCTGTAGTGATCCTGGGTTATAGTTGTGTAGTGACCAGTTATTTTGTTGCTGGGTATTACAAGGGACATTGAAAACAATGATAGTACAGCACCTTTAAACGGTCATGTGCACATCTCAGCAACAGTCAGCAGTGGTTATTACTTTGGAGGATGAGTATGGCTCATATAACTATGTATTAAATGACAATACTATGCAAATCAGGTTAACATTACTGACTCCCATTTATCCACAGGTTGTGATACAGATCCCAAGAATGTATGTGTATACATTGCCAGGTGCAGGACTGGAATATTGTTGAATGCATGGAGGGGTGTCCATGGCCAGAAATGGCGATCTGTACAGCCTGGCAGGTACAGTCTGTGACTGTCCCACAACCTCCTGTATATGGCTGACACATGCTGAAACTGTGTACATGCAGACACACACATAAAACAAACAGCTAGGGATAACACATACACACACACATTGCATCAACATTGGGCCATGCAAAACTGTTGTCCCTCACACACACACAAATACATACATGTTGATTGGATGGCTCAATGACAGGCTCTGGAAAAGAAACAACATACCCTGTGCATATGATGACACCTGTGCCACCTCTTGTAATGTGTAACATTGATGCAGGAACAGACTAACATGGTGCTGATGCACAGGGTGGCTTCATAGCACTGTAATAATGTTAAAATGTTGTTAACACAAAGTGTGATTTCCTTCTAGGTGTATGTAAGCAGGCATGATGCATTACAGCTATGATCATCAATGTAGTATAGTGTACAGCACTGTTAATTCTGAAGATTTATTATCCATCCATGTGCCATTTGACTGATGTGTGTAGTATTGGCAGCATGTGTTTCAGAGTGTGCAGTACGTGTGTGATGTGTGTAGTACAGATTTTCATGTATTTATTTGTGAACATGGTGAAGGTGCACTGTCTGCATGTACATGTATAGTGGACACATTGGAATGGTGACATGCCCTGTATTACACACTGTTAACACTTCATAGTTTCTATTGGTAGCCAGTATGCATTATAATACACATATTGTTGTACTTGTCTACACATGTGTGATTGATATGGTTTTACACGGTGCTGTGGGTGATACTGTTACTATCTGTGATTGTTTTGCATTATGGTAGTAGACACGACCTCAACAGTCTGAATAACCAATTGTTATATGATATCTTCACAACTGACCCACACATGTAGGACACACAGTAGCATGTGGATCCTTCATGTACTATACTATACCAGTAAGCACTGGTATTGACTGCCACACATTGCTGGGACCATTACTGTTTGACATATAGCCATGTTAGTTACAAGCAAAGACAATAGGGATATTCCTGTCCACATCTGGAAATTCATACTGTGGCCTACAATGCATTCTGCACATGACACAGTTATTCTACACAAGGGTATCATACAGACAGATACGTGTTATCCAACCCATGCTGTAAACCTATAAGGCTAAGAAGAGTTAGTTATCCACATTTACTACACATACTATACCAACAGTAACACATAGGTATTAGACCCCAATATGTATAATGGGTAACAATGTGTACATATAGACAAGTGCTATGTCATTTGTCATTTGATATTTGCATTTACAATGGTATTTTGAAGTACATCACTGTATCACATAAGCAATGAGAGGTCTGCATGCATATCCACCAAGGTGGTTGTACAACTATGATGAATGTCCATTATTGACAGACTTTGCTGTGTTTGAACTGTTCTGCAGTAAAACACATACATGAACAGTCACTCACACTATGTATATAAACTGTCATGTGTGTGTGTGTGTGTGTGTGTGTGTGTGTGTGTGTGTGTGTGTGTGTGTGACACAGATGACCTAGGCCACAGACAATTCTGGTACATGTAGTTGACAAGTGCTTTAATGCTCCACCAGATGTGTCCAGGCACCAGAACTGTGACTTGAGCAACACAAACACATGCTAGATTACATTTTCTGTTTGTGCGTGCCTCATTATGGCATTCCTGTTCATGTGTGTGTGCATTTCTGATGTCTGTCATCAGCCACAGTTGAACTGCACATCCAGCATCCCCTACTAGGTGACCATGAGGGTTGTCCTCATTGCCAAATATTTTGTACAGCTGCGTCAGATGCCACATATAGGAAGCATTGCAGCTTCCAGGGCATCCAGCACACACATTCAGTATTATGGGCTGGCCATCACACACAAACCGCCACTTCATGGAGGGTAAGCCCTTGCGGTTGATGTAGGCCCTACCACACTCACTGGCTGGTGCTTTGATGCATATGTGCGTGCAGTGTATTGCACCCAGTACTCAGGGTATTCCACTATTGTGTGGAAAAGACACATATTGCTGCCCAATACCTCACGGGAATTGGGGATATATACATGATCACTGACATGTGCTGACATGGCATTCATGAAATGGTGCAGTACCCTGGATGCTGATGTTTGTGAAATCCACATCATATCACCAGTTGATCTCTGGAAGGTACCTGTTGCTTGTATCCTTAGGGCAACACATACCTTGGTTTCCACTGGGATGGGTTTCCCTCTGTTGGTTCTGTGTGTGAGACATGGCCTGCACAGCTCCACAATCTTCTGCAGGAGGTCTCTGTCCACTCTATAGCGCTCTACTATCTCCAGCTCATGTAGCCCCTGGTAGGTTACCCTGTGCCTGCACACTCTTCTGTGTCTACTCACTGTGTGTTGCTGAGCAGCATTCACATTGGCACAACCCTCCACATGTTGCATATGTTGACGTATAATAGCAATGGCAGCCCCTAACATTATGTTGTCTCAGTTAAGCTTTTTCAGTTTTCACTTCTCTTAGTATACTACAGTGTTGCAGTGTGTCTGAGAAAAACATGGTGGAATGCTGTTTGTAGAGTTGTAAGTGCTGTGCTGGCCTACTGTACTGGCTGTGTAATATGCTCATTCTGATTGTTTTCACCTGCTAGCTGTGGTAGTTCTCCTTGGTTAACTTACTGCTATTTGTTTACCTTCCTTTTCACTGTCTGTTTCCACAGTGAGCAGCGCCGCGCATAGGAGCACAGTAAAGTGCACATCCGCTTCCACGCGCGCACACAGGCTTATACATGCGTACAAACACTTACACTGGCTTACACGACATTACACGGGCTTCAACAATCTTACACTAGCTTACTCGTTCTTCAACGTGCGCACACGGGCAGACACGCGTGCACACATGCTTACTCGGGCTTACAGGCGCACACAGGCGCAAACACACTGTAAGCAGGTTTGCAAGAAACTTCAGTGATATCCATGGCATACACTGTCAGTTTCCTGACTTTACCTAGGATAAATCATAACACGCCTCTTCCACTGATGAGTAACTGACAGCAAACATGTGACACACTGCTCCAATAAGATTACAGTGTTTTATACATACACACTCATGATGTCACCTATCTTCTATGCTGATAGTCCCCTTAACCTACTCTTACACTGTAGAGGCTTGGCCCATATGGCATGACAAATTGTGATTCACTATCCTCAGCCTCAATTGCATAGGATTGCCTACTAATGCTTGGTTACATCTCTGAAAGTGCACTTCCACACATAGCAACCACTACTCAGTAGCCATGTTGTCTTCAGCTTGCCATTCACCTGCATGGCAAACTAACTTTTAACTAACATTACAATTTGTATGTATATTTTACATATTTTTCTTGTTTTGTAAACGCAGTATTCGCGCTGCGCTACGCTTAAACACCGGAGATCGGGGGAGGACAACTAGAGTTTTATTAATTTCCAATGGAAAAACATGCCACTGGCCTTATATTTGGCCATTGGCATGCTTCTTCAACTAAATTCATCCTTTATTTGCAGCTGACATTGCTCCGTTTAGCTACTTGCAGAACGTTACTCGGTTAACATCCGGGTACATTTCTGCACATAACTCTACTCTTGCACGGACAGCTTACTGTTTCATGTATCGCAAATTTTACATCATTTGCATAGCTTTCACCTACAAATGGGGTAATTTGCATATCCTAACATTGTCCGTGCAACGTTCGTTTTAGGGGCTGTCTTACACGCCCCTACAGGATATTGCTGAATAGCTCGGCAGACATCTTGCCTTGCTCTACTCTTACTCTACTCATACACGCCGGCCAAGGCTTCGTGAATCCTGGCCTAAGCTTTGCTGTGTGCTAATATGTCTATTTGTGGAGTATGCATGGCTGTAGGTATGTTTTGACCTGCTACGTCTGACATTTCTACAGAGCAGCTCCCACTTTCATCATTTGTAGAGGTGACAGCCCTATAGGAACTATATATACAGCTGTGACATTTGACAAGTCAACACATACCTGCGGTCAATACTAAACTGACTACTTCAGCGCTTTTCATACCTTCAGATTTTTCTTGTAGTAGTATAGTCGATAATACTGTTTCCTATAACATGTATCTGTTTCTGATACAAGATATATCATTTTATTACACCACTACACACAATATATGAAGAAATCACAGGCCAGATGCCATTACATTCCTTTTGTAGGACACACCCGCCCAGAGTGTTGTGTTCCTCACAAAAGCCAACAGGTGCTAATCAAAACATATTCTGCTATCCTCTACCTTATGTGTTCACCAGTATTTGCGCTTTCCGTCAGTGGCAGAACTCACATGTGAGTGTGGGAGACTGAACACTGTATTAGGGACACTGCATAACACCCTGAGGGACACATTTATTTTGTTTCTATTAACCTTCCACATTGACTATCACAGGGCATAAGTATTCATCACATTTATCGAGGTACATGCTTTTGACTTATACATGTTTTGTCATTTGTCATCACGTCTTTCTTCACACCTGTCCACCTAATCTCACTAGTTCTGTACATTTATTTAGGACAGGGTTACCTTCATACCTCTCAACTGTACACATTTTGGGTAAATGTCCCGAACTTAGACTTATAATTTTGTTCCTTTTTCATAATATTGTGCCTTTCTGGTAATTTAGTGGCAAGTCATTAGGGACTGTGGAGTTAGACAATAATGACAGACATTAGTAGTTTATAATTAATAACCCTCAAAACATTCATACTAATGAATGATCCATTATTCTATCAACGTTCTAACTTTGTAAGAGGAATATTTAAAATATTCCCTATTTGTACTTATTTTAAAATGCCTTTGTCCAGATGTCTTATTCTGAAAGGTTGAGAGGTATGGTTACCATCTTAGTCGTATGCATGTACGTCCATGATAATCGCTTACAAGACACTGATATAAGTCCCTACGTCTTCCCCCAATGGTTTACACAATATCCAGTAGATGGGTTCTTCATTTTTGGAAGATATAGGCGTGTGCTATACCCACATAGGAATATTAATCACTCCCATGGGGCGGACCTAATAAATCTGTGCCAACCAACACCTAGGCACCTAGGCCCATTATTGCATACCCATGATTCCCATACCTGACACCCCTCCACAGTAGTCATAAGACATATTTAATGTGAGCGATAATAAAGTATGAAGACACTTCTAAGCACTATCCACTCTCCGCATATCGGGACATATGTCATACATTCTGTCAACCCATGTGTTATTACACTTGCACAAGCTACTGTTGCATGTACAGCTATATTGTAGTTGTGGATGACACTTCTTTGCAGCAATCATTACAGGATGGTGCCTGTATAGATTCACAATTTTTGGGGTCCTGCAAAGGACACCTATATCCATGTTTAAAGAGTAGAACTTGCAGATCTGGCACACTGGTACTTTCCGGGCAATGGTTTGGAAAGCAGCAGTGTATTTACCTTTATTGCATGTCTGTATGTCTATCCATAATAGCTATGATGTAACCTATTTATGTACATGTGTTATATCTACAAGGACATATGTTTATATGTTTGTTATGTATATATCAATTAATGTTGTATGTGTTTGTATATATATATATATATATATATATATATATATATATATATATATATATATATATATATATATATATATATATATATGTCTGTACATTCTTTATTTCATATATTTATTTAGTTTAAGTCTGTGGATATATATCTATACACAAATGTATATATCCATATATATCCATATATAGAAATAACGTGTAGAAAACAGCATTCATTTGCTATGCTGTGAGTGGATTACACACGCGCAGGTGCACTTGCATATCCTTATTGTGGGTTACATATGTTTACTAAGTCTTTGTGCTTACGTGGGCTTTATTACTTGTGACAGTACCAGTAAAATATCTGTAATCCGGTTAACGGACATATGCAAAACACACGTTCACCTTTACATATTTAAATGTCTGTACAGCACAGACGCATTCATTACACTTTAACATTATATGTGCTGTAGTCGTAATTGAACAGGGACTGCATTCATGTTGGCCGGATGCTGTAACCACTATACTATTGGTGTTCTGACTCATTTATATGCATACCCATAGTACATAGCTACATTAACATATGCCTCACCGCTTCACTTACAACACAGGATCCATTCTCCTGCTGGGAAAAATGCGTTACTACATATTGCACATTCCCTATTCCGTACTGCTCTGGACCCACTCTGCATATTTAATCACTCCAGGGATATTCAGAACTCCAAGGCTTATAGTCCTGGCACATACAAGTCTTTGATTGTCAGGGTGTTCATGTGGTGATCTGGGTTTAGGCTTGTCCGCCTGGTGAACGGAACTGCCCTGACCATGTTCAAATGTCAGACAAAGCACATGGACAGAGTTTGTCCATTTTATACATTTTACCTGTGTTTACAGACACAGGTGTTTGGGCACCTGTCAGCAGCTTATTATGTTGGCAATACATAATATGGGTGGGGGTGGTTACAATACATAATCCATGGTGAGTGGTGTTCCCATTCACATTTGACTATTTCCTGTATTCATTCATATGAGGATTATTATTTTGGACATGAATTAACTACAGGTATGCAGTAGTACAGTAAAAAAATGTGAAGGTTTGTTACTGTAAATATGTACGGACCTCTGTAATACTCGGGGACTACCCCACATCCTTCACAACATTTCATGCTAATGTACATACTATTATTCTGTGAACTTTCGAAGTTTGTGAGAGCAGTATTTACATCTGTCCCTATTTGCCCACCCATCATTTTAGGCTTTGTCCAGATTTTGTTGCTGTAATAGGTTGAGAGGTGTGGTGTCGGTATGTGATTGAGTAGAATATATTCTGTCGATAATGCATGGTGGACAGGTGTTCCATCCTGCGTAGTATGTTTTGCATATCCGTCTATAAACTGAACAGTACCGTGACTACAAATACAACTTTTGTCCAGATGTGTACAGTACTAGACATCGTGGCATGTAAACAACTCTGATGTTTAAATGGGTTACTTATCCCACGCGGGATGTGCACACATTTTGCCAAAACATGAACGCGCGGCCATTTGGATTTACGAAACTGTGATGGGATGTTTACAAACATGGGATACATAGTTTGCAATCCTGACACTGCCTAGGGCAATACTTCCTACTACATATGGGTAATACTCGCTATGTGTAGGTGTACAGCTGCGCAAGGCTGGCAGCTGGATTTGGTGGACATTTGGACATGGGTGCGGGTTATGTGCTATACAGGGGAGGTTGCATATTGCATTATGCATGCATGGGTTCTGCATTTGGATGTCCCGGTTCCGCATATACCATCCTATGTGTATGTGCCGGTTACGTTCCTGCTCATGTGTATAGCACATTTTAATATTCATATGTTTGTGTGATTTTGGTATACAATATGGACTATCAGGTTTCTTTACGATTGTTATATGGCCACAACTGCCCAGCTGTGTACTATCACTACCAATGTGGGACTGCTGGTGACCCTGCCCATGGGGCTGAAAGTGTGTATTGGCATCGCGCTGACATGATGCGCTTCATTTCCACTGGGTATAACTGCTTACAGTGCAGTACATTACGGACACACGATTTTAAATATCATTTGTTCCAAGGATGGAAACTCATATTGTGTTGCGTGCATTTCTGTTTGATTCTCAATTTTGTGTGGCCAGGAACTGTCTTGCATGCTTTGCATATGTTTTATTATCCACGGACACTGATAGGTGCGATTACTATTGTAGGCAGACTATAATATTCAGCAATTTAAGTTGCTCATCGACAGCCGACATTGACACGCCTCCGGCCGCAACTTAGAAACGCCCCATGCACTCGCGCATGTTTCCTATGCACATGGATGTGGTGCCAGCGCACCTTTATTAATATGCATATGGCGCTACTACACCATATATATGCCGCATGGCCGGTGCAGGCCTTACGCCGGCCTTGCGCCGAGCTTCATGAATCCCGGGGTATATCTAAACATAGTAAGACTAGACAATTGAAATGCAAATTATCATGCAATATAGTGAATGAAACTGCTATTAAAACAATACATCTGAAGCAGACAATCACTGAAAACCACCCTTAGACTGTATAAAATCACATCATCCATAAAACCAGTGCAACTATATAGATTAAAACAATGTTACAGCAAGTGTCTGAAAACTGTACAATGCTAACCTAAATAAACTGGTTTACAATCAGAATATTAGCCGGATTCATGAACACCTACACTTATCACTGCTATTGTGTTTATAATGCAACACACGATAACACACTATTTGGTATTCATGAAACAATTCTGCTTTTAGTGCAGAGCCTCAAAACAAGGGTATGTGGCAGAATATGCTAATGAAGGCATAAGTAGCTTGATTACATGCTAATTAAGCAGTCCAACATGGTGGAGATATTCATGAGCATATAAAGTGAGTTTCCCTGAAATCCAAAACTCTTTGGAATGCAGGCACAATTACAACTGGAAAGAAAAATGCTAGGGGTTGTTGATGTCATGATTAACCTGTATGTACAACAAGCTTTCATTCAAGGTGTTGCTGCTCCCAGTCCTCAGCAAGGAAGGAGAAGTGTGTTCAGACACCATTCAACTTATCACAGACTGTATGACACAGAAACTGTAGAGTGATACAGGGTGGACAGGAAATCAGTAGAGGAAATATACATCCTCTGCCACCCTAACCTGAGATGCCAGGGAAACTGTGAAGAACCCATCCCAATGTAAACAAAGGTATGTGTGGCACTGTGTAAACAAGCTATGGCTACTGGTACTTTCCAGAGACCCACAGGGGATATATTAGGCGTATTACAGGCCTCAGCTTCCAGAACATCACATAATCTCCAAATGCAATGCTGCAACATGTATGGGATCGTATCTTTTTCTCATGCACCCCAGAGGAGAGGGCAACAACCATGCAATAATTTTATACAATAGTACTTCCCTGATATTTTGAGGGGGTGTAGATTGCATGCACATAGAAATAAAAGCCCTGCCTGGTTAACATGAAAGGATGTACATTAACAGGAAAGGATACCCCTCTATAAACTGTCAGGTTGTCTGTAATGCCCGAGGGACCATCTACAATGTGTGTGCAGGTAACCTAGTCATTTTTCACAGCTCAGACATATGGCACACTTTTGTGCTGTACACAAGGTTTGCTAGTGGTGACTTTCTACAACAGCATGTAATGGGGGAGCTAGGTTATGCATGATACCTTGGATCATAACACCCAAGAGAAACTCACACAGTCCCACTGAACAAGGATAGTACTATGCCCATGCTCAAGCTAGGAATACTGTATGTATGCTTAAATCAAGATTCCAGTGTGCTACCACATAGTGAGGTGTCCTGCAGTACGACCCAAACACATCTGCCCAAATGTATCCTCTACTGTCTTACAAACCATAATTCTCTGGAAGCAGATTCAACAATGACAACAAGGGGCAGGAACACAGCCAGGGCTGGCAGCTTCAGCAGATGCAGCTTAGGAGTTTGATGGAGAACCACCAGCTACAGATTGTATAGGCAGATGCAGTTGGGCACAATATGCCATGGCTCTGGCTAAGAGGCAAATGATATCACACACACACTAATCTCATATGCAAATATTTATATAACCCTAAGCTGAAACATGTCTCAGGTGTATGGTAATGTTAGTATTAGCTTATAACTGATGTATGCAATATACAGCTAGAGATTTTTGCCAGTACCATGCATCATGCATTTTAGTATCAATGTACAAAAATCCAAAGAGAGCAGGTCAATATTAGCATCATTTGAACAAGTAGTGCAACACCAATAATTAACTATCTTCATCATCTGCATTACAAAGAAAGCTGACAGATTTATAATGAAAGTCAATAATTACATAACCGATCATTCACATCCGAGTAGAAATGAGAAATAAAAGTATTTCTTCTGCAGTATATTTACATTAAAGAAAGCTTCTGCGTAAGCAAACATTAGCTATCCAGTATGTGCATCGGACGTATAAATAACCCTAAGTCACAAAGAAATTTGCAAAGGGCAGGGCACAGTCATCATCACTTGCACAGCGTGGCAGATATATGATACAGGAGGGCAAGCCTGACTCCAAAGAAGTGAGTGTGTGCATGTGACAAACGATTTATTCAAATAAGCATGCCACTATCAAGGCCCGTAGCAAGAGATTTATATCAGTTGACAGTAGTGTTTATATAAAGCATGTGTGCATAAGTGTGTGTGTGTCTACGGTGCTATTGGCAAGGTATTTTGAATGTATGTGCAGCTGCATAAACACAATCAAGCACTGTACTAGCACTACATCCTGACATCTTGGACAGGTGTGAGCTATGCATGTTAGGGTAGGCAGTTCAGCATCATCTGCCCCAACCATGAGAACTATATCTACCAGGAGTTACACTGCTAGTTCCATGGCCCTCGCTACAAGTTGGTGTACTACCTGACTGATGTCTGCTGGACAAGCTCTCATCGCAACTATGTCCAGGTCCATGAGCAAGTGGCCTACCACATCTAGGTGCGGACACCTCAATCACTGATGGAGCAGTAGAAGTAGTGACACTGCAGGAACACGATCTAGTATGGTGACGTTAGTTAATATCTCATGATGTAGCAGCTCCCTGGCCATTTGGATGCTGTCCCTCCCCAACAGGCATTCTATTACAGACACTGACCAGACTAGTCAGTCATGCTGTGAAAAAAGTCTCCCACATGGTTTAGGCAGTCCCACACATCAGAATGTAAAACATTTAGTAATCTCTTCCAAGGTCATGATGAGACATACATGTGCCTTTGTGATGGCCCTAGACTTACGTCATGTGTGGCACCTATTGACATATCAGCATCAGGAGGAAAGTGGACAGCAGGCATCATTCAAGCACCTCTACATCTCCACTTTGTGACACCTTGGCCTCAAGATGGCTACAAGGAGACTCAACCAGCTGTGCAACTGGAATAATCATACTACCCTGACCATGTCTGTCACCCTCAACGTGTTCTATGTCTGGGAGCTCTTTGGCATGGGTATCAACAGGCATACTCACTGTGTTTGAAATATGGGCAGAGGATGGGAGTGCAACAACCTCAGTGTCAGAGTGACACTCTGCACCCTCACATTGTGCATCTTCATTGCTGTCATCATTACCAGCAGCTACCAATGCTCTGACATCAGGTGGTAGACGTTCTTCAGTGCCACTGGCAGGATAACCAATGATAAAAAAAGTAATAAACACAGCAAAGAGACAGTATAACACAGCCTGATCAAACTTATGTTCTGTAAAATGCATGTTAAACAATAATTGATGTTAACACAATGCAAAAAGGAATTTCTTGTATACATAAATCTATTTTATATACAGTAATAACAATAAAAAGGCATGCTTACCATGTGCAAATGGTTGTGCAAAATCATCACCAGATGTGCCTATAGATAAGAAAGGGAGATGAAACATGGGTAATAAGCATCACAATGCAAATAACACAAGAAACTGAAAACAGTCCCCTTTACATTCTTACTTACCCTTACATACATATTTACCCTTACTATTCTCCCTTACAGCCTACCACTTGTACCCTTCTCTCACTTCCTATCCCTTACCCCATACTCTTCACCACAATCAAACACTCATATTGCCATCCCATACCCAAGCTACTCCCTATCAGTCCTCTCACCCACTATGTATACTACACCCACAACCTTACTTCATATCTTGTTACCTCTCTCCCTTGTCCTCCTATATCAACGAATCCAACCCCCTAATTTCTTATACTCCCCTCCCTCTCATACTATATTTACCCATTATAAAAATGACCCCCCCATACACTGCTCATTTCTCCTCATCTCTACCATTATGGCCACTACCTCTTATTTCACAGAAGGATTATTCACACTCCAAATGTACATACCCCTTCAACACTCCCCATACACCTTCCTCTCCTATTCATAGCGCAAACACTTTAACCTCTAAAAGACTATTGTCCTTATTTTTGGAACTACTGTCACTGCTGCTCTCTGGGACATTCACCCCAATCCCAGACCCCCTGCCAGCCACACTACTAACCCCATATCTCCCCCATCACAAACTACCAACAAGTCCCTCTTCTTTGCTACCCTCAATGCCCAAAGCCTCTGTCACAAACTTCCCAACCTCCATGCTTGGCTCTCTTATAATCATACGGACATCCTCTGTATTTCTGAAACTTGGCTAAAGCCTCATCTAATTGACACTGAAATAATCCCCCCCCAACTTCAAATGTATTTGACAAGACAGAACCAGGAAGAAAGGTGGCGGATTACCCATTCTCCTCTCTTCCTATCTAACTTTAACACCTTATACCAATCCCATACCTAAATTCTCCACAGCTAAAATGACCATTGCTCTGCTAAAGATTAACATCCATAAAAGTATAGTCATAGCTGCACTTTACATCCCACCAGGAAACAATACCCCCATTCTAGAAGATATACTTTCCTGGTTCTCATCCACTATTTCTCATGAAACTATCATCCTAGGCGATGTTAACATCAACTGGTCTTCTATTCAGTCTAGTTCTACTTCCAGTACCTTAAACATATATGGCTTCTGTCAGTTAATCAACCTGACCCAATAAAGATACCTCCTCTGGCACTGTTCTGGACTGGATATGAATCTCCCACCCAGACAATAACTCTGAAAGTGCTATTTTGCCCAACTCCATTAATGACCATCTTCCTGCCTTTGCAACCCGCTCCCCATCCCCACTACACTTACTGCACAATTACATCACAACTCACACCCTTAGTAACTTTAACCCTCAATCCTTTTTCTGATACCTTAAAACTAATAAATTGGAGTACTTTGAAACCTCTTCCCCTGGACGACGCTGTCAACCACTTTAATACTGTATTCACTAACTTATTAAATACTTTTGCCCCTCCCAGAACTAAAAGAGTGAAATCCAAAATAGCCCCATGGCTGTCTAAGGATACCATCACTCTTATGCACTCACGTGACAAACTCTGGAAACTCCACCAAAAACTCAAAACCCCATAATCTCTTAATCAATATAAACAACTGCGTAACACAGTAAAACAGCATATTCGCTCTGATCATAGATTTTACTACTCAAAACTCCAGAACAACTATAAATCTAACCCTAAGTAATTCTGGAGAAATATTACAGCCCTCTTCAAACCTGGCAGAAAAGCTAACCCCTGTCCTGACCCTACTTCTCCTGACCATACCATAGCCAGCGACTTTAACTCCTTTTTTATTGACTCTATAATCAAACTTACCACATCTTTCCCTGCTAGTTCATCAACCTCTTCTGCCCCACTCTCCACCAACCCCTCTTCCTCTACCACAAATTCCACCCTTCCCCCTCCCACCTCAGCCTCTCTCTACAAAAACCCCTCTTCCTCTGCCAACAACCCTACCTTCCTTCCTCTTTTCTCCCTCAAACCTATCCTATGAATATCCTTGCCTATGAACCTATATCATGTCAGTCGCCCTGATAGACAGGGGCCCAGAGAAGTAAATACTGTGGGAAGAAATATCCAGGGAATTGGGAATTGTTATGGCTAGGCTTCCATAGGCCCTAGGGCCGATAGCCTAGTACCAACCTATGAACCTATATCCCTGTCAACACTGTTAAAAAACTTCTCAGTAAATTAAAACCTTGTTCTAATGCCCCAGAAAACCTTCCATCAAACTTTCTAAAATTAGCTGCTGAAAGCATAGCCTACCACATCTGTAGTCTCATCAACCACTCCATCCAGGAATCTTATGTACCCTTCCCTTGAAAAAAAAAAAACATTCATCATCCCCTTACACAAGGGAGGCAACAACAATGACATGCCTAACTTCTGCCCCATAGTCATACTCTCCCCTGTCTCAAAAATACTTAAAAGATGTATTCACCAACAACTTCTTTCCATCATCTTAGACAATGACCTCCTGTCCCATAAACAGCATAGTTTCAGACCCCACCATAGTACCTCCAAAGCCCTCTTATCTATCCTCGACATTGTCAAACATGCCTGAGACTCTGGTAATGTTGTATCCTCTCTGTTCTTAAGACTTATCAAAAGCTTTCGATACCATTTGCCATAACCTATTACTATCAAAGCTCTCACACCTTAACCTCTCTCCTCCAACTTTAAATTGTTTTTCCAGTCATCTTTCAAACAGGCAACAGTCCATTAAATGAAACAACTCCAACTCTTCTTTCCTTGATACCCTTACAGGAGTGCCCCAAGGGTCTATCTTGGGCTCATAGGTTTATAGGTTGGTACTAGGCTATCAGCCCAAGGGCCTATACAAGCCAAGTCATAACAATTCCATGGCTATTTCTTCCCGCAATATTTACTTCCTTGGACCTCTGTCTAGCAGGGCGACTGACGTGATCCCCGGGGTAAATTTTCTATTTCCCATCCAGTCGTCAAGGTTCCTTTTGAAGAAGGCCAAGGAGGTGCTCTGCTTGACATGTATGGGGAGTCTATTCTATAGTATGGGGAGGCTCTGGGTGAGGAACTTATCCCTCCAGCATATTTTGTTCATTGTGATAACAATGTTTAGGTCCCTGGAGCGTGTGGTTGTGATGGATTGGGATTTCTTTAAGTGTAGCATGTCCAACAGCTCTGGGTTTGACATGGCCTTGTATGTTAAGCAGAGATCGCCTCTGAGTAGATGATATGCGACAGAGTATAGCTGGAGTTTTTTAGTCGGTCAGCATAGGGCATCTGCTTTAGGCTTGCGATTCTTTTAGTGAGGTGTTTCTGCAGCCTTTGTAGTTGTTGCAGATGTCTTGTGAGGTACATACCAAACGGGGGTTATACTCTATGATGGGTCTAATGAGGGATGAGTACAGTGGGACAATGACCTCCTTTTTTATGGATGAAAAGCCCTTAGTGAAGAGGTGTGCCACATAGAAGGATTTCCTGACTGCTGTGGTGATGTGGTTATGGAAGGTGAGACCACTGTCCACCAGTGTTCCTAAGTCTCATTTCAAACTTTCATTGTTTAGTGTACTGCCACCTATGTGGTAATTCATGGGTACATGTTTTTTCTTAGGCTGTTTATTATTTAATATCTTCATTAATGACTTCCATCATTGCATCCCAAGTGCTAAATGTGTTCAATATACAGAGGACTCTTCTATCATCTGCTCAGATGATTCTCTCTCCAGACTTATGGAACTAACACAGACTGTCTTTAATTGCATTGAGACCTGGATGCTAAATAACCATTTAGCTCTTAATGCAACTAAAACTAAACTTATGATCTTTTCCCCTACCAAGAACTGCACAGTTGACAAAAAACCTTTCATTATAAAAAGCCAAAACATGATCCCCATTGAACTATTCCCTCAAACCAAGCTTCTCGGAGTCTTTATTGATGAACAGCTAAAATATGACATACACATTCAAGCAAACATCAAGAAAACCCAGCAAAAGCTAGGTATGTTTTACGACCATAACCATCTCAACCAGGCTAACACTCTCCACCACTTACCTGCTTCCCTCCCTCCTTTATGGAGCTCCACTTCTCACTAACCTTCAAAGTAACTTCAAAGCTAAGCTGGCATCCTGCTACAATAAAATCTCCAAGTTTGCTACAAATTCCAAATCTTCCTCTCACCACTGCATTTCCTTGCATTCATTGAATTGGTTAGAATTCCCTAATCATCTCTCTTTCATTCAACTCTCCATTGCCCATAAACTCATTTTCAATCCTTCCCACTGCCCTTCACTATCCTCCCCTCTCACAATGTACCATCTTGGCTGTTCTCTTAGATCCAACAATCAGAACCTACTTGAACTGCACAAACCTCTTTGCACTCCAGGCCAATCTTTATTAGCCTTCTGTCTTGCACAAAAATGGAACTCACTTCCTCCCCTCATTCGGACCACCCAAAATCATTCTGCCTTTAAGTCCCTTCTACACTCTTATCTCTCCTCCACCTGGGAATGTTCTTGCTCTCACCCCTCCTAAACTTCTCCTATTCCTTTCTCATAATTAATCTCCATATTTCTCAAACAGTTGTATGTAATGTCTTTTTTTTCACTACAACATGTTGCTACAATAATGGTATTAACTGCCAATATATGTGTATGTATCTTGCAGCTTTCTCCTATAGCAGTATTAACTGCCAACAAATTTTGTATTGTATGTGGATCTTCCTCTCTTATAATTGTATTAACTGCCAATATTATTTGTTTTTGTACTAACTGCTCAAATTTTTGTATTTACTTTCTTGTATTAACTGGCAATATAATTTTGAATGTGCTTGGAGCTTTCCTCCCCGGGCCTCCATTGATAAAGGGCATCCCGATTTTTGTCCTGCAGGTTTATGTGCCTTAGGGGTTATTTTAAGAGGTATATATAAGCTAGAATGGGATTTACAGGCTGTCTTTGTCCATTAGAGACATAGGTGCTTGAACCAGGGGGTATTTTTGATTACCATCCACTGATCCATGTTTCCCTTTAAAAGGTTATGGAAGAGCTCTGTGTCACATGGCTGGGAAGCGAATTCCATTCACTTCATCTTATTTCTCTCTCTCTCCCCCTCTCAGTGACTCTTCTCCCTCACTCTTCTTGCTCTCTCTACACACAGACATATAGGGTCTATATTAAAATGATGAAAGTTCAGAATTTCAAACGCTCTTTTCACATCTTGTTGCCACATCATATGTATCATTTGTATTACATTTCATCAGGAATTCATGTAATGGCAATTATTCAGAAAGGGGACATACCAAAAATTACATGAGGTTAATGCTGACACAGCATGTACAACTAATAATTACATAAAAGTTAAAATTCAGTTTATTACTGTCAAGATGAATAATTATGAAATCGAGATATGTTCTGCATGAATAGTATATTTGGATGCATACATTTCTCATGGTACAAAAGGATTCAAGTCTAGGATCTACAGGAAAGAAACATTTAGTAATTCTTACCTCATGAGAGGAAATTCAGGAACTCAATCTTATTTTTTGTTCGCAGTACAGTGAAGATTGGAATATTTGCCCTTTCCTCACTGTAGTACAATCTCAGAGTTGGAATATATATTTAGCGGGGGGTGTGGGGGACACAGCCCCCCACAATAGCAATTTCAATTTCCTGAATTTCCACTCATGTGAGTGTTTGAATTTCTGAACTTTCATCATATTAATATAGACCCGACACATGTATATATATATATATATATATATATATATATATATATATATATATGTATATATATATATATATATATATATATATATATATATATATATATATATATATATACATATATACATATATATATATATATATATGTGTATATATATATATATATATATATATATATATATATATATATATATATAGACTGACTAACATCATTATCCTTCACCTCCTCTACTACAGCCTGGTTCAGAAGCTACCTATCTGACAGACAACAATCAGTCCAGTGGAAAGGAACTTTGTCTACACAACTTCCAACCACCATAGTAGTCCCACAAGGCTCTATACTGGGCCCGCTATTGTTCTCTGTTTTCACAAATAACCTCAATTGCTCTACACAACATGCCACACTCATACAATATGCGGATGATACCTTTAACTCAGTTGAAAAATGGATATCAGGTATCCAACTAATTCTAAATCCCAAAAAGACAAAAGTGCTACTATTTACCCCGAATAGATAAAAGAAAAACCCTCTCCTTTACCATAACATCTAAGGACGGCACCACCATCTCCCCTTCTAGACACACACCTGAGGGTTAATTCACCATTGAGCCATCACATGTCCAAGTCCATGTGGGCCGCATAACGTCATCACAGGGTGGTCACAATAGCAGGTCGTAAGGCAGACACGGTGTACCAGGTGATGTGTCATGTGTGCATATGTCAACTAGCACAGCCGCTCACATGTCTGCAACATACTGGTGCACGATGTATACTGTTACATTTATTGATGAATGGAACTGCACTGTCACCCACTACAGGGCCATCTGACACAGGTGTGTTGTGCCTGCTGTAACCCATGTTTGCACAGGATGCCCACCGCTCCCGTAGGCAGCCATGCTGGTGGCCACCACCGATATCTGCAGTGGTCATACAGACATACCGCATTAACAGTGTTCATGCAGGAATGTCCATTGTTGTGGACGATGCTTCGCCATGTGAATGTGGGTGGTTGTTGTGGATGTCACACATCCAGAAGACACGATCTGGTGCAGTCATGGTTGTCAACACCGGTACACACACTCACAGCAGTCAGAACTCCAGTCCTGACAATGTGTCTCAGTCACCCTCGTACTGTGTGACATATGTGCACATGGCGGAACACCTCCCACTGTCATCTAAGCTGGCTACATGATGGCTGGAATGTATTGCCAGGTACAATGCTGGTAGCCGAATGAAGTACCTGAATCAGACACAGCACGCTTATGTCAGCCATGTAAACCATGCACAACAATGACCTACCCAACAGACACAAACAATGCATTGACATTACGGAACATGTGCACATGACAACCCTAATGAGGTATGTTGCACATATTGATGTACAATTGTCATCTATGGCCATAGCATGGATGCAGACACACATACTCCACAGGCAGTACCATGTGATGTAGGTAGGGGGGCATTGCTCGTGTACATGTCACAGTAGATGTCCACACACATGTCCTGCATAGCTGTCATGTTGCGGTAGCTCTCGTATGTGACAACTGACATGCCCATACAAATTACCATGTCCCACAGGAGATGTGTTAGGTGTGTACCACATGTGACATGCTGACAACAAGCTGCGATGTGTATGGCTGCCGGTGTACCTGTGTGACATTGTCTGTGATGGGTGCAAAGGCACATAGTATCGTAAAGGATGCACACAAGCCCCACATAGGTGCATTCCCTGAACAGACAGTACAAGGAGTCTCTGGGATGATACCAACCCACAGGTGGAGATGGGTACGGACGCAGCCCACAACCACATGTGTGTGTACGGTGTTCACGCCCACGACACATGAGCATCTGAGAGGCTAGCCACAGCTGTACAGGGTCGCATGCATATATGTTCAGCAACATCCCTGTATGTCCCACCACTGGCCCGTGGACCAATGGACACCAACCAAATGTGCAGATATGAGATGTGCACAGCACATCACAGATGCCTACCGTAGAACAGGCCTACCATGTACACATGTGCACAGTAGGTCTGCGCCACCTGCAGTCAAACACGTTAGGTGCCAAACCACACCAATAGTCCAGGCAATGACACAGATGGACGTGCATGCCTGTGTGTATGTATGTTCGTGAATGCCTCCGGCATAGCAATATAGCTGTGTCACCGTTGTGAACAACAGTATGAATGGGTTGTATGTGTGAGGGGTGCATCATATGTGTATGGTCAGATCGACGATACCATCAGTGGGCCTGCTATGTGAACATCCCAGTCCCCATACCTGGATACCTCTGCTGAGCCCAACACCACATTCACAGAGGGAGTGATGGCGGTGTGTAGTGCATCAGCAGACATGTGGGTGGCAGCGGCACTGGATGTACACATATGTGTTACCGACATCAGTTGAGGCAGCCATCCATGTGCATGGGATAGAGGTGTGTCTCGACATACAGCACTGTGTCGATCAATATCCCAGGCACCTGCCAGGGCTACAGTGTATGCATGCATGCGTGATACCTGCATGCAACAGACACACCCTCAACAAGCAGTGTGCATTAAAGCATACCTCGCTCGAGGACAGTGCCCACACCATGGTGATAAACATGTTGAATGTCCATATTCACACAGCTATGACATATGCAAATGGACAGCCACCCTACCAATACCGCCAACCCCAGGTGGATCACAATACACCCAGTGCCATGTATGTGGCATACCCTGCCATATCAGGCAGAGCTGCCCAGCAGGGCTGCATGAGCTATCACAGTCCCAAAGGGTGCAATGGACAAAGGCACTCTCACTATCAACCATACACAGCAGTAATGTATGGTGATGCACCCTGTCATGTTACAGGTGCTGTGTGATGCTCTGCACAATGTGTGTTTGTACATGCTATGCATGGCCTTTCCTGCTAATGTGTCATGGTTACACATTGCTCCATGTCTATCACATATGCAACACAGGTGAGCTGTGGCAGTTGTCCAGCACCCGCACAGTGCTGTGTGGAAGTACATGGCACAACACATGCATGTGCAGGTGTCCATGTGTATGGTACAGTGCCGCTTGCTGACGCTCACAATGGACACAGACGGATGTGTACTGACATATACACAGCGACCAGGTGAACAGTACCACAGACGTCACATGGGGACCTATGCCAACTGATATGGACATAGGTGCAGCCAGGTACACATGTCCATGGCAGGCTAACATCTACATGGTGTGTGTACAGTGTGATGGGGTGGCACACAGATATGATGTGACACCCAGTGCTCAATGGTGTGAAGCCAGAACATCGGCTGTGTCACTGCCACGATGCCCTTCACAGATCACTGTGCAGATGTCGTACATGTCATAGCAATGTATTTCCAACAGTATGCCAGCACAGCAGTGTGAATGTGACCTGCCACCATCATCATGTCTTCCAGATAATGCCACGCCCCGCCTTCCACCATTCAGCCGACAGGAGGAGGAGGTGATAATTCCATACCTCCATGGCAACCACGCCGCCCTATTTAGCCATGTGCCACAGCAGGCACAGGAACGGGAGGAGATGTGCAGGAGGGTGAACAGCGTGGGCGTAAACAACCGCAGCTATCAACAAATCCGCAGGCACTGCACAGACCTGATCCGGCATGCAAGACAGCGTGCCGGCATGCAAGACAACGTGGGACAGGTGGTGGGCCACCAACCCAGCCCCCACTCACAGCCACGGAGGAGCTCCTGGCCAGTCTGGGGACACCCACGGAAGAACACCCAGAAACACTTAAGGCCCATTGTGGAGGTGGGTGTCTCCCGAGATATGAGCCTGGAGCCGCATGGTAAGTCAGTGTTGTATGTTTGTATGATAGGCGACGGGTGTGGGTGTCATAGTACAACACATGATATAGCAATACATGCCAGGTATATGGCCACACAAGATGCAAACCATAGTATGCTATGTTGTGTTAGCAGACATGTGCATAGCACATGCTACCACACACATGCATGATGTGAGATGCACAGTGCTGACTGTGGAGATAGTAATGGCTAATGTGTATACCTTTGTGCAATGCCTTTACAGGTACGTCTGGTGTGTCGCAAGGACAAGGGTCTGTTGCAGGTAAGTCTGTTGCTAGTCAAAGGCATGTTCTGCTGTATTGATATTCCCCATGTGACATGCTCACCTGTGTGTGCCCCAGTCACGGTATACAGCTCGCACCACCCGACACACACAACACCCATGTGCAGTAGATACACCCGCTAGCGCATACAGTGCTATGACACCACACAACCTATTGGTGTGTTACGTGCAGTCAGCTATGCATACAATGGTGTAGGTGTTACACAATGGCTGCATGTGTAGTATGCATTGGTATGCCAGTGCAGTATGCACACAGTACCACATAGTGAGCTGTGATCTGGCCAGAGCACAGGTGTTACCAATGTGACCCATGCCCCTGCATCGGTGCACATCGCCAGACATGGCACATGCCATGTCCCATGCATGTGGATGTCTGGCTGCAGCATTGTCACACCATGACATGACCTATGCACAACATAGCAGACATCCACACTGTCAGCATATCCGCACAGAATGTGACACCTCACACTAGTATGGTTGTATGTCACATGGGCCACCACAGGGCCGTGCGCACGATGTCTACCACACACAATAGTCAATGACTCAGACAGACAAGGCCATGGTTGATACCTACAGGCATGTTGCCACACAGCACATCCACAGTGGGTACTCACCGTTGCACCCTCTACACACATAGTGGGTTCATCACTGTAGTGGACCCCCTGGACATCCAATGTAGTACACCAGTGACATGGAACGCCTCTCCACAGCTACTACAGGTGCCTCCAATGTCCACCATGTACGTGCTGCTGAGCATCTGAACTGACTTACAGACATGGCAATGTAATGCATCCAGGTCACGCATCGCACAGACACATAGCTGTGTCCTGCTACTGTGCAGTGGCACAGAGCCTGCACTTCACACTGTACAGCTATGCACACAGCTCACAGCAACGCACCTGCACAGACATCACTGTTACCCATACATTGTATCTGTAGACTGTACACATAACACTGCACCGCGACAGCCATTGTGATGTGGTGCATGCGGTGGGTCACCATCGCCACATGTCCACATGATACCGCATGTTTGCGTGTACATTACATACCGTTGGCAGCCATGTGAACTCAACTCGCTCGGCCACACGGTGTATCACGCTGATGCATGCAAACTACCATGAATGTGTGTACTGCATGCCTACTAAATGACACCTGCCTGTTGTACTGTCCCCACCAGGGCAGTGTACATACTGACACTATGAATGTCTGGTCTGCATTCACTGGTCTGTGTTGTGTGAATGCTGCATGCCACCTGCAGTATCACATGCATGCTGTCTGTGTGTGTGTGTGTGTGTGTGTGTGTGTGTGTGTGTGTGTGTGTGTGTGTGTGTGTGTGTGTGTGTGGGTGTGTGGGTGTGTGTGTGTCTGTATTATAACCGATGGTATGTCTTTGTATTGACAGTTGCTGTAGGTGAGTTCCCTCCGCGGTCAATCTGATGCTAGTGTCCCCACAGATACTAGTGGTGATGACCATGTGCATGAGGCACAGGCAGGGTCGTCACAGGCAGACACTGTGCCAGTGGAGAACATCACACATACGTCCCTTTCATCCCCGCACACGGTTCAGATGCCAACACATACCCCAACACCGTGGACGATAGATGACGGTCAGTCAACGCCTGTTGTCCCGAGCAGGAATGTGTGGTGGCTGCAGAAGGTGTGGGTACACACGATGTTGCCAGTGTAAGGACTGGTGCAGTGCCACGCAGGCATGTGGCAGGTGCTGCTCAGGGGAGCACCGCTAGACATACACCTGCCGCATAGGGTGCAGCAGCTGGTATAACCAGACGCATGTTCCAGACTGTAATGGCGGCGCAGGCACGCCGAACGGCAGAACCAGGAAGGGCAGAGGCTGCAGAGGTCCGCAATCCGCACTTGAATGACAACATCCAGGCATTGGCAAATGCACAACAGCATCTTGCCGATGTTCTGGATAGAGATTGGGTGACATGGCTGGTATCTCAATCGAGGCATGGCCATCCTTGAGCGCGCAGTCCGTGCAGGAACACCAGTTAGGTGAGGCATAGGGCACGGGCGTGCCAGCAACACCACCTGCTGCAGGTCAGCGCAGCGTGCCACCTCCCATGCCCACCCAGACAGTGCTGGTAGCAGCAGCAGTGCAGCTGCTACTACACCATCCACACCAGGACAGAGCAGGCCACGTGGACGCGGCCCTGGACGCCCCGTCGTGGGCACGCTTCCAGCGGACATGTGACATCGGAGAGTGGACAGTCCGCATCTACACCCGGTCGTGCGTGCGACCCCAGGCAGGCGCTGGTCAGGTCGCCGCAGACACAGTGAGCCGTAACACCTGCACTGTACAGTCAGGGGCTGCCAAGCATACCCCGTAGGCATCACAGATGACTGAACTGTGTACACACACACCCACACACAGCAGACACAACTGTAGGGCTCCACCACACCCACATGCAATCTACATAGTCATGCCCACTCAATGCACTGGCCCTTACACACACACATGATGTCATCCATTGGTACAGCCCATGCCTGTGGCACATATCACCCTGTGCATATGATGAAGTCTCTGCCGATAACTGTGAGCTACACCATCACTGCACGGTTAAGCTAACATATTCTGATGCACAGGGTGGACACGATAGTGAGAGGTGTATGTGATACCTGTGTCCGCATACTACGCGATGTGTATGTTGTGGTGTGTGTGTATGGCTGGTGACAGGTATGTATGTGATGTGGGTTGTGCACGGACATCATGCAGCAGACATACCATGCAGGACAGGTGCAGCATTCATTGATATGTGTACACAGTATGTGTGGTGGTTACATGTGTAGCACCATGTCGGTGCAGTTAACCCGTGATGATACTGATGGTGTACTTGCACGTGCCTACTGGGAGCACTGTAATTAGTTCCCCACGTGTAGTCATGGGGTACCCACAGGCATGTCTGGCAACATCAGCATAGCACAGTTACCCGCATCCGCATGGACCCCTACATAGGTACATAGGCCATTACGAACGTAACAGGATATGTGCCCTACGAAATGTGTGGACCTAGCATGACTGTGTGTGGCGCCTAACAGCCCTCAGAATGGGGATGCCATATCCATCAGTCCCCAGGCCCTGGTCTAGCAGTGACACACAGAGGTTGGCTGGCGATAACTATGATCAGACATCCACCTGCCATTAGCAGTCCTGGACAAAGGCAGTCAGGGCCTTTCCTTCACATGGCCTGGCACCCTCCCCGTGTTGTAGGGGTGTCTGGCCGTTAACCCTGTTCCCCAGCACGCCCCACTCATCTTTGTGTTGAGGTGTCTGACAGTCGCTTCTATGCCCGTGTTTGCATGGAGCCTGGAGGTGGAATGTGCCCATGTCACCCAGGTCAGACATGGCCGCGGTATGTCAGGCACAGATCACCACGGAGCAGCTGTGCTGTGAAGATCCACAGCTGGTGTCCCCTTGGCCGTGCAGCTTGTGACACATGTCCTAGCACCGACATCCCCGTCTTGTGGAAAGTTTGCTGTCCTTCCGAGTGCTGCAGGCGTCAGGTTAGCTACAGGCCACATGTGCCATTGTATGCAGTCATTGCTCTGGTGTGTGATGTGTACAGGGGTACAATGAACACCCTGATGTGGTTGACATTCCATCCAGACCAGGAGGCCACAATGGAATGTCTTCACACCCACATTGCCATTGTGTGTGTTGACAGAGGTTGCCGACAGGTGTGGTAGCCATTTCCCTGAACACGTCCACCATCTTTAATGGCGTATCACCTACATGTGACATTGGGACGAACATGTCCTTCACACTGGGTAGGGCTGCACCTTCTCTGGCATTTAGTAGCAGGCCATGGCTCTGGCACCAGTCATCCTTGTCTATGACGCCCTAGGTGGATGTCCGTGTAACATGGGGTGTTGGGTATGTTGGCTGGTGCGTAGTCATCTGCATACCTTGTCTGCTACAATCCACCTATGATTGCATGCACATTGGAAGGTCGGATGCCATATGGCAGGGGGCACAGGAGTGAGCCCTGTGGGCCTCCACTGGGTCCAGATATGAGTGTGACAAGGCACCTTGAGCACCAACCCTGTGTGGTGTGACCTCCAACCTGTCTGAGAAGCATCGGGTGACATATGTCCCCACATGTATGCTGGCGAGCCTCTCTATGGGTCCCATGTGTAGTGTGCTCTGAACGCTCCCACCAGGTCATGGTACTGTGTGCAAACCCACGTATCCCCATCAATGGCCTTGGTGACCACTCCAGACTGGACGAGCAGGTTCGGGAGGCAGGATCTGCCCTTGACTATGTAGTTGTGGGTATGTTCCGGTATTGGCTGTACACCGCTACCTGTAACCATGGCCACCTGTATGGACCTCCACCAGCTGTGCAGACAACGCTTCTCAAGCGTATAGGGTGTGGCTGTTGACAGTCCATAGGAGCACTACCCTGGCATAGTGGGACCACAGATGCCATATGGCATCCATTGGGGACATAGCCCATAGTAAGGCTAACATGACACAGTGGCCGCATGTGTGGGCCGAAGGCCTCAATGAGGATGGATAGCACACAGCCAGGGACACCATCGGTGCCCATTGCTGACGTGTCAACCGCCATAGAGTTATGGGATCACTCCAGGCCATATGACATGTTTGGGAGGATACACTCTGGTGGGATGGATATGTTCCCTGTTGGGGGGGGATGTATGAATGGAACATGTCCTGTGGTTTGCAGACAATGTCTGTGGGTGCAGTGACTGTTGTACCATTCTGGACCATTTCCAGGCAAGTCTGTGTGCCCCCAACCATGTCCTTACCACAGTTAGGGAAGGCCCTGTGGTTGTCTCATGTGCCCTCTGCAGTACCACTCCCACAAGCGGACCTGGATGATGGTATGTGGGGCTGTATGGTAACGCCGGTATGAATGGGTGATGGTTTCTCTGGTACTGTCATTGCTCTGCCATGTAGTAGCTCCAACTGTTGATGTACAGGTAGCCAGTGGCTGCAGTCCACCACACCATGTGCCTACCTGTGGTGGACAAGGGCCTGATGTCATCATGTTTGCCTGTTGCAGACATGCATGTGGGTGGTCGGGAAGGCATTCGTTAGGTGCTTGCAGGTCTGGCCTCTGTTCAACACTGGCATGGAGGACTTGTAGGGTACCACACCGGTCATGATGTGTGTGGTTTTATGTGGAGAGGTCATCACTGAGGTCCCCATGCTGGTGTTGGTTACAGTGAGTGGATGACCAGTGGATCCACTATACGGTCTTGCATCACCATTGGGGCTGTACATCCTGTGTGGGGCATATCCTCACCATGTGTGATGGGCAGAACTGTCAGACATCCCCTAGTATGTATGGTGCATGGCTGTTTAACAGTGGCCAGGTGTGTGAACACCTGGGACTGCTGGCGTACTGTGTTGTGCCATGGGTAATGTTCCCAGGCTATGTATGGGTGGTTCATGTCACCCAATACGGTGCTGTTGTGAGAGCATGCCCACTCACCAGTGTCCTCAGGACATCTGTGAAGGTATCCTGTGTTTGGGAGGGTTGTCTGTAGCATGCAACAAACTGTAGGCCAGTCCTACACATGGTTAATTGCACCTAGATATTCAACGCAGCAACGGCCACGTCTGTGGCATGGCCGGCTTGCTGTTGTGTGGCCGGACACACAGGACGGTCCGCATTCCGCCACCCATGCCGACACACCATGTGTATGCATGTCTGATCTGTGCCGACTCTAAGTGTCTGAGCATGCCCAGTAGGCAGCTGTGTAGATAGACACACAGCACAGTGCACACCGCGCCCGTCTGCAGTCATACCCCGGGTGCATGCCTGTATCCCCTACGCAACAGCCACGCCTGTGGCATGGCCAGGTTCCTGTTGTGTGGCTGGACACACGACGGTCCACATTCCGCCACCCATGCTGTCGCAACATGTGTATGCATGTCTGCCCTGTGCCAGTCTAAGTGTCTGAGCATGCCCAGTATGCAGTGATGTACTGATCAGTAGTTACTTGTCATTTCCGACTGCAGCACTAACGCAGTTAGTGTACGGCGACCTTGATGGTAACAGACTGCGTGACGCGACTCTGTCCTAACTCCCGATCGGGCGCATTGCCTCTGCAAATCATACCACTCATGTAGGGGTATGCCTCCTGACAGCGCTCTGCTCAGTAAACTCGGTAGCGCGTTCTGTAAATGCTTCATACTGTAGTGTGTTCATGTAGATAGGCGTAGGTTCATCCCCCGTCCCTTCCGTGTGTGTGTGTGTGTGTGTGTGTGTGTGTGTGTGTGTGTGTGTGTGTGTGTCTCTGTGTGTATGTGTTTCCAGCTGCCTCTGCGACTGATTATGATTTTAGACGCTCCGCAACACATGCCTTGGCCATTGCCAACTATTGTCTTGCGGGTGACGTCAGCAGCCTACAAGTATGCCTGTGACAGCGCTCTGTTTAGTAAACTCGGTAGCGCGTTCTGTAAATGCTTCATACTGTAGTGTGTTCATGTAGATAGGCGTAGGTTCGTCCCCCGTCCCTTCCGTGTGTGTGTGTGTGTGTGTGTGTGTGTGTGTGTGTGTGTGTGTGTGTGTGTGTGTCTCTGTGTGTATGTGTTTCCAGCTGCCTCTGCGACTGATTATGATTTTAGACGCTCCGCAACACATGCCTTGGCCATTGCCAACTATTGTCTTGCGGGTGACGTCAGCAGCCTACAAGTATGCCTGTGACAGCGCTCTGTTTAGTAAACTCGGTAGCGCGTTCTGTAAATGCTTCATACTGTAGTGTGTTCATGTAGATAGGCGTAGGTTCGTCCCCCATCCCTTCCGTGTGTGTGTGTGTGTGTGTGTGTGTGTGTGTGTCTCTGTGTGTATGTGTTTCCAGCTGCCTCTGCGACTGATTATGATTTTAGACGCTCCGCAACACATGCCTTGGCCATTGCCAACTATTGTCTTGCGGGTGACGTCAGCAGCCTACAAGTATGCCTGTGACAGCGCTCTGTTTAGTAAACTCGGTAGCGCGTTCTGTAAATGCTTCATACTGTAGTGTGTTCATGTAGATAGGCGTAGGTTCGTCCCCCGTCCCTTCCGTGTGTGTGTGTGTGTGTGTGTGTGTGTGTGTCTCTGTGTGTATGTGTTTCCAGCTGCCTCTGCGACTGATTATGATTTTAGACGCTCCGCAACACATGCCTTGGCCATTGCCAACTATTGTCTTGGGGGTGACGTCAGCAGCCTACAAGTATGCCTGTGACAGCGCCTGTTTAGTAAACTCGTAGCGATTCTGTAAATGCTTCATACTGTAGTGTGTTCATGTAGATAGGCGTAGGTTCGTCCCCCGTCCCTTCCGTGTGTGTGTGTGTGTGTGTGTGTGTGTGTGTGTGTGTGTGTGTGTGTGTGTGTCTCTGTGTGTATGTGTTTCCAGCTGCCTCTGCGACTGATTATGATTTTAGACGCCCGCGAACACATGCCTTGGCCATTGCCAACTATTGTCTTGCGGGTGACGCCAGCAGCCTACAAGTATGCCTGTGACAGCGCTCTGTGTAGTAAACTCGGTAGCGCGTTCTGTAAATGCTTCATACTGTAGTGTGTTCATGTAGATAGGCGTAGGTTCGTCCCCCGTCCCTTCCGTGTGTGTGTGTGTGTGTGTGTGTGTGTGTGTGTGTGTGTGTGTGTGTGTGTATGTGTTTCCAGCTGCCTCTGCGACTGATTATGATTTTAGACGCTCCGCAACACATGCCTTGGCCATTGCCAACTATTGTCTTGCGGGTGACGTCAGCAGCCTACAAGTATGCCTGTGACAGCACTCTGTTTAGTAAACTCGGTAGCGCATTCTGTAAATGCTTCATACTGTAGTGTGTTCATGTAGATAGGCGTAGGTTCGTCCCCCGTCCCTTCCGTGTGTGTGTGTGTGTGTGTGTGTGTGTGTGTGTCTCTGTGTGTATGTGTTTCCAGCTGCCTCTGCGACTGATTATGATTTTAGACGCTCCGCAACACATGCCTTGGCCATTGCCAACTATTGTCTTGCGGGTGACGTCAGCAGCCTACAAGTATGCCTGTGACAGCACTCTGTTTAGTAAACTCGGTAGCACGTTCTGTAAATGCTTCATACAGTAGTGTGTTCATGTAGATAGTCGTAGGTTCGTCCCCCGTCCCTTCCGTGTGTGTGTGTGTCTCTGTGTGTGTGTGTTTCCAGCTGCCTCTGCGACTGATTATGATTTTGGATGCCCGCAACACATGCCTTGGCTATTGCCAACTATTGTCTTGGCGGGTGACGCCAGCAGCCTACAAGTATGCCTGTGACAGCTCTGTTTAGTAAACTCGGTAGCGCTCTGTACATGCGCCATACAGTAGTGTGTTCATGTAGATAGTCGAGGTTCGCCCCCGCCCTTCCGTGTGTGTGTGTGTCTCTGTGTGTGTGTATTTCCAGCTGCCTCTGCGACTGATTATGATTTTGACGCCCGCAACACATGCCTTGGCTATTGCCAACTATTGTCTTGCGGGTGACGTCAGCAGCCTACAAGTATGCCTGTGACAGCGGTCTGTTTAGTAAACTCGGTAGCGCGTTCTGTAAATGCTTCATACAGTAGTGTGTTCATGTAGATAGTCGTAGGTTCGTCCCCCGTCCCTTCCGTGTGTGTGTGTGTTTCCGTTACTTTCGAAAATACAACTGAATGAGCAAATTGTTACAGTGTTCACAATCAACACTGTGATATTTAAAATCATGTTAAGACTCACATTGTTGATTGTTAACATTCGTAGACATAGCATTTTTCCTGCACACGTTGTGGAAACAACGGAAACGTTGCATGTTTTCATGAACTGTTTAAATGTTACGAAGACTTGTGTTGTGTCGTACCAGGCGGACTATTCTTGCTGCAGGTTGCTGGTTTGTTTGTGTTTCATAGTACAATATCATGTAATAAGTGTGTTCATAGTATGCTTTCTGTGATGTTGACATGTGTGTGTTTCGTTAGCAGTACGTCTCTGCTTTCTATGCTGTGGCTACATCTCCATTGCTCGCATAGAAAGTGACAAATGGAAGTGTAAGGGTGGATATTTAAAGCCTGGATACTTCCATGTTATGTGTAAGTCTCACGGGCCAATGGGTAATAGCATACATGTTTATGAAGTACCTTTGGATACCATATGCACCTGTCGACGAAATGTTTATGTTGACTATTCCATCTACCTATGTGTGACATGGTTTGTGGCCATAGGGTGCCAGCAAGTCTTCCCTGTTCATTGGGTGTTTGCCATGGTGTATTGACATCAATCCAATTAATTCACCAAGGATGTCTTTCTTTGGTGTCAACGCCATAGTTTGACCATCCTATGTCATTCCCAGCAGACGTGGAGATTGTGCCATTGGTATCTTTACACAGGTGACCCATCTGTTCCACTGTATGGAAGCGCAGATCCCATAGATGTGCTGGCACATTGAGTGTTGTGTACGCCGTACCTGCCCAGCGGTCTTGCTTTGAATGGGGAGTGTGTACTGTAGACCGTATCTGTGTTCCCTGGGTTATGCCTTGCAACAGCTGTGGATTCCCCAGGTTTGCAGCTATGGGTGCCATCTTGGCCGCACGCTTGTCCATCCATGGGAACTGCCTACTGGACACTAGTATCGGGCTGTCAACATTTCACAGCTGCATTCTCCATTTCCGGTGGATGATCGGTATTAGTATTGCGGAGTAACGCATATGCCATGGCCAACTCCCGCACACGGGGCCGGGCGACGAATCATCTGCCACTCCACACCGGCACCCATAGTTGCATACCCACGATCCCATGTCTGGAACCTCGACAGTACCCTTGCACACCCTTCATGTGTGCGGAAATGGGATGTGCAGGAAAGAATATGGACGCAGCAGCCTGGGGAGTCCTATTCATATGTCCTGCATTTCATGGACGGCTGTCATCACCCTTGAAGACGCTTGTGGTGCATATATCTACCTGTGCCGTAGTCACGGCTGTCACCTCTTCCGGTTCACACTATGTTGCCTACACTTACCTAAGGAGTAATTTTGGGTCCTGCAATGGACACCGATGTGCATATGTAAAGTTTAGAACATGTTGGACTGTGTCCATTCGGCCAGTGGGTTTGACTGCCGCCATATGTTCCCCATTCCCGGATGTCTGTCCGCCTACCCATATTATGTAGTGCTACGTAACCCATGTCCTTCCACAATTTACCCATAGGGTGTTACTGTAGTCATGCAGGTTGGCAACTGCTTTAGATAATCCTCACAGGTACCATTGCGAACTATCCGCCACTGTATTGTCAGTATAACACAGCCGGTACATGTACAACCGATTTATTGATGACAGTATGTCGTTTATGTGTGTGAACGCCATATTTTAGCGATAGTATGACCTTCCTACTTGACGTTGTTGGTGTGCCATTAATATGTGTTCCACAGGTCGCAGGTATGTTCCGCAGAGTGGAAGCGGGTGATCCCCACATACTTGATAGCACCTTCGCTGCTGTGTACGCTGGGATTCGCACGCAGGATGGATGTCTACGGGGTGTATCTACTGTTGTTTCCATCTTTATGTCCTGTGTCATGCCCTACTACGGCTGTGTGATTCCACCAGGTTTGCTATTATGGGTGCCATCTTGTCCGTACGTTTGTCCATCCTTGGGAAATGCCTACTGGACACTGATGTAGGGCTGAACACATTTCACACATGCCTTAAGCATTACCCTATGGATGCTTTGCATCCTTACTGGGGACTGAGGCACGTCCTGTACCCGCAGCCCTCCCACGGGGCGGACAACGGATTATCTGCAAAACAACACCGAGCCCCATTTTGCATACCCAGGATACCATGGCTGCAACCCCCCACGGTACGCATGACACATGCTTCATGTGTGCGGAACTGGGATATGGACGCATGTATGGACACGGCAGTCTGGGGACCTCTGTTCATATGTCCTGCATGTCATGGGCAGGTATCATCAACCTTAAACACGCTGGTGGTGCATATGTCTAGCTGTGCCGTAGTCACGGTTAGTACTTTGATTGGCTGATCCCAGTGGATAACGGAGCAGACGCCGTAATTTTGGAGTCCTACAATGGACACCGATGTGCATTTGTAAAGTGTAGAACGTGTTTGACTGTCCCCATCTGGCCAGTGGTATTGACTGCCGCTGTATGTTCCCCAATCGTGGATGTCTGCTTGACAACCCATCATTTGTATTACATGGCCTATCTATATCCACGCGCCAGTATGCGGAAATACAGCAAACCTTGCGTCCTGCCCACCTTCCTAAACGGCATCATGGAACATATACCCGCAAAACCAGACACCGTCAAATACGCTAGACTGGACCGTGAAAGGATACTGAGCTCTCACCTACTAACATGGGGCATCGTCAGAGTACGGAATGCATTACATAGCCGTCCCTTATACACTTCCTTCAGAGTCGGTTTAAAGCGAAATATTCAATAAACCTGCTCATAGTTAGGTGGACAGTGCTCCAAGTCTTGATTATAACGTGACATATACATATCAGTGTTGCATGCCTTACTTCATGGAAACAATAATACGGCAACAATGTGTCAATATATATACAATATTGGTAAATACAATCGGTATCCGGACACATAGTTGATAATTGCTGAGAGTGCACCTTAGAATGTAATGTGTTGATCAGGTTATTGTATATCAATGTGTATAATAGTAGCATTACGATAACAAAGCATGGAATCAATAAGTACTAGTTAAGCATACATTTGACAATTATGAATGTGAACGTGTGGAGGAGACATCCGTAACCTTCCCTGGTTCCACTGGATCACACACGCACACTCGCATGTCCGGATTGTGGGTTACGCGCACGCACACATGCATATCCGTAGTCCGCTTATATATGTTTACAGTGTCTGTGTGGTTACGTGTTTTATGCTACGGTGACTATTCCGTAACATATGTCTGATCCGTTGACGGACGGTGCAGAAAGCACTTACAGCTTTATATATGTAACAGTCTTTGCAGCATGGACGCTTTACGCATTAATGCACATGTATATGTTCTATAGTCTTCCTCATTTCCTCTCTTTTCCTAACCCCTGCCTCTTCCCTTTTAATCATCTTACATTCCCCTTATACTACTGTATCCTTCTGAACTTCAACTGTTATCCATATGGCAAATCCCTTACTGCATAACCTTTATGTACTAGAAAAAATGCTGAAATTGACCACACATTATGTATGATATTAAACTGTTTGAGTTCCTTAATGTATGTTGATTTTATTAACAAAATTGATTTATATTTCTAATTTTATTCTGTGTCTTTATTAATAATATGTCTGTCTGTCATTATTATGTTATCTGTGGAGCTTTTCTCCCCGGGCCTCTAATGCAAATGGACATATATCCAGCTAGACTAGCCCGGTCATCAAATGTAAAATAAAATAAAATAAAACTAACATAAATAGAAATAGTCGAATTCAAACGCGGACTGCATTCACGTTTGACCGTTACTGTGACCAGTGCACGTTAGCTGTTCGTTGTCATTAATATGCATACCCATGGTACCTATGTACATTTACATATCCCCCCCCCCCCACACACGCCCCCCACAGGCACCCATTCTCCTCCTGGGCAAGGTGGGGTACTGCGTGTTGTACATTCCTAATTCGCCCTCGCTCATGGCCCAGGATGCATATGTCGTCACCGCAGGGCTGTTCAGATGACAGCTGCTTATATCCCATACGCATACAGGCCTTCGATTGTCAGGGTGTTGCTGTGGCGCTTTGGGTTTGGTCTTGGCCGCCCACTGTACGGCACTGCCCTGACCCTGTACGAATGTTAGATGAGTCACATGGGCACGCTTTGTCCGCGGTCCATGGTACCATGTCACTTCCAATGATTCAGAATCGTAGCGCATTGGCCGGTGTACCCGTTGTAGATGTCGTTATACTAATTGCACACGGTCTGCTCGAAATAACCAATTTCCATTACTAACCCTCCGTATGTATGGGCTGTGTCGCAATATTACAAGGGTTTAACATTGCGTGACGACTTTCACTGAGCCACAGACATGTCCGTTGCTTTGTTTGGACCGGTTCCGCTGTGCTACACACATTTAACATGGCGTAACAGGTTGAACAGCTCAGACACGAGGACATCGGGTTGTCCGTCGCTGTCTATTATTGAATGTCTCAGTGGAGTTTGTTTCACAAAGCGAGACAATGTCGGCATTGTTAACGGGCATCACGCGCAGTACGTCCGCACCGCCGCGGGTGACGTATGTCTGCCTTTGGCCGGCGAACAGGCATTATGCTGTGCCATTATGTCTGGGGATATATGGTTTCCTTACATAGATGATGTGCCATACTAGCAATGATCCTAGCAATGACCCGCGTCTGGGTGTGGGTACTGCTGTATTACCCACGGGAAGAGTGGTCTTACGGTAAGTGGTGACCTAGGCAGACGTTGCCACCGATACATCACCCGCTACCCCCCTCCTAGTCTACCTACACCAAATAGAGTCTGGAAAGGTGCCCCGAGTAGAGCAACACCCTAGGCGGCTACCTACTTGGCCTATGCCTAAGGCCGGCTATGTGTGTGGTCCCTTGTGCATCGGACTCGGGAACGTACACGTCTGCCGTGGGTATGTCCAGCATTACCCACATCCAGCCCCAAGGCAGTCAACACAGCATCCATGGCTCCACATGGTGTCCCAGCTGTGTACTCCAGGAACTGTAACTCACACTTAGGACAGCTGTTTAATCTTAGCCTCACCTCAGGATACGTACCTGAGTAGTAGCACAGGGTGACTGTAGTCACACTCCACATAGATGGTGCCTCCACTGACCCTGGTTATTACCATACCATTAGTTTGACAAGCCTTATCTGCAAAGCCGTGGAGATGGATCATAATGGGACACATAGATAATGACATAGGGGACCCGCATACTTTGGATACAACCCAGTTTAGCTTGGTCAGAGTCATATCATGCCCTTTACACGTGTTTCACTTTGTAGACTCAGTCACCAAGGCCATTGCTGAGGGTAAAGCAGTCCATACAGCCTACCTCAACCCGGCAGAGGCCTTCGACACAATACCCCCCTCGGGTATAATTGATAAACCCGTCATCTTGAATGTAAATCCATACATCGCCATATGGGTTGCAAACGGGCTATGTCACAGAACACACATGGCCATAGTTGCTGGTGCCATGTCATACTCACAGCCAGTCACAGGTGGTGTCCCATGGGGCTCAGTCCTGGGTCCACTATTTCCAGCATCTACGTTTCCAATGTACACGCATACACAGGGGGGTTATGGGTGACAATGTTTGCAGATGACTGCAAACCGGGTGGCAAAGTCAGACACACATCTGACACAGATATCCTTCAGGAGTGCCTCACAGATGTGGATAAGTGGTACCAGAGACATGTCCTACAGCTAAATGCCAGGAAATGCATAGGCATACCCTTCGTAAGAACAAGGTTACCCGAGCTACCATATAGGTGGCAATCCACTGAGCACAGAGGGGTTACCAGTGATTTGGGGACATGTGTTGTTGTTCACCGTTCGGTAGACACACATGTTGCTAACATAGTTAGGTAGACCTTCTACATTGCCCACATCATCATGAAGGGATTCACATCTAGATCAGGGGAGGTCATTGTCCCGTTGTACTCATCGCTCAATAGACCTATGATTGGGTACAATGCCCCGTTCAGAATGTATCTGACACAACACCTGCAGCAGCTGGAAAGGCACCAACAGTTCTTCGACAAACAGATGCAGGGTCTCAGGTATATGTGCTATACTGACCGACTGAAAGAATTCCAGCTGTACACAGTTGCATACCACTTGCCCAGAGGTGACCCGTGCCTGGCATACACGGCTATGTCGAACCCAGATCTGATGACTATGCTTCACGTAAATAAGTTAGATCCCTCAGAACCACAAGGGCAGCTGACGTACACCTTGACACTGTCATTAATCGAACGTGTTGTTGGGACGGATTCATCACCCAGACACTCACTATGCTGTGGAACAACATCCCAGTACATGTGACAGCAAGCACCTCGCTGGCCTTGTGTTAGTATTTACACATGGATGACTGAGTTGATTTATTTAAGTAACCTTCTAACTGAATATTTACATTAGCACATTGTGAATGTTTACATTTCGTTGGTCTATTTTACAGTAGTCATAATCATACGGTTTATGTGTATATATTATGGTTCATTCATATTACTAGGTGTCTGCAGTTCTGTTAATATATTGGCACAATCTGTAGGACATATATATGCATCTTACACAGTCAGACATTTGGAAAACATTTTATGTTGGTTCATGTTTCATGTATGTACATATATTTATATTTTCCGATCAAGACTGTACCTTCAAGCAATGTCTGATGTCCTCACTGTGTGGGATCTGCAACGCAAGTGAGGTTTGTTCACTTGTCTGCCTTTAAGGCATGTAATTAGTACCTAGCACATGTAATGTACTGACCAATTAATGCTTGTAAATGTAGTAGGTTGGACTGCATTGTATGTAGTCTGAATAAGTCTGCTTATGAAGCAGACGACGTGGGCTCCAATAGACTATGGTGACTGCCTTTAATTCTTGGTGTGCTCTGGTTGGTCACTGATGGTCCCTACAGTACCTCGTCTTTGCTTTAGACTTCATCAGCCGGTTGTCTGTGTTTGTTGTATGGGGAATGTCAACTGTAGTCCCTATGTGTATGACTTGTGTAATGCCTTACTACGGCACTGTAATTCCACCGGTTTGCAGTTATCGGTGCCATCTTAGTCATACGCTTGTCCATCCATGTGAATTGCCTACTATACACTGGTATAGGGCTGTACACATTTCACACCTGCATTTTGCATTCCCGCAGTATGGTGTGCATTAATAGCAGAGAGTGACGATGTGCTACGCACACGCCCCTCCCACGGGCGGTACAAAGGATTGCCTGCGTAACAACACCGAGGCCAGATTCTACATACCCAGACTCCCTTGACTGCAACAGTGCACAGTACCCATTACACATCCTTCATGTGTGCTGGACTGTGATGTGGACGCAGCTGAATGGACCCGATACCCTGGGTAATTCTATGCATGTGTGCTGCAGTTCATGGACAGCTATCATCAACATTGAACACGCCATGCATATGTGTACGTGACGTGGTGACGACAATTAGATCACATGAGTAATGCAGGAAGCTAGCAGGCATTCTCTGAACAGAATTTTGGGTCCTACAATGGACACCGATGTGCATATGTCAAGTTAGATGTTGCTGGACTGTGTCCACCTGCCCAGTGCTTTTCACTGCTGGTGTATGTTCCCAATCGCGGATGTCTGTTTGACTACCCATTCCACATGGTGCTACATAACCAGCTGATTTAGTACTGTGAACAAATTACATACATCCAAAGATGCTGGTTAGCAACTGCTTCATATAAACCTCAGACATCCCAATGGGACATATCCGTCACTATATTTCCAATATAACACCACCGAACATGTTGCTTACCTATGCATTCATTTAACCATGTTGTCTTCATAGGTGGGAAAGCCATAGTTTACATATCCTACTTGACGCTGTGTGTGCCATTAGTATGTGTTCCACAGTTCGCACATCTGTTCCGCTGCACGGTAGCGGTGCTCCTCAGTCTGTTGCTGGCAGATTGAGTGCTGTGTACGCCGGTGTTGGCACGACGGTCCTGCTTTGTATGTGGAATGTCAACTGTAGTCCCTATGTGTATTTCCTGTGTTATGCCTTCCCGCAGCTATGTCATTTACCCGGTTTGCAGTTGTGGGTGCCATTCTGGCCATACGGTGTCCATCCATGACAATTGCCTACTGGACAGTAGTATAGGGCTGTACACATTACACACCTACATTTAGCATTCTCCGGAGTATGGTTTGCATTATTAGCGGAGAGTAAGGCAGGTGATACGCACATCCTCCCACGGGCGGGAGAAAGGATTGCCTGCGAAACAACACCGAGCACAGAGTCTACATACCCAGAATCCCTTGACTGCAACAATTGACAGTACCCATTACACATCCGCATGTGTGCGGACTGTGATGTGGGCGCAGTTCTATGGACCCGGTATTCTGGGTATTGCTGTGCATCTGTGCTGCATTACATGCACAGCTATCAGCAACATTAAACACTCTTATGTGCATATGTGTACCTGTGACGACAATGATTTCAGGTACGCATTGAAATAAGACATAATTTGGTTCTTTCCACATTTTTGGGTCCTACAATGGACACCACTGTGCATATGTAAAGTGTAGAGCTTGTTGGACTGTGTCCTTGTGAGCACTGGGTTTCACTGATACTGTGTGTTCAGGAATCGCGGATGTCTGTTTGACCACCCATTCCACATGGTGCTACATAACCAGGTGATTTAGTACTGTGGACAAATGACATACATCCAATGATGCTGGTTAGCAAATGCTCCATATAAACCGCAGACGTCCCAATGGGACATATCCGTCACTGTATTTCCACTATAACACCACCAGAACATGTTGATTACCTATGCATTCATTTAACCATGTTGTCTTCATAGGTGGGAATGCCATAGTTTACATATCCTACTTGACGTTGTGTGTGTGCCATTAGTATGTGTTCCACAGGTCGCACATCTGTTCCGCTGTACGGTAGCGGGTGCTCCTCAGTCTGTTGCTGGCAGATTGAGTGCTGTGTACGCCGGTGTTGGCACGACGGTCCTGCTTTGTATGTGGAATGTCAACTGTAGTCCCTATGTGTATTTCCTGTGTTATGCCTTACCGCGGCTATGTCATGTACCGGTTTTGCAGTTGTAGGTGCCATCCTGGCCATACGGGTGTCCATCCATGACAATTGCCTACTGGACACTAGTATAGGGCTGTACACATTCCACACCTACATTTAGCATTCTCCGGAGTATGGTTTGCATTATTAGCAGAGAGTAAGGCAGGTGCTACGTACACATCCTCCCACGGGTGGGAGAAAGGATTGCCTGCGAAACAACACCGAGCACAGCGTCTACATACCCAGAATCCCTTGACTGCAACAATTGACAGTACCCATTACACATCCGTCGTGTGCGGAACTGTGATGTGGACGCAGTTCTATGGACCCGGTACCCTGGGTATTTCTGTGCATCTGTGCTGCATTACATGGACAGCTATCAGCAACATTAAACACGCTATGGTGCATATGTGTACCTGTGACGACAATGATTTCAGGTACGCATTGAAATAAGAAATTATTCGATTCTTTCCACAATTTTTGGGTCCTACGATGGACACCACTGTGCATATGTAAAGTGTAGAGCTTGTCGGACTGTGTCCTTGTGAGCAGTGGGTTTCACTGATGCTGTGTGTTCAGCAATCGTGTATGTGTGCTTGACTACCCATACTGTGTTGTGCTACAGGAACCAAGTCTTCCGACACCAGAAACCAATGCTATACATCCAATGTTGCAGGTTAACAACCACTTTCATACCATACCCAGAGGTCACGATTGGTAGGTATTGCCACTTTATTATCGGAACAACACTCCCAGACTGTGTACATCATGGGAACTTTAGGCCAGTCTTACCGGCCATTTCCAATTGTAATTGGCAGACACATGTCAATACATGTATGATAACACATATTGTAATGCAGAAGTTGATCTATGTTATTTGGACATTGGCTTCTGCTTTTGGCATCCGTTGCTGTGAGTGTTGCCAGTTACCATACACATTGCTTGCTCACAGGCAGACTACACAATACTGCGCAGTACTGTGGTCTCCTTTAAGGACCCTGAGCCAGTGGTCGATGGTACGGCAGCCACTGCATCAATCACATTTGCCATCTACCAGTACCTACAGGACTGCATGAGCCAGTCATTCACTTACCCAACTGTGGTTCAGTGTACCAATGCCAAGCATCCAGTGTGGTGTACCCCAGCCATACACAAAATGTACAACACGAGGAGGTGGCTACTACAAGGTGGAGCAGACACCTTGTGAGGTGTGAGACCCTTGGTCATCATATGTGTAGACTTACACACTGTCATGAAATAGTCCAGGGCACATTCCACAGATATACCTACATGGACCTGGCTAACAATCATACCACCTTCAGTTGCTATGCTGGACACCTGGGAGCTCAGTCCCACATATGCTCTGACTGGGTTCACATAGAGGTGGGGTTTACTCAACATACACACATTGCCAACATACAGGCTGACAAGTCCAGTGAGGACATCTCCACACCCTCCCCCACACATGAGGTGATGTGTGTACCACAGGTTTGTGGTCACCAAATGTTCTGTGACACACAGGTGGGACATGCTCTCCAGGGTAGTGGACATAGCATCGATGAGACCAGCTGGTGGCCCCGCTGTGTACTCCACTATCTCGGTTATGAATTGGACACACAGTTAGGACAGCTATTTCTTTGTAGCCTCACCTCAGGTAGGGTACCCAGGTTGTGTCACATGGCAACTGTAGTCCCACGTCAGAAGGCCAATACCTCCACTGAGGCTGGTTATTCCTGTCCCATTACCCTGAGGAGACCTATCTGCAAAGACATGGGGAGGGATCATACTGTGGCTCGTACATGACTGCATAGGGGACATACTTACTTTGCCTCACACACGGTTTGTCTTGTTCAGGGGCGGTTCATGCCTTTAAAGCATGGTCGACATTTTCAGGACAGTCGCCGAGGCCACTGATGGGGGTGTTGCAGTCCATACAGCCTACCTCGACCTGGCAAAGCCCTTCATCACATTACCCCCCTCAGGTATCGTTGATAAACCCATTGGCTGGGATGTGAACACGCACATCACAGAATGTGTTGTAAACTGTCTATGTGACACAACCCACACGGTCATAGTTGCTGGCAGCATATCAGACCTACTGCCTGTCAGAAGTGGTGTCCCATGGGGCCCTTCCATGTGTGCACTCCTGTCATACACCTACATCTTCACGGTACAGGCACACACAGGGGTGCTATGGGCAACAGTGTTAGTAGATGACTGCAACACAGGTGCCATAGTGGGACAGACATCTGACACAGATATCCTTCGAAGGCGCCTCCCAGATATGCATATCTGCTGTCAGGGACATGTCCCACAGCTAAATGCAATGTCATGCAACATCATACCTGTGGAGAAGTACTAGGTCACCCATGTCCAGCATATAGGTGGCTGTCCACTCAGCACAGGGGTGATTACCAGGAATCAGGGGACAGTGTTGGATGGTCACCATTCATTCCACACACACGTTGCTATCGTGGTTGTGTGGGTCTTCTACATTGCCCACCTGTTGGTGCAGGGATTCACATCTACATCAGGCTAGGTCATTGTTCCCTTGTACCCATTACGTGTTACACCTATGATCTACTACATTGCCCCATTCAGACTGTATCTGACCATACACCTACAGCAGCTGTGAAGCCCACATAGGTTGATCGTTGTACAGATGCAGGATGACACCATTTTGTGGAATGCTGCCCCACATGTAGGACCCCTGCCACATCACGTCACATACCTGCTGTTTGTTGTTGGCCTGTGCCTGACATACAAGGCCATGTCAACCCATATGTCATGTGTATGCTTCACCTACTGTATCCGCATCCCTCAGAATCACTGGGGCAGGTGACATTTACCTTGTCACGGTCATTCATGGGATGGGTTTGGGTGACACATATATCACCCAGACAATCATTATGCTGTGGATCTACATCACAGTACATGTGAGACAGACATCCTTCCTAGCCTTGTTCGCAGCTATGTTGTCCATTGGATGGAGGATTGCAGGTATAGGCCAGGGATTACATCATTATCACTGCTTGACGGAGATACAGCAATATCATGGGTATTTCATCTGAAGCACAGAAGGTTGGCAAAGTCATCCTAACTATGGTGTAGTATTATGGCTGGGCCTGGGACGATGGCCTACCCTGTACCTATGGACGTGTGAACCTATATTCATAGTTTGTCACATGTACAATTGTCTATCCACTATAGTCTTTCGCCACTGTATATTTCTGTGGCACATGATTGTCCTCTGTATTACATGCAGGTATGCTGTGTACATTGCACATACGTCACAGTTGATGACAGTGTATCTGTGTCCCTAACACTGTGATACTGAGGACTACCACACATCCTTCACAGCATTCCATGCATATGTCCATTCTATTCTTCTTTGGCCTATGGGGTGTTAAGGCAAACATTACTCAAGTCCCTGTATGTGCACGCTTCATGTTGGAGTTTGACCAGGCTCCGTTCCAGTCATGTGTTGGACAGTAGTGTGTCTGTGTGTTTGCCATGTGTTTTTATTGCCAGTACATCTGTGGGAGGTGTAGTTGGCACATGTTCCTCTTTGCAGGGACACCCATCCTGGTGTTTGTGTCATGCATCTGCACTTGGCACGTGCCATATGTCCTGTACTTTTCCCACAGTCGTATGCCTTCATGCACTACTACTGCATGTTACTGGCTGTGTGTATGTGGTACACATGGACATTGTGATGTTTGTCTTGACCTATTCCAATGCTAGAACGTAAACATCTGTCAATTAAGTCTTTTAAATCAAACTGTAACACTCATTCGTATTTTCAACATGACACTCATTAACACAGGAAGCTGGGATTAATAACATTTTATTACTGTGCAGCAGGAGGCAAAGGAGTATGCAGTCAAAGTTTAGACATTTGTTCAACTCTATACATGTTACATCTGTATGAGCATTCTGTATACTATCATCTTTTGCACACATTAATGATGTTGTCAGTCACGAGGCATTTACATTGCTAGAGTACAGAACATTGTATTCCTACAACAGTGCTCAGGTAATGCTTATTACATGTTTTCCCATGAGGATAGCCCAACCTTGCGAGACACATATTCAGTTAGACTGTAATTTGGTGAGTTCTGCTCTGACACGGTTCCAACACTGTTCATATTCAGTCCTCACTCCGTGTCATACTAGGTTCCTGTGTCTCTCTGCTGAGCAGCTGTACTCTGTGTTACAGCTCACAAGCCTATCCTCCTCAGTAGAAGGATGACAGATATACCTGTACATACATGTATTATTCTGTAACCGAGCAGATGACTAATGCTGACTGACATACACCTGCTGCACTGGTTACTGCTAGGGTTAGGGTTCAATCACACTGCAGCTACACTAGAAGCAATTACATGCATGAGAAGCTGTACTGCTATATTGTCAGGTAGAATAATATGCATTATACACTATTAGCTTCTAAAGTTGCACGTCATATTATGTTTAAATATGAATTTTGCTAACATTCTCCCTCCTTTGATTGCTTCTATTCTATCCAGAGACATATACAACATTATTTCATTCCCTGGCGTCTTCCTCTGTGGAACATTTAACTAGGCAGGTAATTTGATGTACATTGCAAGTAGGATTGCATTTTCTATTGACAAATACCACTACAGGTCTTGATCCATAGTCTCGGGTACAGGTATGTTGCCAGAGTCCCTGACTAATACTTACATGCACAGTATCCCGCACTAGACACATGCTCCCAATATGAGCAGAACAACACAAATGGCATTCATGATATTCAGTATGACTGACCCCATCCACCCAATGGTTTTTGGAAATGGTTCGGCAGTGGGTTTGGGCCTGTTTCCGCCATGGATGACATCTGCTATATTACCTGTAGGTGGGCGTTGCTTTTGGTCTCTTCATGTGGTAGTTGGACACAGCGATCTTCTTCAGTAAGCGCGCACGTACCAATTCTCAGCGCCACGGTGCAGTCGCGCACTATTACATTTTGTGACACAACAGTTCTCATTGCATCCAGTTCATCAGTCACATGTTCAGGAGCGTGAAGTCACATTCATCCTTCCTCCGACAGTTTTTGATAACCTCCTCTGTTCCCTGATTGCTTTCACCACTCCAGAAGCTGGGGGTGTTCCAGCCCAGGTTGTGACGCTGTCACTGAAGTCCATATGAATCGGTATTCCTTTATCTCTTGCAGAGGACTGACATGTCAGAACAGCTTCCATTTCTCCCAGTGGATTAGTAGGTTTCCCAACTGTGTCCCCAGTTCTTCGAGCTATATGTGTTATAGTTCGTTTCGCACCCACAGGCAATTGTACAGTATGTCATGTGACTGGAGCCAGACAACCCAAATAACAACTGCCGGACCACTTCCCAGGTAACCATTGCTATGCTTATTTCCCACAAACAACATAACTATATTCTACTTTATTACTGATGCGGGTTACCTCTGCATGTAACAAATTCCTGTCTCTAACAGAGTACTATTTATACAATTCAGGATGTTTCTGCACATCCTTCAACATTGTTCTCATGATGTTTCAATACAAATTAGGAATGGTGCTACAAGTAGTACTGTGATCTTTGGCTGTTATATGACATTCGTAAGACACAGTTATGTTACAAATACTCCCACCAACTGCAACTGTACCATATTTATGATAACATACAATTCCTTTTGTGTAACAGGTAAGTACATTGCCACGTTGTCCTGTGATGTCACAGAACCTGTATCAAAGTGTAGATATTCACAAGTCTCGATCTATCCCCAAGGGGACCACATGCATCGGAAGTCCTCCATATGATGTAGGTATGGCAGTACAAACACAGCAATTTAAAGTGTTCCTGGTCTCTATCTGCACACGCATCATGCCTAGGGATCTGTTGAGGTGTGGAAGACACTCTGTGGCCAGTTCATCACGTATCAGTATTTGTATCCGTGTAGTTATATGCAGGTGAGGTTCCGGGAATTGTAACGTAAACACAAACATGGTTAATAGGTGTATAATCATTAGGACAGCAAACATAAATGTCTTTGGGGTTGCTTTGTATTGTTATACAGTCTTCGGGTGATTCGGGCTCTTTGGTATATCAGCTACGAGATGTCAATCAGACTTGATATCCTTTACCAGTTTGAGAAATGTGAGGTGGACCCAGGACAACCTCTCTGCAAACTTTACTGCGGTAGGCGTTGCCAACAGTACCCAGTACAGACATTCGCGACTGTCCACTTGGCAATAATGTTCTTTGGATAACAGTGACATACACACAGGATACTGGTGTCAGCTATGCTTCCGTCTTCGTTTGCTCTTATCTGTAACAGACTTTAACTGAGGAACAGTGTTACTAGTTAACAATCCTCTCATGTCACCTACTACTGAGTCATCGACCTCCGGCTCTGCAGGCATGACAGCTTTCCACTCTGGCACATGATATGCCATTCCACATACTACTTCGAAGTGGGTGCAGCACTTTACATTTGGAACTGTTGTCATGCTCAGCAATGCTAGAGGTAGACAGTTCATGTAACTCATCTGGATGTCACCCACCCAACTCCTCTACTTATTTCTCGGGATCCCATTCTGCGGCGGCAGCAGTCGTGCTGAGTGTGGGTTGTACATGCAATTGACATTCATGGTAATACGAAGTAATCCCCCAGGTAGCGTGATTGTCTGGTTAACTACATGTGTTCTATTGTCACTGTAGCTTCTTTACAGCATGCCAGATCTATGGATAGTTAATTTTACTGGCACCTTTGCCACTGCTGCTGCATCCGGATTACTGGTTGGGAATGCTTCTAGCCATTTTGATTATCTATATGTGTAATCGCTAAACAGTCTTTGTTCCCTTCACATTTATGCAGATGTATGAATTCCATACAAATAGCACAGAACGGTTAGGGTGGTGTAGGTCAACTCACTCCCTTCGGTTTAAATACTTCCTGTGCATGATATCTACGGCAAACGTGACACGCTGCTCATGAGGTTTGTATGTGGTTCGTAATTCCGTATGTTAGGGGTATTCAGTTAACCAAATGTACCATCCCCCCTGTTGAGACATGTCTGTACCCATGGCTCCACAAAGCCGCATATCTGAATATATTAGACGTTAATATTGGCTTTCACTGTGGATATGTGCAGACCGTGTTCAAAGATTGCTCCTCGTCATAAACACGCCGGCTTTTCTGCTTTCGTAGTTGCTGTTTGCATTGTTTGTACAGTTTCTACATCTAAACAGTCTGAGGTTTGTCATTCCTCATTCACACAGACACTTTCCAAGTGTGACGCTGCTTGTTTTGCAGGTGCATGAGCTCATGCCTCAACTTTCCTACTGTTATCCTGTTGCATTCTATGCCCTGCACATTTACAATTACCTACTTCAGTGGGTAACTGCATGTAGTGTAATGCATTCAGGTTCATATGCGCATGCTTAATCGGTTTACCGGTGGATGTTATCATTCCCCTATCCTTCCACTGCTGCTCATAAACATGCACTGCACAGACAACAGAATGACTATCGGGACATATGTCCACACATCATTTTTCCGCTACAGTACAAGCACGTGTTAAAGCTATCTATTCTGCTGCTTGAGCAGACACGTTATGCTGCAGGGTTTGGCCGGCTACAATGTCATTATCAATAACTACTGCATAAACTACTTCATTCGCTCCTGTAGGACTCTGTCTACATGATCCGTACACATTAACTGTCACCTCTGCATCATCTAAGGGTATATCAGTGTTATCATGTCTGTGTGTAGTTATTTAAGCCATTTCGTATAGGCTACTGTGTGATGTACCATACACAGGTGTCAGACGTGACGCTCATAGGTTTCATGTTGTACAACGCTCAATCACCATGTGAGGTTGACTCAGTGGTATGGTCAGACATGACACATGTGTAGCACGAGTCAGGAATTCTATCTTCTCTTGCAGCAGATTGATGGCAACTGCATGACACATTCTCACAGTGAGAGGGTGGTCTAGTAACATTACGGCCGTGGCCTGTACTGCCATGGGTGCTACAACAACTGCCTGTACACAATGTGGCAGTGACCATGCCACAGTGTCCAACTGCAATGAGTAGTCATCTATTTGGCGTTGCTTACTTCCCTGCTGTTGCATCAAGACTGACGTCATATATCTCCGCTTACAATCTACGGTCTGACAACATGTGTTATGATTATTCACGAGACCTACTACAGCTGTTAAGGCTATCAATCGTTCTAGTCTGCATAACGCTGTTTCTGCTACTGTATTAACGTGTACTATGTGTTGTGCTGCCATGGGTGTATTAAAGGTTAAGGCAAACAAGACAGCGGATTCCACAGCATTGTTTGGTATCCAGATGTAACATGTGTTAGTCGCCCAGACACGACATCATTCCCTTCTTGTTAGTTGGCTTGGGTGCTTATTATATTGCTACCTTCCTATCGTCATGTGATGTTCTACCCTACTTGGATACCAGATATGCCATGTAACTGACCTGTATTCTCTGTATTTGCAATTTATGCTTGCTTACTTTATGTCCGTGTTCTGCTGATTATCTCAATAATGATATTGTATCTTCCATACATTGCTGCTGGGTAGGGGCCGCAAGCAGAATATCATCCAATTAAAGTGGAGCTTGACTGGCCCGGGTGGAGTTGACACCGAATGTAGCTAGCCATCCCCTGTGAGAATATCGTTGTACTTTCACAGTAGCCCCGCGATAGCCGGGTATGGCTGTATCTGTCACCCTGACTGTACAAGCAAAGCAATACGGACTATGTGGATGTATAGGTATTGCAAAGTAAGCATAGCTTATATGTACCACGGTAAGATACTTCTGTGGCATGTTCATAGCATTGAATATAGTGTGTGGGTCTGGCACCAACGCTACCCTAAGTATTCTTACATTATTTACAGCTTATACATACTGTACCATCCGCCATTCCCCTCTTGGCTTCCGATCAGGAGATACAGGTGTATTGCATGGTGGATAGCGGTTACCTTGTGGCTGGGCAATTCCCTCTGACTTTGCAGATATCTTCTGGTGTCCACGGTCTATACGCCACGGGGTTGGGTCCTGGCCTTCCTGTCCTGCATGATGGTTCGGTACTTCAATTAATTGACAGATATCCTCACTCTGTTTTAGTACTGTGTTCTTACTCGGGTGTCCCTAGGTATGTTACGTGTTCGGGATGTGGTTTCAATAGCTTCTATTACATTTGTTCGTTGTGCTACCTCTGTTGCCACAGGATAACGTGTGGGGACTAGCCTGCCCTCTCGCTTAATATCCTGCATGTGGTATCTGAGGTGGTAGGGTGTTGTGGGGGGGGGGGCGGGTACTACTGTATTATGATCTTCTCTGTGTACGTATGATGCTTAGCCATTTGTAGTGTTCTATTCCCTTCGGTACACTACCTCAGTCCACCGATGTGCATGACGGATACCCAATTGTCGCTGTTTTGTCGCCTGCACATCTTAGGGCTGCCACCTTTTACAATGCACAATGTGGGACATTAGTGTTCGGAACGTGTATTTTGCCGGGAAAATGCATACCCACGGCCAGTACATAGGACAGGTATTCACGTTTTGCCAGGAGAGCGACCAATTGTTGTAGCATTTCAGTTGCTTATTCTGTTTATTATTATATTTTGCTGTTCCACATACAAATTTACTGTTTTACGCTACCATCTTGATATATATCTGGGAAATGTTTGTCCTGAGATATCAGGACATTTGACATTTGTTCGGTTTATTTACAGGACACGACTGGCCAGAGGGCATATCCCTCTCAGGGTGGAACAGGTGTTTACCTTGGAGCATATGCATCAAATTTTCAGGGATTACAATGTTTCAGTAACGATATGTTGCCTAATATACCATCAATGTCATATTTATTACCCCATTTTGCTGCGTAACTCACAATTATGTGCTCTCTGCGATTGCATATTCTTCACGTCACCCGTCAAACGCGGATCACATGATCTGTTGCTTCGATAATCTCCCATATCCTCTACACGACTGCTACGCCCTTCTGTCATAACACGTGTCTCCTTCCCTGTATCCACTGTAGTGTCTACAATCACTATTTACTCTGCTGTGTGTTCCATGACCTATGTTCAGATTTAACAGTATGTGGGTAGGTCTTCGACCCGATATCACTACTGTTAACAGAAACACAATGTAGTCTGGTCCCTGATCTACAATAGACACAAAAAGGCAGACACTCCTTACCTGGGCCTCCTGTTTAAGGCTGCACGTTTTCTTCTTGGGATCCAGTTTTCCGCTTTTCCGCCACAGATCAGACAGTAAACAGCCTCTTTACACACAACAATTCAGTCGGAGGTCTTTTCATTCAAGAAGAACCATTTATGCATATTCTCCAGCGTACATGTCTAACCAGCCATGCACTCTGACCTGTAGCTTACCAAGGGAATTCCGGATTACAAGGATCACGATGTGAAATAAGTTGTTACAACCAGACTGTAGTTATCAGTAGGCTTTTCTAAGTGACAGCCGATAACACAGGAGGCTCGGGTTCGGAAAGTTTTAGTAGTGTACACAGGCAGGCTAAATAATGTACAGTCCAAGTATGAGAGTTTTGTCTGACTCTATACAGTAAGCTGTTTCTTTATATAGTGTTTACAATCAGCTTTTGCCCACCTTACTGACGTGGTCGGTCACAGGGCATTTCCATCACTATGGTCCGCAATAGTCTATACATATGTGGGTGCTGGGCTCGTGCTTTTAAATTGTTTTCTCATGGGACTAACACAGCCTTGCAAGGCACCTTGTACATTACAGTATCCTTTTGTGATTGTAGCTGTTTCAAGGACCCTAGACTGTTACGATACAGTGGACAGTTAATTTCTTAATACGTTGCTTTGTCTCTCTGGTAGGGAGTTGTACTGCTATCTTCCATTGAGCTCACAAGGCCATCCTCCTCTGGGGAAGGAGTGCTGTTATGCATGTACATACATTTATTGTTCTGTAACCCAGCAAATAATTAATGATGACAGACATGAGCCTGCTGTCCTGCTTACTGCCAGGTTCAGAATTCCATCACAGTACAGCTTAGCTTCACCAATTACATGCAGGCTTAGTTCTACTGCCATATTGTACGGTACAATTCAATACATTATATAGTATTTAGAGTGTAAACTGGAACTTCATATGTGTTTCTATATATTTTACGAACAACATCCATCCAGCCATATGCATGTTGTTCCGTCCTTTACCTTGACCGTGTGTATTTGTCCGTCCAGCCACGCTAATCTCCACATGTGATGTCCCAGTTTCCCCTTCTTTGCCTGTAGCACCCTGTTAGGACGTCCTGTGTGGTAGGCACCTGTTCCGCTATATGTGATCGACTTCACTGCAAAGATAATCATCGCTGCGCTGGTCCAACGACCCGACTTGTCCACATGTGTACACTTATGTGCACCGTGTCGTATGCAAACCTAGATGGTTTGGACGGGTACATACTACATGCCGGATGTACACATTCTGCTGACACATTCACATGCAGCCATTTACATATCTGTACCTGCGGTGGGTTGGTGACATGTGGGTACGATTTGCCCGCGTGGCATTGCCTAACACAAACTTCTTACCACAGTTCAGGTATGCACATTGTGTGTGGTTGTATAGCTGCACACGGATGCTAGCAGGTTTGGGTGCAGGGGTATACATGGGTGTGACTGACATGTACAATGAGGCTATTGTGTAGTACATCCGAATGCATGGGTTCTGCTTCTGGATATTACACTTCATCATACACCATCCAGTGTATGCAACAGAGACGTTGCTGGGTCTGGGATATGTTGCTATGCACATGTTTGCCTGTGTTTGAGGTATCTTGCTTCCTTACTGTTGTTATGTCAGCACAGCTACCTGGCTATGTACTGTCACTACTGCTTGTGACCATTATGGTTGGCACCTTTTCCAATGCCCATAGTGGGGCATGTTATGTGGACACTTCGGAATTTGCAGGACTACACATACCCAGGGCTAGTGCAGTTGACAGAACTTCACTTGTTTGCCATACTATGAGCTTATTCTGTAAGCGTTTGGGTTCCTTATTTCTTTTCTTATGCCATGTATGTGTTCCATATCGTAATGTATATGTTTTATGCTACTATTTACATATATATTGCGGGAATTTGCGTGGAAGGGGATCGGGGGTCATTTTCCATTTTACGATTGTTGCAGGGACACGACTGTCCAATCAGGGACTGTCCATGGCACATTGGGACAGCAGGTAACCCTGGTGACCATGCCCATGTCGCTGCTGGGGTTTCCACCTTTTCCATTTTCCGATCTGGGATATTTCCGGGACTCACATCTGCCTTTACAGGCCGACACATACAGACGGTCACTATATAGCATAGAAATTCACTTGTTTGCCTACATAATTTGCTTATTATTGTGGCAATTTCCTTGCTTATTCTGTTTATTGTGTCATTTAGGTATTTCTGTTACAGAAATAACCAATTCATGCTACCATTACATTACATACGGGATATCATTGTGTCCTACAATCGTAGCACATCAGCCATTTCTAATACGTTTTCGGGACACAACTGTCCATGGAGAGACTGCCCTACCAAAGTGGGACAGGTGGTGACCTTAGTCGCTGCTCCTATGTCGGTGCGGCGCTGACATGCGGCTGTACACCTTCTCTGAGTGTAAACACTGACAGTGCATTGCGGACGAAGGCGGTCTTATGCGTATCCTTTGCTCCTTGGACGGGTACACTTATGCCTTCGTGGCTTCTATTTGCTTCTCCGTTAATTTGGACGGGACTATGTTGCATACTGTACGCGGCGTTTCATTCTGCACGGGACCTGGCTGCTGCCATTACTATTGTGGGCGGACCGTGGCTGTCAGCACATTAGGTTGCTCACCTCATGCCGGCTTAGACACGCCTCCAGACGCATCCTACCTGGGCTCGCTCACGTACACTACGCACGTGTCTGTGATTCCGGTGCACTCTCATTAATATGTATATGGCGCTACTGCGCCGGATATTCCATGCACCACCGGCGCAGGCCTTACGCCGGCCTTGCGCCGAGCTTCATGAATCCCGGGGATTGTCTTTTTACCTATGTTCTAGTTCTTCTTTTACCTGGAGTATTTTATTAATTTCTTTTTGTTATATTACTATGCTCAGCATACATGATAAAACCTGTTTTGTGTATTATGCTGGATTTACTGTAACTGACATTGTCTTTTACCTATGTTCTATCTTCTTTTACCTGGAGTGTTTTATTAATTTCTTGTTATATTGCTATGCTCATGATGTAACCTGTTTTGTGTATTATGCTGGATGTACTGTATTTGTATAACTTGATGCAGGAGCTTTTCTCCCAGGGCCTCCACTGAAAATGCACCTGGTCCAGTCAGAGTTTCCCAGTTAACAAATGTAAAATAAATAAATGTTTTATACATATATATATATATATATATATATATATATATATATATATATATATATGTGTGTGTGTGTGTGCGTGTGTGTGTGTGTGTGTGATACATTTATATATTTCTCTCTCTCTCCCTCTGTCTCTCTCTCTCTCTCTCTATATATATATATATATATATATATATATATATATATATATATGTATATATATATATATATATATATATATATATTTATATATATATATATACACACACACACATATATATATATATATATATATATATATATATATAGATACACACACACACACACACACACACACACACACACACAAAACACAAATCATGAAATTTTATTGTATACTTGGAAGTTCAGCAGTAGACAATAAGGTTGTCCGCCATGCTCCTCCTCAGCACCAACATCAACAATTCTGTATGAACCCCCTGATGAGTTGTCTGGATCTCTGACAGTGGACAAGAACTCCATTGTCTCATTAAGTCATGATTTGGTAGCTGGACCATCCCCGGAATCCATCCATTCCTGGGCAGTTGTATCTGCCCTATGTTTTGCATTCATTATCATATCACCAGCCCAATGTCTGATTTTTGGATACGTGTGGCTATATCCTCTGACTGCATTGACATTGTTGACCACCTGCTTCCAGATATGGTGACAGGAGGGCCTGCCATCTATTCTTATGTCTAAGAGGAATGAGCCTTGTCAACTGGATGATAATTTCATTCTCCACATCAGTGTATGGCGATTTATGGGATCCAAATGTCTTCGGCACCATAATCCTGTATGAGATGAAACACAAATGAACAAAAAAAGGAAATTAAGCAACTGATTGTTAACAAAATAGATATGTATAAATGTATGCAGCCATCATGCACAAAATAATTTAAAAATAAGGCTAAAGGTCATCAAGGATGACTACAGTTGTGTAATTCTATAGCACCTGGTAGCATTAGCATAAGGAATTTAAAGTTTTCAATTACAAATGGATAAAACATTTTCTTTGGAGATCCACTTGTGTTGAAAGCAGCCATACATATATTACAGGCTTAACATATTTGCTGGGCTCAAATGTAAAACTCTTGATATTGTTAATTAGTGATGCAACATTCTTCTGCAATATTCTTCTGCATATTTACAGAGAAAGGTTTCCATAATGGCTGGTAACATTTAATTTCAATTGTTTTAATGGAAAAAAATAACTGATAGACATGTGTATGCCAACAATGGACAAATAATGCAGACCATAAACAGATAAGGTGTTATGAAATGAAATCCATCAGTAAAGTAAAAAAATAAGTTAATCTGTAAAAAACAGCAACATATCTTTACAGCAATTCAGTTATTAAATTGCAGTGTCAAGCTCACTGTTTCCAAACTGTCTCCCGTACTATGATACAAGCTCCTTACCAACACAATTAGCTTTATATAGTGTAGATTCAGTCCTCTGAGTGCTTTGAATGTGGAAGTTAGGTGTGAACTCATTTACATTCATGAATTCCATAATCTAATCTGCACTAAGTGGAGGACAGGTAAACATGGTGAAAGGACATTTATGATTGTGTGCACATGTCCTAGCACTGCAAGGATGAGCACTGAGAAGTATTACTTGTCAAGATCTTGTGTAACTGTAAGTTATTACTCTGGAGGGATAATTAGTGTTTTACACCCTTTCCTCTTTGATGTACACTTAACTACGGTGTGTCAAGGAGAGGAGAGTTACCAAAAAATATGGGATTACATTCAGTGATTTAAGAGAGAATCATTTATGACATTTTATGAAGTTGTTTTGATCCCACTGTTATGCACCTGATTAAAAAATGTCTGCAATTCTAAGAAAGTACATTCAATGAAGCAGATATCAAAACCAATGCAAATGAGATTGCATTAATGTTAGAAAAGCACAGATAAGACAATGATGCTAACAAAAGAAAGAGAAGAAAACAACTGCAGTGTTGCAAATATTTGTTTCACATTGTGGGAGGAAATATTAGCTTATCTTTTGTCAAGATCCCATTTCTCCACACACCTGCTGGCAAACTAAAAAATATACTTTTCAGAACTTGGTTCTGTTGCATTGTTAATGTACAATGCCACATTTTTAATATATTTAATCTAAATTTTCTTCTTCCCTAATACGTTTGTGTATGTGGAAAATAATGGAAATAATCTCAGCTGTGTGTTGCTACTATGGTTTGATAGTTCAAATCTAGACAGGGTGCTGTTTTTGTGAAAGTAATGATGTATAAGGAACATCATTCATGTTACAAGACAACAATGTTGAGGAAACATCAGAAAGATGTTGTTTAGCTACTTGTTTCATAATGTTTCCTGTGTCCCTCTCTCTTCTGCATTCTTTGTATGCCATTTAGCATTTTGTGATGTTGACTATCAATGGTCACTAGCTGTAAACCACAGTTCACTTCCTAAGGTAAAAACTCACTTAACTCTTAATTTGAAATGCCATCTGTGGCATGACTGAAACTGTTGCCGCCGTCAACACTATGGATAGTGCTGAGTGAAGAAATTTCACCTGTCAGCTAACTATTGCTGTGGTACAAAGTATAAGTGATGTGAACATAAAGAAAGAAAGAAGTCACATCAAGCAGAGTTCAAATACAGTTTACAGGCATTTTTTTCTGACTGGGTTCAGAATAAATATTGGCATTTATTTACTGGGAAAGTCTGACTTGGAGAAAAGCTAATTTGCAGCAGAGAAATGCTCCAAACACATGACTTTATAATGTGGGGAGAAACCAGAGCACCCAGAGGGAACCCACACAAACACAGGGAAGACATGTAGATGCCACACTAAAGGCACCCCAGCCAAGAATTGAATTGGAGAACCTTTTGCTGTGAGGCGGCAACACAGCCACTGCACCAGTATACCATCTAAAGATGCAATGATCTACATGAAATGAACAGGCTAAAGTCTGTGTGATAATGTAGTCCATTTGAATTTGTGTTACAAATGTGTTGTTGCTGAAACTTACCTCTTCTCTTAATAATATATGCTTTGGATGATGTAACATACAGCATTTTGTAAAGTGATAACACAAAAGCAGTAACCTGAGTAATGTAGATATATCTGTCAAAATATGCTGCAGAACGTATCTAGATTTCACAATTATTCATATGACAGTAATAAACTGAATTTTAAACTTTTATGTAATTATTAGTTGTACATGCTGTGTCAGCATTAACCTCATGTAATTTTTGGTATGTCCCCTTTCTGAATAATTGCCATTACATGAAATCCTGATGAAATGTAATACAAATGATACATATGATGTGGCCACCAGATGTGAAAATTATGAATGTGTCATGTTAAAGCTATAAAAGTGTTCTGTTCCTTGCTAGATATATCCTTTAAAATTGCTAGTTTTAAATATAGTTTCTGTGTGTGTGTATCTGTGTGTGTAAATATATATATATATATATATATATATATATATATATATATATATATATATATATATATATATATATATATATATATATATTTATATATATATATGTGTGTATTTGTGTGTGTAAATATATATATATATATAATATCTCTCTCTCTCTCTCTCTATATATATATATATATATATATATATATATATATCTATATAATATATATATATATATATATATATACACACACACACATATATATATATATATATATATATATATATATATATATATATATCCACTTTCAAATTTGAGATGAAAATAATGAAAGTGCAGTTATTCAGAACTGCATTTTGTCGAATCTGAAGTTGCCAAATGTGCAGTAGGTATTGCGCACTCTGTTTTTTGTTAGTGTGCTATCTCTTTAAGGTGTAGTGGTTTCTGGGATTTGAAGATGGTGGTCGATGTGCGGTTATATTTGGAGATGCAGGTAAGTTTGTAGTATTTCAGGGTTGGGGTAAAAATGTGGTTGCATTTACTGTTTTGGGAAGTTGTAGGAGTAGGTAAGGGTGGGTAGGTGAGAGTGTGTGTTTATAGGTGTTGAGAGTGGTGATTGTTGTACATGTGTAGTATGTTTCTCATGGGTATAAATGTGTGTGTAATGGGAGTGTAGGGCACATAGAGGGAGATTTGTTGTTGTTTTCATGTTTGTGTGACCTCAGATTTGGTATATGTAAGTAGCAGGGGTTAGGGGGGTGCAGGGGGCGTGTCCCCCTGCTGAAACGTAGAGTAGTGTTATGTGTTTCTTTTCATTTTTTGTTTTTGTGTTTTTGTGTCAGGGGAGGATTGGGAGTATTTTTTTTTTTTTTGATATTTTGAACATCAGTGTTGTGGTTTTTCATGTTTTTGTTGTACTGTAGGCATTCTGGACTCAATATACTGAATCTCAGTATTTTAATATTTCAAGATTCAGAAGTGTACCTATATATATATATATATATATATATATATATATATATATATATATATATATATATATATTGAGAGAGATAGATACATATACATATGTGTGTGTATATGGGCCCTCTACACATGGTCAAAATGCCACAAAGTTGAAACCCATATGACAGAGACCATATGTTCGACTTCCGCAATTTTTAACATGTAAAAATAAAACAAATACACAACACTAACTCACTTTATAAGTGTTATCAGGGGGGGTTATGCCCCCCTTTACCCCCCACACACCCGTAACTTTAATATACCAACTCCAAGATTGCACTACAGTGCGGAAATGGAAATATTTCCATTCTGCACTGCACGAAGATATCCATTACACATGGTCAGAATTCCAAAAGTCTAACATATGGTTTTGGCCATATGGGTTTCAACTTTGTGGCATTTCGACCATGTGTGGGGGACCCATATATATATACATATATATATATATATATATATATATATATGTATATATATATATATATGTATATATATATATATATATATATATATATATATCTATATATATATCTATATCTATATATATCTATATATATATGTGTGTGTGTGTGTGTGTGTGTGTGTGTGTGTGTGTGTGTGTGTGTGTGTGTGTGTGTGTATATATATATATATATATATATATATATATATAAACATATATGCATATATTTGTCTTTTTTATTTCTGTGGCTCTTGGCAGTGTGCTACCATGTCGAAGACAAAAATAAAAAAAAATAATTTGGGCAGCCTTCTGTAGCAGAAATGATCCAGGCACCAGTGCATGACCATCAGCATTTAGAACAGTACTAAGTAAAGAAAATACACCTGTCAAGTACCTAGCTCTGTGGCACAAGGTATAAATACATTAAGTTGGCTGCTAAAGACAAGGTGCTGGGGTGTTCATATCTTTAGAAAATGTAGTTTTGTTTATAGTGTCAGATGAAGTATTTGCACACATTTTGGATATGAATTCGACATTGTATATCTGTGTGATAAATGCTGGATATGTTTGCTATACTTCTTGTGAATTGCTGTTAGCAATGTTTTGTAATGGGAAAATAAACTCTTTTTCTTGTGAATAACATTTGCTTTGCAGGATGTCAAAAATGACAGTTTCTTAAGTGTGAAAACAAAAATTTCCCACCAGGATGAATGTGGAAATATGTACCATATACAATAGATTACATATCCATATATGTTAATTATTACTCATTACAATAGTGCATTTCACTTTCAAAGTATGTTAGTATGACTTGTATGCTGTCACTACAATGTACTTGTGTGATGTGGTAACCCAGTGTTGAAAGTCTTATTGATAGGTTGATGTTTATTTTAATTAAAATTTTATATCTACGTTTCTTTTCTTTTTTTTTTTTTTTGCAATTGTGCTCTGCTCAATAGTGGGCAAATACAGTTCATGGCTGAAGGCAAAAAAAAAGAAAAATTTAATTTGGGCTGCCTTCTATAGCGCAAACAAGTCAGGCACTGTTGCATTGCTGTCAGCACTCTGAACAGTACTCTGTGAAGAAAATGCACCTGTTAGTTTGCTATGTCTGTGGCACAGGGTGTTAGTGCAGTGCATTTGGAGGAAAAAGGTTGTTAATGCAGGATTATATCCACTTTAAAGGTACTTTTACTGAGGAGGTTCAAAATTACATTTGTCACAAACATTTGATTAGGAATGTAAAGTAAACACAAATGAGTATTATAAGTATGCTTTTACAACATACATAACATTAATGTTTGCTATATATATTCCGACATTATGTGTATAAATGAAGTTTGGCAACAAACCAGGTTGTCCCGGGACGTCTTCATGGGTGGGGTTAGGTTGTTATTAGGGGTAGTTAAGTGGGTTGGGGAGGTGAAAGGGTTAAGTGGAGGCAGGGATGATTGTGAGGAAATGAGATAGGGATGGGGAGGGGTTTAAGAGTTTTAGTCTAGTGTAGCTGGGTTAAGCAAGCACATTTTGGCGTGAACTTGCTAAGGCAGGGTATGCCCATGACAAGCTATGTGAGAGAGGGAAGGCCTCTGGCCACTGGTTGGTAGGGTATGTATTTATGTATTTTGTGCTTTGAGTTTTCAGGCCAGGGGGGTTAGAGACCCGTATGGTTTTGCTTCTGAAATTCTGGAGAGGACAGGAGATTGGGGCAGTCACCGTGTTGGAAGCTTTGTTTTGGAGATATGTTTGTATATATGTATGTATGTGTATATAGGTACAGGCATGTGTGTACAGGTATGTGTGTATGTATGTATATGTGTATGTATGTGGGTGGATGTGTGTATATCTGTGTGTGTGTGTGTGTGTGTGTGTGTGTGTGTGTGTGTGTGTGTGTGTGTGTGTGTGTGTATAGGTGGCATGTGTGGCTGGTCAGTGTTTCTGCTGGTGAATTAATTGTGCCATCCCATTTACTGGTGCATCTTGGTTTTGTTGGTTCTCTCTCTTTGTGGCACTTGGGGGAGGTTGGCTTTGGTGTTCGTTGATGGTCGGGATGTTGGTGTGGAGTTCTGGCGTCAGGGAGGCTGAGAGAGCCATGGATTCTGTTAAAGAGTTTGCTCTGTATTTTGGTCCATTTTCATGGATTGGAGAGGCGAGTTGGAGAGTGATGGCGGATGTTTGGATATGGGACTTCAGACCCTTCGGAGAATTCATGCTATGCGGGACCTCTTATTCCATCAGCTTTGTCGATTGTGAAAGTGGTGTTTTGGAGGTTCCATAGGTTGGGTCTTTGCCCCAGGGATGTTTGCCTGGAGTCTTTCTGTGCAGCAATGAGACAGGTGGCTGTTGGATCTAACCACTTTCAGCTTGGCTGTGTGTCGACTTTTGGTGGGTTTTTGCAGGCCAAGGGGCACCCATGAATGTGTCTTTCAAAGGGGAAAAAGAAGACATGCACATCTGTTGGCCCCTTTTTGGGTTGGAGGGGCAATGTTGAATGGCTGTTGATGGTTTTGCTGGTTCTTCCATCGGTGGTCAATACGAGTCTGTGGGGTCTTTCTTTCCTTCCTTGCAGTCTTGTGAAATGACAAGGTTCAGCTTTGCTGTTCCTCTGGGTATTGCTCAGGGAGCTGATCGTGACTTGCTGGATGGTCTATTACCCTATTTTTTGTTATGTGAATGTTTTTGGGGCCAGCTTGTCTGATGTGGAAAGGTAACTGTTACTTTGTTTGTGCAAGAGACAAGGTGTTTAACTGTTGGCGTGTTGGGGCCCTGGCGTGGACTTGGGAGCTGTGGTGTATTTTGAGTAGTGGAAGAGGGTTGCACATTAGTGGACAGGATGTTTTCTTTGTGTTGATTGGCCATGGGAAAATGCTTTGTTTGTTGGCAGGGTGGTTGTCTCTGTAGGGTTGAAGTAATTATTCTAGCACCTTGGTTGTGTGTGGGGCTTTGCTGGGGGGAGATTTTGGGTGTGGAGCCGGAGCCTTGCTGCAGTTTGACTATGATTAATATTTTCAGGTTGGAATATAGCTAATTGGGGAATGTTTGGTTGAGACCCTTGTTGTTGTGGGGCTTATGCTAGTGGTACTGGGGGAAGCATTTGAGGAGATATCCTCTTTGTGGATTCATCCACTCCGATTTTGTTTTTGTGGAGGTCGGGGGCTGGAGGTAGCTGAAATGGACGTTTTCATGGACTGCAAGTTGGTGGGGGTTGAGGTTACTGCCGCTCATGTGCAGTGTAGCATTTTTAAAAAAGGAAGAAAATATACATCCAAGCTACCGAATTCAGTTCTATCTGCATGTGCATTGTCATGTGTTGGTGATGAACCTTGTACGACGGTTGGTGAACTCACTAGTATGACGGTCTTTGTTTCTGGATGCAGACATGTTTTTTCCAGAATGATATTATTAACATATTACAAAAAAAAGTCTTTGTGCAGTTGCTTAATTGACAACAACCTATGGATTGCTATTAGAATAGTTGTGGCCTCTACCCTTGCTACTATCTCAACTTTTGGAAGAATCAAGAAATGGTTGGAGCAAAACATTTATTACTTGTGTACACACACACTTAGGTTCTAACCAAAATGCTTTTAAGGAGTTAAACTCCTTTTGCCTATTCCTGTCTAACTATTTTAAAGTTTAAAATTGCGTATTTTCATATTATGGGCTATGCTATGTGTTCAGTCTTTACTGTATAACAGAAATAGATGTCTAAGAATGCACAATGAAGAGTAAAGTGAGTCCAACATTTCAGTTATATCAATGTTATTATTAAGGGTCATAAAGTAAACGTTTTCCCAAAATAATGCCTCCACACATCCAAATAACAAACATAAATTAAAGAATGAATGTCTAAATAAATTAAAAAAAATAGCTAAATAAAAAATTCCTACCTATTCATTTCTAGTTTTTGGGAATATAAGCAATTTCTCATAACATCATTCAGACTTGCTCCTGTTTACATAAAACAGCATGGTATCAGAAGTTAAATGGTGAAAACAACATCCCTCACACATGTATGTATTTATATATATATATATATATATATATATATATATATATGTGTGTGTGTGTGTGTGTGTGTGTGTGTGTGTGTGTGTGTGTGTGTGTGTGTGTGTGTGTGTGTGTGTGTGTATAATTACCAGCTATTATTAGGCTTGCTGCTTTGGTCCATTTGTTCTACATTATGTTGGTTAGTGTGCCTCATTGGGAGATGGAAGGTTAAGAGCTAGGCTTCGCTTATACAGGGTGCTAATGGATGTGGTCTGGTATCGCAAGGTTACCCAAATTGTGGATATTGATTACTCCCTTCATGTGTGGGCTTTAGTTTTCACATACTCGACTGGAAGTTAAATTTATCTTGGGTATTTGATAGGGTCATGTGAAGCATAGCTGTTGGTAGGATAGGTTGTCCTTGAAGATGTCTTGGAATGGGTGTTATGTATTTTTGATAATTTACATGTCTTTTCTTTCTTGCAGATGGGGTCTTAGAATGCTGTGGCTCTAATTTGGAATAGGTGAGTAAAAGGTGGAGCCTTTTCTTTACATATTAGAGGGTTTACTTTTCTCCTTTTCTTTGTAGATGTTGGTGCCGAGTACCAGTTGTGGCGATACACAGTGAATTTGCAGATGATGGAAGCAGTGGCGAGTGTGGAGATTACACATGGGGAGCACAAGTGGGCAACAGTTACTAACGGAAATTGCTGAAGTGCAGAATGCATCCTGCGGTGGCTTGAAAGGGGATTTGAAAGGTGATGTTTTGATAGGATGGATGTTCTTACCACTGGAATGGGGCACATGGAGGGTCTGAGTAATCACCTTAGTAAGGCATGTTAGAGCTCTGTGTTTAATTAGTTGGAGCTGATTATTGGATTGGTATAGGGGGCAAGTAAGGAAGAGATAGGTAGGGGAGCCAAAGGGAAAACTGTTGGGGATGGTTTATGGCGATTGTGGGGATCCCACGGGATAAGTAGAGTCAAGACATTCTTAGGAGCACAGGAACTTATTTAGCTACAGCCCTATGGCTCTTGCAAGCCAGTGAAGTTTGATCCTTGCTTTCTTTGAACCTTGGGGTGGTTGTATTCACTCATCCAGTTGTTTGAACCGTATGTAGGGGAAGGGCCAATGAGGTATTGGACATGATGCTGGAGTTTGTTCCTAATGGGTGGCATCTTTGGGGATGACAAATTTGTCCCTTGAATAGGTAGTGTTTATGTTACATACCAGGTTAAGGTTTTACAGAATAACACAAGGATCATTTCACTTGGGGTTTGGGTGAAATTTGTAGATGGGTTTTAGGAAGCATGGTAAGTAGGTGGCCGTGTTGGGGTAGTTTTAGAAACTGGGTGTGTTGTTACAGGGGAGTTAGGAGGTTTAAATGAAGATTGGTTTAAAGGAAACTTGGTTGCAGGATAAGGCACCTGTAGGACAGGTCTTAACTGACTACTACTGGTAGAGGTAACATAAGAAAAAGAGATTTCGAGGGGAAAGGCCAGGGACAAACAGGGGTTAAGATGGATTAGTAATGAGTGAATTGGGTGTATTTATCGCTGGGCACGTAGAGTACTTAATTGCTGAGTATAGACGAGTTTTCAGGAACTAGGTCAAGGGGTGCTGGTTTTCCGCCATCTAAGGTTAAGAAATTCAAGTTTTGGAGTTAGACTATTCCCTATGATAATTGAGTTGTTGCACATCCAGAACTGGGTAGTTGGAGGGCTGAGGTGATATGCTACAGTGGACACGGTCCTGGGTGTGAGCTGGGGGAAGGAAAATGAGCAGTTGGAGGAAGCTTGCTGAATAAATAAGCAAGCTGAGGTAAAAATGCTGCTTATTTGGTGGAAGGTAATTTAATGAATGGTGTATGAAGTGAGATGGGACACTGCTTCATAAGTAAAGTAAGCGAGCAGAGGAGGTATGGACTCTGCTTGTTTGGCAGGGTGACTAGGTACGCTGCCCTGATTAACATTACAAGGATGGTGCTTCATAAGTAAAGTAAATGAGCAGAGGTATGGATGCTGCTTACTGGGGCAGGGTGAGTAGTTAACATTACAAGGATGTCATGCTGTGTTTAGAATCAATTATATTATGAATAGTTGTAATTAATGAATTTGGTGAGCAAAGCTATGTTATGAAATTTAATAAAGGTCATCAAATGTCATTTGGTGTGATGTGTTTATTGAAGGGGATCGGGACAAGATATGTTAAGCATGACAATGATGATGATAGTTAATTTACAATCCAATTGCATGGGTATTATGTGCACAACATTTTTTTTATAATTATCAGGACTCATCAAATATCATAAATATGTTTCTAAATCTTGAAAGCTCAAAATCCTGAATTTCAAAATACTGAATTCAAAATCTAGAAAGCTCAAAATACTGAAAACTTGTAATACTGAAAACTCATAATATCAAAAAACATACAAGACTCCAGCCCTGACTATAATGCAGCAGAAATAGATACAGAAACAAAGAAAAGGCAAACTATATTAGTCTACTCCAACTATGAAAAGGGGGGCAAGCTCCCCTGCACCCCCCCATGTGGGGGGCTTCACCCCTCACACCCTCTGCTACTTAAACATATCATCTCCGAGATCGCACTTCACTACACTAACATGAGTTATGTTGTAGTATAGTACATTAAAAGGGAACATGACTAAGGTTACAACAGACAGTCATGAAGCATGTAATGGTATGTTGGCCATTTTCTTCTGTGAAGTGCCATCTCGGAGTTGATATATTTAAGTAGTAGGGGATGTGGGGGGCACAACCCCCCACATGGGGTGTGCAGGAGGGCTTGCACCCTGCTTATAGTTGTAGTAGAGTAATATGTTTCTGTATGTATTTATGCTGCAGTATAGTAAGTGCTGGTGTCCTGTATGTTTTTCGATATTATGACATTCAGTATTGTGAGTTTTCAGTATTTTGAGCTTTCGAGATTTTGAGTTCAGTATTTTGAGATTCGGGATTTTGAGCTTTCGAGATTTTGAAGTGAACTCATTTAGGACCGTATGTCTTGTAAAGTATGTATGTAACAATCTCCAAAATGCATTAATCACATCAGGCTTCTCCATGCATCTGAAATATTTATAACCACAAATATTGCCTTTTGCATTAAAATGCAGTCCTATGACTACTTAAAGTCACACACATGCAGGCATTTCTTAAATATATCTCCTTTTATTCTGAAATGAGTATATCTCTGATTTTCATATAAGAAAGAAAGTTCTTCTTTTGTTGCACTGACAGTTAATAAGTAAAATGTTATCTTTCTTTTTCTCATGGGTTTGACTTCCAGGTGGTACTACTCAATTTTACTAGTGTATATGTCCCAAAGCCCAGCATGTCACAAGTCATTCCATTTTTCCACCAATCAACAAAGATTATAACAAATACCATAAAGCATTGCAATGTTTAACAATGGAGCATGTGTCAATAATTTGAGCAACACACATGGCCAAATCTCACTTCCATATTTCACACCTTCCATGCTTTTCGAAATAATCACTGACAACGTATCTACCAAGCCATGTTTGTGATTTCAATTGCTCATATACATCTGTCAAAGCTATGGATCTTTGCGCACAGGCTGTTACATGCATGATCTGAATTGCGTATCAATTCAGACACATAGTTCTAGCTTGACTTCTGTAACATGGCTGGGGATGGTGAAGATGGTGTTCCATTTAGAACACAAAGGTGACGTGTTGAGGAGTCCAGGATTATTGTGGTACTCCTTGTCAAGTGTTATAGCCAGCAGCTCATATGAGGGGATCTTACCAGGTCTCAGTATAAGGCTAATTCTTGAAATAGCTTGGGAAAGGCTGTCTCCAGTTTAACTGGTATTCCACACATTGGAGAGTATTGTTGTTATACATTGATGCTGAAAACAAAATGATAATCAGCAAAGGGAGATAGACCAATCACTGTGGCTCTGTCCACCATACTGGTACAGATGGCTGCAGCAGCATCACCACAGGTGGAATAGATACCCAGCACATCTGGGTCACAACCTTTCAGTGTTGTCTCCACAACTTCTGTCTTTTCCTGCACCAACTGTGTCAGTTAGCTCTGCCTCGGCTGTTGGCACATTGATACACTCTGGTACCAGTACTAGTGGAGGTAGTGATTTTGTCACCTGTCAACAGATGATAGGACTGATGTAACACATAATGGAAAGGGGTGTCAGTGTTCAAATCAGCAGGTTTAAAAAGCTCCTGCTTTGTATTGCCAAAGCCGGCAGTGACCCAGAAAACTGACCCAGGAGACAGTAATGACAGTTCTGAGGGTGAGGACTAGATTCTCACTGTCCTCAGGCTGGACAAGAATGCTCCTGTGATGTCCTCTACCCACCTATCCCCTATCATGATGTCCCCCAACCTTTTATGTCCATCACCATCTCCGTGTATCTTGTATATCCTGAATGTCTGCACTTGCTACCTAACCTACAATCCCTACTTAGCCCTCTCATTCTTAAGCACCTTTGCCAAAATTATTATCTCTGTAAAAAAAAAAAAAAAATGGCCACGTTTCCCAACAGAAAACATATGCCTCGTACTTAGCTCTCCACTTTACCTCTGTATCATCTTAACATACTTGGTTTGGTCCAATTGGATATACAACATTATTCTCTTGGTGTCACCCATCCCTGGTGTGAGGACTCTCAAAGGTCATGAACTTATACGTACAGTTCGACATTACTGTTCTGAATAAGTGGATAGTTATAGTGCTCTTCTACCAACATCCTGCAAATTCCTGTACTCTGTCACCTGTATCCTCCCATCTGCTTCCTTCCTATTTTTACCACTATCCTATCAACCCCCTTTTCACGTTTAATCTGGTAACAAACATAATCACATACAACACATCTAGCAATCAATGGCACATCAAAAATCCTTCACTTTTTGTTCCCACCATTTGTGCTGTGTTTAGCATTGTGCAGGAATGCTGAGTTACAGTGAATGTCGTTTCACGTGTTATGACAAAAAATGGTGAGCTTTTGCCATCACCCATGCTAGTCTGGTTATATTCTGTGAAATGTGCTTAAACCTGCTACGCTACAGGAATACGGAGTATTTGGACACAGTTAGTCTTAATCGTTAGGCTGCTGGATGTAACAAACTAGGACTTCCTACATGGTGTGTTAAGGTAATTTGCATGTCTAGACACTGATGTTTTTGCATAGTGTCAAGGATTCAGTTCCAGACATATGTCAAAATATTATGTCATGTCATTTTACATTCCAAACTACAAACTTCTGTATTTCTCTCTAGTTACAATATTTCATGAACTTAGCAGGACTAGGGAAAATATAGTATAGCATTTGAATAGTGGAGCAATAAAGCATTTTCAAAAATATTCCATCCCCAGTAGGGAGATTTATTAAACCACCTTTATCCTGCTTATGTCTTAATCTTGTTTCTTCTTTCCTACCCAATCTTGTTCTCAAAGCAAACACTTTATTCTACAGAACATGATGGATTAGTAATGAGAAGCACCTAAGAGTAACACACCATAAAGATGGTCTTAAATCTCCCATAAACAAAATTCTCGAAATTTCTCTCTCCATCTCTTCTCTCTGTCTTTACCCATTAAGTCTGATCACTTTTTACTGTTGTATATTTATAAGGCTGATTCATCGTATGGGAATTTACTATTGGAATTACTGTGATGAAGCATAATGTCTACATCCTGCTTTGCTTCAATGCATTGTTGGCATCCGTTTAATTGTGTGATCGTAACTTTGTGAATTAGGAGTTCCTCTGTGATGTGCTGAGATGATGCTCACATCTGTAGACTGATTTCTGCATAGTTTCAATGATTCTAATCAAGAACTATGTCAAACTGTTACTGACAGTTTTTATGAGTATTTTATGTGAAGCTGTTGCCTACATATTGTATTCAGCCACCACTATCCTACTTCTGTCATTATCTACTTGCGCCCTGCCTCCCTCTCCCCTGTCTGTATCTTTACCCCATTCTGTGTTATCAGACTGTCTCCTCAGCATTTGCATAATGACTGGTGCCAAGCAGCACCTGTTACTCAGGGAAAATGGCAGCACATGGCTTATAGCAAAGTCTTGTGAGGTTTTGCCTTTAGACACATTTGTCTGGAGCCCTTTGTACTACTGTGCTTAGTCTCACAACACAATGCACAGACAGGCTAATAGCAGTATGAGGAGGAAGTTATTATCTTCTCTTCTGGCTGGAGAGTTGAATGTACACCATATAGTATGTTCTAATTCCAAATATTGTTAGGATGCATGCTGACCAAAAATTCCTGGTTCATGACAAATGTGTAAAACATGACAGCATAACACCTTAAGATAACACATCTCTGTTCTGGATTGGATCATTTATTATGCTGCTGGTTTTAAAAGTACAAATTATATAAAGTTAAAATTGTCATCACTGTGATGAAGTCTGATACCTACATTCTTAGTCACCTAATTCCTTTTTCAATGTCCCTTCAAGCCAGTAAAATTAAGATTGTAAAGTGACATTTCCTGTGTAGTGTGTTTACATAATTCACTTCATTGTAAATGCTTTGGCATAGTGTCAAGGATTCATATTCAGACATATGTGAACACCATCTTTAAAGTTTTATTTATATTAATATTACATGTGTAAATGTTGCCTAGATATCTTATTAACCCACCATTATCCTGCATATGTCTAAATTGTTTCTTTTTTTGGACCCCTACTTGCTCCCTATTAGAAACATTTGATTGTACATAGCATAACAGATTACTTTCAGGAAGAATGTAAAAGTTACAAAGATGAAAAAAATAATCCAGAAAAAAATATTCTTTAGCCATCTCCATCAGTGCTTCCTTCTCTCTATCTGTTTCCACTTCTATATTATCACTTTTTACTGATGCATATTTATTATCCTAATAGATGTAATGTACACATTATGGAATTTTACAATTGTCATGACTTCAATGATGATGAATAAATGCATTCCCCTTTGCTTTGTATAGTAGGAGTTTCTATGAAGTGTGGTTAGATAACACTCAGGTCTGTAGCTTTGTTTCTGAATACTCTCAAGTTTCAAATCCAGACATATGCCAAACTGTTACTGAATGTTTTATATGACTCCATTGTGTGTAAGTGTTGGATATTGCTTATTTATGTTCATACTCCCTATTGGGAATAGTATCTTGGACAGATAAGTGCCCGAATAATTATACTGATAAATAAATGATTTACACAACACAAAGATATGCAGAAATGGGCCATAAGCAAATCTTTTCTATGTCTGGATCCCTGTCTCCAAATCTCTCTTCTCCATTTAATGTCCTCAGCTTTTGTTGAGAACATGGCATTACACACCAAAGGTGAGGACAGTAAATGTAGTTATGGCAAAAGCTTAATATTTTAATTATGACCACACTACGAAAGTTAACCTCATGCAAACGGCTTAGTCATACTGTGCTGTATAAATACAGAGTGATAGTACTATTATGAGACAGGTAGTGTAACATACAGTATGTATTATGAAGATAGATGTCATACACATCTCACATCTTATGGGATGTTACACCTGTCCTTACTGTGATGAAGGCTGATGCCTACATTTTCTCTTACTTCAATTTGTTCTCAGTGCCCCTTCAAATGTGTTAGCTAAATTTAAGAATTTATGAGTTGTTATGTGCTGAGCTGAGATAATCCTTCTGTCTGTACAATTTTATTTTATACTGTCAAGAGTTAGAATCCATTTTCTTAAAAACAGGAGTTTGAATCCTGACATGTCATGCATTTATTTCATGTTTTCACATATTAATAATGTGTGTATAAGAGTGTGTTGCATATGTTGTCAAGCAACAGTATCCTCTTTGTCTTTGTTGTTTCCACTCTCCTACATCTTCATCCATATTGAAAGTACTTTATTGTACACAGCAATACATCTGAAGTGTGCAGAGTTTCAAATGATGTACACATTTCTGCATCTTAATATTTGTTGTTGGCATCCCTACCCATGAGGATTTCTTGAGAATCATTGACAAGTGGGGGCATTATGAAAAGCCATAGACTTGATTTTGTGAATTTATATAAGTCAGAAAATGCAAGATAGCCTAACACAATGATGTGGAGACATTAACCATAATCCATTCTCTTTGTATGTCTTTATGTGTATCCCTGTCTCCAAATTTCCCTCTACTACACCCTTTCTGTGCCATCAAATAAACCTCCTTGCTTCAATACTGTTTCCATAATCCATGCTTCCACCAGCATTGGTATGCTTGGTCTCTCATGTGTTTCATAATCATTCATAACATACTCGCATATCTTCCAGCAATAACTGCAGCATATGAGGTGCAATCAGTGCATGTTAGTTTTAAAAACCATACCACAATAGTCACATGCAGATCACATTGCTGACATGCACTCAAGGCAATAGCATTGATGAGGTTGCATTTGCACCCATGTTTGGAAGTAAAATAATTAAGACACACAACTGTCTGTAACAGATGTATGGACTGTAAAACTCAGTCATGTCATATAAACACATACAATTACACAACAATTGCAACATGCTGCAAATATTTAGACTGTAACCATATTTGAGGACTGTCTCACTATACACCTATATCATGCATATAAGGAGTGAAAGATTACAACTATCACGATGCATGTGTAAATCATGATACATGAAACAGGACCATAACACATATCTGTTCTATATTCTATCGGATCTAGGATGTTTAATTAAATGATCAAATGTCCGAATCCATAACCACCAAACGCACTTTAAGGAAAGCGCTTTAACTAAAAAAGCACTTTCGTTAAAGCGTGTCAATAAAAAAAAAACATTACAGTTACGTTTTTGCAGGGGGGCTTCACCATGCCCCCCACACCCCCTACTTTAATATTCTCCCTCCGAGACCGCACTACAGTGGGGAAAATGAACATTTCCCTTTTCCGCACCATAGTATGGCCTCGGCAACAGGCATACTTATGCAAAAGTGCTTCTTTGGTGAAAAGCACTTTTGTGTAAGTATGCTCACACTTAATGGATTCGGACATTTGATCATTCGATCAAACGTCCTGGATCCATTCTATCATATTCAGACATGGTTGTACATGTATACTATTTGTGTGAAGGTTGGCATGGAGCACAACAAACTACTGATAACTCCTAGTCTAAGTTCAACACCTCAAGATATAATTACACATGTACTAACACTTTGCTATCAGCTGTGCAAATGAGTTTGCCAACAGTACACTTCAGGGAGATAATTAAAAAGAAATACAACAAAGAATTATATGAGTGAGATGTACAATTTCTGTATTTGTTAATGGCATGTTGTAATCCATGTAGTTAATTTTCACAGTGATGTTGACTCAATAAATTCAGTTTGTTAGGATATGTTTACACTCTATAACTTACACCTGCTACTTTGGTATAATGTTGTGGAACTTTTTCACACATAATCCATTACTATTATTCAGCAGTGCACTGTCATGTTTTGGAAATGTCTGTTTGTATCATCAATGCACATTGGACAAGCATGATTTAATATTACTGACAGTGACACAATAATTGGTTACTATTTGCATACAACCATTCTGGGATGAACTGTCTTGAATGCTTGCTTGATAATCCACTGTTTTGCAGTTATGATTGTCAATGAAATATCAGACTGTGAAACAAGTACATGTCCCTCACAATAACGCAATGTACATGACTGACAGTATCAAGATGCTGTCAAAGCAGTATCTAATTACATGGGACAGGCGCAATAGTGTTGGTGTTCAGATGCAAGCATTTTTCTACAACATCTGTTATACACACTAGATGCTCTTCAAAACACTGCTGTGTTAATACTTACAAATATGCATTTTCACACCATTAAAGCCACACCTCTACTGTGGCACTTGGAATTCATATTGTGTTCCATACATTGTGTAACTCGTGTGTGTGTGTGTGTGTGTGTGTGTGTGTGTGTGTGTGTGTGTGTGTGTGTGTGTGTGTGTGTGTGTGTCTGTGCGTATGTGTGTGGTTTTAGTGTCAGGTATGTAAAGCTTCAACAACAGATGTGTCCATTTCCACTCAGGAGAAACCTTTAAGTTTGGGGACAGCCACCTTTGCACTTTATCTCACTTTTAAAGCAAACATCTTGTCTGCATCACTCTGATGAGGTCATCCTGTTAAAAGTGCACTCTATCCCTTAAAAACAGACTTCGCCTGTGGTGCTTGTGTTTCTGATTGTGTAACTAGTTAGGTATATGATTCAAATCTGACAGTGGTGAACTTCTGTGAGGTGGGTGGCTCTAGGGTCAGGTAAATAAAGCTTCAACTGTTGTACTGTGTCTACGTCCACTCAGTAGAAAGCTTTATCTTTGGGGGAAGCTCCCTTTGTACTTTATTCAACTTTTACCACAAACAGCTTCTCTGCAAAACACTGATGAGGTCATCCTCTCAAAACTGCATTCACTCTCCCTTTAGAAATCAGATTTCTACTGTAGCACTTGTGATTTGTGTTCTCAAGATGGTGTAGTGAGATAGGCAGGAGGTTTGAATTTGCTTGTGTGTGCATCCAAAGTGTCAGTTACACATAACTTCATTGACAGAAGTAATGTATCTACTTCTGTTGAAGCATTTACAATGTGAGTTGACTCCCCCTCACCTGATGCCACTTTTAACATAAACATCTTCTCTGCATCACACTGATGAAGTCACCCTCTCAAAAGTGCACTCTATCCTTAGAAGTCAAAATTCTCCTGAGGTACTTGCATTTGGTACCATGTTTTCTAGATTGTGTAACTAGAATGGTAGGTGGTTCAAATCCAACACTGCTGAAATTATATGAGTGTACTATCACATTGAATTTGCTGCATCATGAAATCTATTAAGCAGGATACCATTTGCAAGATATGTTTACACAGTGAGACCACTCCATCATTAGTTTGTGACATTTTTATACAAAACACATCCAGTGCAAGACAATGATGTCATCCTTTCAAATGTGAACTTTCTCGTTATTCATAGGTTCATAAGTTCATAGAAGGTTAGTAGGATAACAGTCTTATAGCCCTTACAAGCCTAGTGATATTTATCCTGAGTTACTCCAATTGTCAGCGGTTAGGTGAGTGAAGTTCACAGAGTTAAGGGTCTATGGTAATTAATGCCAATTTCTTGTGTCCAGTATTGACATGGGCACCATCGCAGGAGTGAATTTGTAGTTATCCATCCATTGATCTTGGTTGCATTTGAAGAGGGTCAGACAGGGTTTCTGTTTCACATGAATTGGAAGCTTGCTCCAGAGAAGTGGCAGTCTCCAGGAGACATGTCTATCTCTCCATAAAGATCTGTTCATGTCAGAGGTTAGGCTAATATACCTGGAATGAGTAAACCACATGGCATTTAATTTATGAATGTGTAGCATTTCCATCGGGGCCAGGTCAGAGACTGCCCTGTAAGCCAGGCACAGGTCACCAGTTAGCAACACAGGGCTTTCTTTCTTTCCGAGTAAGACTTGTTTTGTGTGCCTTGCAATTTTTTGGTGAGAAACTTCTGTAGTCTGTCCGGTTGCTGCAGGTGTCTGGTGAGGTACATATGAAAGAGAGCATTTCACTCAATTATTGGTCTTATAAGGGTTGGGTATAATGGAATTATAGCATACCAAAACAAAACTGCAGATACCACTGATGTCTTCAGGAAACATGCATAACAAGCCCCATAAGTTAGAAGCAAAACTTTAATAAACACAAATTGAGCACGTTTGTCTGATTCAACATGACTTCATCAGAACTGGAATTAGTTAATTAGAGCAAGGTTAAATACACTTATAAAAACCATGTGGATAAATTAAACAAATGAAATACAAAGTACAATAAAACAATCACAGTAAGGGTTAGTTAAGAAATAAAAACAAATTACCTTTATTACAGCTTAAAACCTAGTTAAGAATGACTCCTTTTAAAGGCAGTTAAAAGCAAGTTTTTCATAACCCTAGTGGGTAAATGCAGTTGAGTAATAAAAATGAGCTTACATTGTAACAGAAAGTACAGAAAAATGGAAATATAGTAATATGAAACCTATTTACAACTTGGCAGCCCATAGTTGCAGCACAGTCTTTAAAGATATACCATCATTTAAACCTGGTGTTGTGCATGTATTCAGTCTAATCAGCCATAGCAGCTCTTTAAGTTCTATTCTAAATTCCCACGGACCATGCCTGGGATTGTATGGGACTTCATCCAAAATAAAGAAACAAAACTTAGTGGTTTTAGTACACATACCCCATTCACTAATCACTAATCTTCCATGCAGGACTAGTCTAGTCCTGCACAGTAGTGGTCATTTAGGAGGAGGACGGTAGCACGCCATGCATATTAATGAAGGCCCGCTGCCTGAACTCCTAATCCTACATGGAGCGTGGACGAGTGCAGGGGGCGTGTCTGAGAGCAGAGCTCTCAGAATAAACACGCCCCTGCAAAGTAGAACAGCAAAAAGTGTAAATTAATGAGCGAGACCGCTCATAGGTGTCCGCATATCTGCACCAACAATCTCCCATGTGTACAACAGCAACAGGGCATACAAATAAAAAGAAGAAACCCCTTTATTTTTTTTGTAAAACTCTGAGTACAGCTAACCGTAGGTGCATGGGTGTGTCCATCACTTAGCTATAGTTAAAGCAGCTTAAAAGGCTGAAGACGATAACAAGGAAGATATATGCAAATGAAGCAGCACAGCAATAGTGTAGTGGTCAGAGCATCTGCCTAATGAGCAGGTATTCCCGGTTTGAGTCGCACTGCAGCACATACCATTTTCCAAGCTTAATCTGTATGTGAACATTTCTTTACAGTTTTTTGCTGTATAACCTACTAAATAACATTTAAATGTGAACTGGAGTACTGCATTAAATGCACATGTGAAGTATCAATGTCATAATGAATAAGGCACTAGTAAGCAGGTTTAAGCTGAAATAAGCAGTAGTAAGCATATATAAGCACTAGTAAGCGTGTTTAAGTGCCTTTGCACAGGGGTAAGCATAGTCTGCACAGATTAAGCAAAGTAGAAGCTAACTGAGTGTGAGAAACTGTAACCAGAGGTTAGCATTGCTTAGCTCCGTGCAAACCTGTGCACACCCACATGCAACTGCTTTAAAATGACGTAATCACTCTGTACCCAACAGCCCGTGTTCTGCCCAGCAATAAAATAAACAGCTTCTGCAAGGCTCGAGCTCAGGACCCTGTATACCACACTCACAGTAGTTAACCACTAAGCCACCATAGCAATACATATAAATGAGGTATCAGCAAACTAATCCTCACCACAGGAAATTCAAACCAAACATGTGAACTGAATCTATGTACAGTGTGATGTTGTATAACCTGCCACATAACATAAATATGTGAACTGGAGTACTGCAGTAAGCATAGATTTGAGGTGTTATTGTAATAAAGTGTAGAAGTCCCCAGGTCCCCATGCAGTGTATGTACACATGAATCATGGATACCAGGCACATGTATAACCTGCAATGAAAAACAAATCACTACCAAAAGGCAACTATAGTGCTAATTAACTATTAAGCAATGCTAACTGCAGTACAGCTAAACTTAGTAAGTGTAAGCAATGTGTAGGGGAGCCAATTCAATATGCCTAGTGGTATACCTCTTTAAGCAGTCCCAACCTTAGGTAAGCAGGTGTGACCATGGCTTAGCCTTTTCAAAACTGGCCAATCATGGAAAAGTGTGGGAAACTGGCCATATTTAAACATCACAGGTGGGAATACCTCCAGTAACTGGTTGTAGCTTCCTACTACAGGCAGAATGGCTGGTATGGGTGAAGGCAATCGATTTAGAGTGCAGCGCTGTGACATCCAGGAGTCAAAATTCATGGTATGTCTCCTGGGAAAACACCATGAGCAGAGACTACTGCAGGGCCAGTACCAGGGCTCGCAGTATAAAATGGAGGATTGGAACAGTCTCGCCCATGACCTCACCAGTGCCACAGGTATCCCCCAGACTGGTGAGCAGGTCAGGCACCACCATGCTGACCTGAAGTGGTGGAGAGGGGGTGTACTGGAACAGTGGATCCAGGAGTCTCTGCAGATGCCTAATGCCCCAGTACTGAGTAAGTACTCATTCTACTAAGTAGTTAATAATTGCCTAGCTTGTGCATACTATGGAAAGGTATGGCTAAATATCACTGTATTTCTCTGACAGCTGCAGATGAGCAGGCTGCGAACCAGCAAGCCCATGATGCTAGGTTGCAAAGGCTGTGTCGCAAGGCAGGTTAGTAATTATTCAGTATATACTGTCATAACAAATAAATATAAGAGCCTTAGAAAGTGTCGTACCAGTAGAAATAAATGTGTAATATTCTGTGAATAAAGGTGTAACCTCTGGCGTGCTTCTGTTTACTCTTCTTTCATATGTTGTTGAACTGTTGCATACTATAAATAGTACTGTTGTATTAAGCAGTGTTGCCCACACTGTGCTATGCAGATAAAATGTGTATGAAGTTCTGTATAACAATATTGGAAGTGCCAAGAGGTCAGTCATATTCTACAAGTGAGAGAGACTTACACAGAAAACAGTAGAAAGCTTCACATCTATTCCCTGATAGCACAGTCCACTGTGATGTTAACTGCAATGTTTTTGACACAGCAGGGTTTGAATCCCAGGAGTACTAGTAAGTTGTATGCATAATCTTACCCCACAACTGTACAGATTTTTTTTACAATGTTCAGATAGAAAGCTGTATGCATAATTACACCCAACAACTGTACAGAATTTGCTAGAATGTTCAAATAGAAAGTTTTATGCATATTCATACCCCACAACTGTTCCAATCTGTCCAGCATGTCCAGATAAATGGCCCACATCACCAGCATGGTACCCTGTTCCCCTGAAAAATCAGTGTGATGATCCAAGAAATGTAGGCAGCCATTAATGACATATAACTGATAGTCAGATGTGTACATACTCAGAGAATGTATATGGAAACAAACCTGTCATTCTAGCACCTCAACCAAAGTGTATGAGGGCAATTCTCCACATATGTTGCATTAACACCTGCATCTTGTCATGCCTGTATGTAAGACACAGGTCACTTATATAATAATCTATAAACATACCAGTGTACAATATAATGCCATTGGGTAGTGTAATAATACATGTAAAGGTCAGATCACTGCAGTGACTAAGAATGTTGTGAAAACTACAAGGATATATTAGTTGTTAATTTAACTCTCTCTCTCACCCCTACCATATGTGCAAAAATAACCCAATGACACACCTCAATCGGTATGTGTACACTCCAAACATATGTTGGGACATATGTCCCAATGGTTTAAAAATATTCACATTTGTTTCTATGCATGTGCCATGTTAAAATACACCCATATTGGTGGCCTGTTGCCATCAATTAAACCTGCATGCTGTTGTAATGGCCACTGTTGTTCCATATATGCATGTATTCTGCTTGCACTGCAACTGTTTTAAATCTGGTGTTTTGAGTTAATGGGTATACCTATGCATGCTGTTATAACTAATCCCGAATGCTGTTGACTATAACTAACCCACATCTGTCATAAACCTGCTACAGCATAGCTCATATGGAAAGGCCAGTCCCAGCAGACTCACCTGTCCCACCTCAGCTGGCCATGGCACCAAGCACCAGCATGTTTGGGACCCAGCCTTGGACCTCCTCCTCTGTTGGCCCTGCACCCCCTTCGGATGGAACTGCCACTGGTGATGGGGCTCGTCCCCTCCGGGAGTGGGCACGGAGGGGAACATGTCACCCATTGTCAGGTCCTGGCCATGGTGCATAGGGAGGTTGATATGGAGTTTTGAGACTGGCTACGCCAGCTTGAGGGCTGAATGGTGCAATTAGAGGGTGAGCCTGCCCCTCCTACACAGCCCCCAGCACAGCCACCTTTGGGGCCGTGAAGGTGCAGTGGTGACTGCCCATGGCTGGGGACCTCAGTCCCACTGTTTCCATTTGGGGGCTCATGGGCTTGCGACTTCCAAACACCCTCCCCATCCAAGGTGTTTCCCCAACACATGTGTCATATACCACTCCTGTATGCTGTCTTGTCTGTCTTGTCTGTCATCCTACCCAACTTATCCTCCCCGAGCATACCTGCTCTCCTTCCCCAACATCCCACTCTCACCTTAAAAAAAAAAAAAGAAAAAAAAAAGGGCAATCTGTTCCCCAAAAAAAAAAGAAAATCACGCCTTATACATAGCTGTCCATTTTGCACACATGTCCACTGGACACATGTAATCTGGTCTAATTGGCATAACATATTATTGTTGTCCTCACCCCTCTCCCAGGGGTTGGAGTGTTGGCTCTATGGACCTTCCCTACACCCTTCATGCACATCCCTAGCTATCTTGCCTACTGTCTTTCCCTCCTTGTGCCCCTTTTTCTCAACTTCCTATCAACCCTTTTTTCGTTTTTTTTAAAGAAATTAGCACAGGGGTAAGCAGGAGTAAGCACTTTTAAGCAGCAGTAAGTGGGTTTCAGACTGTTTGCGTGTGGATAAGCACTGCCTACACAGGTTTAGCAATTTAAAGCTAACAGAGTATAAGAAATTGTAACCGGACATTAGCAGTGCTTAGCTCTGCGCAAACCACCACAAACCCGCTCACAACTGCTTTAAAGTGCCTTAATCACTCTGTATCCAATGGCCCGTGTTCTGCCCAGCAACAAAATAAATGGCTTCTGCAAGGCTCAAACCCAGGACCCTGCACTCCATACACAAAGCAATTTACAACAAAACCATAGCAGATCTACAAAACCATGATGTTTTCACAAACATATCATGCAGCACAATCAATCAACAGTACAGGAAATGTAGTAATATAATACCACACAACCTGTTAATGAAAGAAGTCTGGACAAAGTATGCCACAATGTGGGTACAAATAGGGATATATCTCAACTACTGCTCTAATACTCTTAAAATGTTGCTAGTTACACAGTTATATGTATTAGAACACATATGTAGAAGGAGAAGAAGTCTGAAACACAAAAGTGTCAGAACTAGTTACTGACTTGAATGCTGTGATCATCCATGTCAATTGCCAAGAGAATGAGGTACAGGCCAAAATAAGAGCCGGACATGCATGGACATATGGACAGATATATATCTGTAAATGTAGACAGATAGACAGCTATATGTATATATATATATATATATATATATATATATATATATATATATAAAAACTCAAAAATAATCATATAACATGAATTGTATATAGATACATAAATATGTTCATATATATATATACATACATATATATATATACAAACATATATAAATATAGATACATATATATATATATATATATATATATATATATATATATATATATATATATATATATATAGATACATATATATAGATATAGCTATATGAGATATATATAGGTACATACACATATACACAGACAAAAGGCATTAGTAGCCATACATATGTAGAAATAGTGTGGAAGTACGGGGTGCAAAGTATATCCTTCAGCCACAAGCACTGTAACTGCCACCTGTGAAATGTGCAGTGTGGCAACCATTCCCACAAATGAGAATACTTACATTAAACATATACCCACCCACAATTCAAAAGGCATGACATGACAATGAGGTATGCATACACAGACAACCTTTATTTGTGTACTATACTATAATGCATGCCAGTACTTACACCACATACATTTTGAAATATGTAATCAGTGATGAATGCAAGCCCCACACAAAACAGTAGATGCAAGCCATATGGATATATACCATAATATGCTATCCGGGCCAAGACCTTCAATTAGTACAACAGTGGACACAGGAATTGTCTTCAAGATACGTAACAATCAACAATTACAGATGTAGTTCAGCAGCCTCCAATTACACCCTGTAGTCAAACCCTAGGGGGAAATGTAGCACTTGTGGTAATGTCACAGTATCTCTTTCATAACATTGCTTAACCTAGCATCTCACTATCACACTGAATGACCCTTGTCTTAACAGATATATCCCTGAAAAGGTGTCACAGCCTAGGTTAATGGCATTGAACCCCCACATAAAAGGCTGTACAAGGGCAAAGAACACTGTGTACCACACACTGACCTCTGGAATGTACAAGGGCACATATGTGTTGTCCAGCTGTTGCCCCCATATATATGGACATTGGCCAACAGTTGGTGTGGGAGTCCAAGACATGACTGGGATGATAGCAGTAATGCTAGCAGTAAATAATGATAGGCCATTACCTAACAACCCCTTTCTGTATCACAGCAGGACAATGACTGGCAAATATGTGGAGGACAGAGGCAGGAACAGAGGGCCATATTTGCATTATTGCTGTTACACAACCTGGAAATTGCTGGTGTTACAGGATTTGTTGCAGCATACCCTTATGCAGGAATACAACATTGAAATACAAATGGATGTAGCCATGTACTGATAGCACTCAACAGACAGAATGCCACTGCTATATCTGGGACAATGCCTGTGTGGTGCTCAGACAAAACCTAACAGCCTATCCTCTTGGTATCATATGGACAGGCCCACAGTTGAGATCTATGCAGACAGACAACATTCCATGCAAAGTCAGTGACATTCTGTCTTTTGAGTGCTATCTGTACATGGCTACATCCATTTGTATTTCAATGTTGTATTCCTGCATAAGGGTATGCTGCAACAAATCCTGTACCTACACAGACACCCTGTAAGACCAGCAAGACACAATGCACACAACAACACTACTCACACTGTCTGTATGTCTGGAACCTTACCCAAATGTGAATTTGGCCTGTGTCTGCAGGTTCTGCTGTAAGAGGTATTGCTACCTACTGTCTGTAACACTGATGTCCACACACAGGAAGGATGTCCTCCATACTGGAAGGGTGAAGGGAAAACACCCACAGAAGTCAGCAATTTATAGAACTGGGTCACAATGACAGTAGTTATCTGAAGTACTGCACAGCAGGCTGCATGCAATTAGCAACTGGTGGACACTGACTGATGCAGACACCATCACCTGATCATGTGCAATACCTACACAAGCATGCTGCAATCTATTCAAACCAGCTTAATCACTCTACTTGAGAGAGAGAGAGAGAGAGAGAGAGAGAGAGAGAAAGAGAGAGAGAGGGAGAGAGAGAGAGGGAGAGAAAGAAAAAAAAACATAAATTAAATAAAATTAACAAAGCTCAGGGATTTGGGTGGCCGCGCTGGTGCAGTGGTTAGCAATGTTGCCTCACAGCAAGAGGTTCCCCGGTTCGATCCTCAGCTGGAGTGCCTTCTGTGTGGAGTCTGCATGTCCTCCCTGTGGTCGTGTGGGTTTCCTCAGGGTGCTCTGGTTTCATCCCACATCACAAAGACAAGCTGTAAGTGGACTGGACACTCTAATGTGGCCCTAGGCATGAGTGTGTGTGTTCCTTCTGTGGAAGGTTGGGTGACGGGCTGGCAACTCAACACTGTAAAACTCCACTGCCAGTCCTGAGCAGACAGGTGATCTGCTGTGGTGACCCTTAACTGGGAAAAGCCAAAAGAAGAAGAAGAACAAGAACAACAACAACAAAGCTCAGGGATTTGATACAGTGAAAAAAAGATAAAAGGTATGTGAAACAGATATGTATTTACTTGCATGTGGGATATGGCATAGAATAATAGGATATATAATGTGAAATGATTTATATGTGCCATCAGTACTTGTTCCTGTAATGATGTTCTGCTCAACAGCTGCTCTGGACAATGGTGTCTGTCCCTGTGGGCAGTGGAACATACCTGTCAACTGTGCAGATGTGACCCATGATATCTGTGTTCTGCACACTAATGTGGCCAACGGCTGGTGGTGGTATTAATACTGCCATGATAGACACATGGGTGTGAGAGCACACCACCTGCAGGACAGTCATGTTAAAGTGTAGTACAGCATGCCCAACTGCCATAGCAGTATAATATGCTTATCTAAAATCTGTCACCATGTATACCCCCCTAATGTTAGTCTGTGTTCACATGTGACACATGTCTGTGTTGCAGCAAGGCAGAATAGTTCAGCTGTGAAGTAAAGAGAGTTACAAGAGTGTGGACCAGATGTTTGTATGCACCCCACATACAGATAAATATATGTGTGATAGATAGTCACAGCTGTGTAAGTCTACAGAACCTCGGACAGTTATACATCTATATAGGTATCTAAACAACAATTAATGATATCTACACATATATGCACATATGTATGTATGTATATATATATATATATATATATATATATATATATATATATATGTGTGTGTGTGTGTGTATGTATATATATATATATATATATATATATATATATATATATATATATATATATATATGTGTGTGTGTGTATATATGTCAATGCATGTCCCCTGCCATGACATGTGTGAGAGAACATCACACATCAATACACAGCATATCTATACACCAGCACATAGCTGCAAAATGGAGTGTGGTGTGTAATGCATGTTGAGAACACATCATAATTATTTGAGAAGGTGGGATATATATGTTGGTGAAGGGTAGTAGGCACATATTGGTATGTAGGTTTGGTTGGGAGACAAACAAGCCAGCATACAGGGCTGGTATATGACACACGTGGTGGGTAAGCACTGTGGATGGGTACTTTCATTTGGAATGTGGAGGCCATTGAGTCCCAATATGGGAACAAAGGGAACATGGTGCCCACCCATGGACAGTCACAAAAGCATCTACATGGTCATAAAAGTGCCTGGGCTGTGGGCTGAGCAGAAGGAACATGCATGCCTAAACTTGTGTATGTATACTTCATGGCTCCAGGTGATGTAACACATACCCCATGTCTCTGTGGAGCTCCCTATGCACCAGACCCTGGACCTAACTGTGGGTGACAGACATATGTCTGTGTGTGCTCCATGGGGGGGGGGGCACCATCCGCTTAGGTGGTTCCATGTGAAGGCAGTGCAGGAACATTAGATAATGAGGTTCCTTGGTGGATCGCAGATGTGATGTGGACTGGTAACATGTCCACATTACGTGGAAGCGGTGATCCTGCTGGCAAATAACCCCTACACATATTGTTGTGTCACCGTCATGGAACATGTGTGGGTTGTAATAGTCCACACAATCCCAGAGCATGTCCAATAGCATGCATAGATATCCCCAATAACACAGAATGGCAGATGTGTAGCAATCACATAGCAAGCATACCACATGCATATGTGGAAACATAGTGGCAGTGACAATGGCATGCAGGTGAAATACTCTGTAACAGCCCAGCAACTCAAGTGTCCCCACATGGAGCATGTCTATAAACACATAGCAGAAAATGTTGTAAAATACAATATATGTCCCAATGGTAGATAAACCGGAGACATACCACTTGCCTTGAGTGAACATTAATTTGGAGCTGATATGGTGGTGGGAGACTGATATGTGTATTGCATTATGGTAAACATGCCATATGAGTTGCTCAGACATATTTCCATCTTTATGTCTTTCAGGGACAATGGCACACTCAAGGAATCCAGCATACAGTGCCACTGAGGATGACATAATACTCACCAGCCTCATCCAGCACTGCCAGCTTTTGTTCCCCAGGACAATCCATGACCAACATGAGCTCACCGCCATGTGGAACGATGTGGTCTGCAGGGTGAATGAGGTGGGCATGCATAGCCGTACATATGAGCAGGTCCACCATCATTGTAGTGACCTGCTCCACCATGTATATCACCGTGCCACTGCTGTGCGGGGAGACCACCTTGCAATGGGGGGGCATTAACATCCATCCCCCTCACCAGAGTGGAGGAGCTGCTCATGAGCCTTGTGGCACCTACCCGCCCACATGAGCTACAGACATATACAGTCATGGAGGTGGGTGCTACCCACACACCAGACATGGAGCATGCAGGTAAGGTTCCAGGGCATATCAGTAGACCACTGTTGTGTATGCATCTGTACATGTAGATCATGCATATGTGAGATGTGGAGTCTGTTTCTGTGTAGTACTGATAATCAGTTGTGTATAATCTGTAGTACTGTGGACTTCAGCTGTTGTTTTACTGTAATATTGCATCCACCCTGTAGCAATGCCACAGCTGTGGCCACTGGCATCAACTCTATCTCATCTCAATGTAGGTACCTCTGGGATACCAGCTAGGCAGTGGCCGGATACTGGTGAGTATGGTTTAAGGTTATGCTTGGTAATATATTGTGCATGTCATAGCTAAGGTGTAGGCCATGTACACATCTAACACACCTACCCATAATGCATGCTGCACATGTTCACTGACAGAGGACACACCTCACTAATGGGATTATCAGCCTCAAACACATGCAATACACAAACCATCTCAGACAACTGTGCCTACACTCTGGTACACATTGCCCAGGCACAGCTGACATCTGCCTAATATCCACAGCTATGCCATACACAGAGCAGTTGAACATGCTAGACATAAAGTAATCCCAATCCCTCTGCAAATACATGCTCCAGGGTCCTAAACATCATCAACACATTACACAGAACATACTGGAGGGATAGGGCCCTGTCCTGGGGAATTCCCACACTCTGGAGCAGACTGCCCATTCATGTCAGGCAATGCTACTCATTGGCCCTTTTTACAAAAACACTTGACAACTGGATGGGAAATGGGGAATTCACCCTGGGTAGTATAAATGTGCCACAGCCTGACAGGGGCACAGGGAAATAATATTATTAGGTGGTGCATGCTTGGGAACCCCTGTGGCTAGGCTTATGTAGGCCCCAGGACCAATAGACCAGTACTCACCTATGAACCTATGTGTACCACAGGCAACATCAGCCAGGGCTCAATACATATATGACCTGCATAATGGTGGGACATTGCCAAAGCCATGTGTTGCAATGTGTTCTGATGTACCAGCACCATGTTGGGGAAGTCCAGGAAGTTGCAGTTATGATGCATATGCTGCACAATCCACACCTCACCCCAACCCAGGGATGACATCCCCATCTGTACAATGCTGGTTCCACTGTGCACCTGCATGTTTGCCCTGCATTAGCAGGGAATATGCCAGTACACATGGTGTTCCTAGTTTGGTATACTGCAATATGACTCATATGTGTAGGCCACAGATGTCGAGCATTTGCAATGTAGCAGGAGATGGTGAGGGTGTGTCATCCTGAAACACAACAGTGCACTGGAGGGTAGAGACAAAACCACTGAGAATGGCTGTATCTGCACACAGTCAAGGTCATGAAGTGTGGCAGACATAACCCTGACTCCATGGCACTAGTGATGGTACTGTATGACCTCCAAGGGCTGTGCACATGTTTAGCATGGAAACATGCAGGTTTGGGGAACATTTGTAGGCCTGACTGACCAGCAACTGTCTCATGGTGATGGCCCATGCTACTATACCCCTGCCAGGTATTGTGACCACAGTAGTATACATAGCAGTTATTGCTATGCACCATTGTGATATGTGTGTGCACACATATGCACCCACAAATGGTATTCATTCCAATCAGCATCTGCACAACTGACACATATGGCTTGTAATGCAATTGACTGCCTAGGTCATATGTCACATATCACGTATGTGTAGTGTTGCCATATGCAGTAGCATTGCACCATGGCATGTCATGGAAGAGAGTGCCATGTCAATAATGGTGTCTACACTTACCATAGGTACAGTACTTTGTGTCTGTGGTCAGTCTAATGGTATTCTATCACTCATACATGTACCACTGATGATGACATCTGTGAATACATATCAGGTATTCACAAAACACATATGTCCACATATAATCCAGAAACAAACAGAGGCTGTGATCAGCAAAGGAAACATAACTGACACACAGATACACATCCTGCAATAGTGTGTACACCTGTGAGGTATGATGCACAGTACATGCCAAGGTGCTGAACAGATGCACAACAATGCTGTGGACATGGGTGCAGAGTGTTCCAGGTGGAGGGCCATCACCTACTAACAGAAGCCATGCATCACAGCCATGTATAATGTTGGTAACAGGGATTGACTACAGTTACACTGCATGCTGTTGAGCACCACATGTTCTGCATGCTGACATGTGTGTAATTACAGGTTTCTTTGTGATACTGTACTGCACCATCACCTGCAATTGTGTGTATTATGGGGGTGCTGGAGTTGTCTGTAGGTGCTGTCTGGTGGAGTGTATGGGTTGTCATGTATGTCAACTGCATGTGTGTATGTCCCTCCTGCAGGGAATCTGTTGTCACTGATACAGACAGTGACCATGAGGATAGGTGTGTTGAGGCACAGGCAGGGTTATCAGCGGCTGCTGCAGGGCCACCAACTGACATCCCACAAGTATCCACCCCATCCACGCAAACAGTCACACTGCCTCTACATACCTCATCACCACTGGCCTCAGCTAAGGGACAGTGTGGTATCTATGGCACTTGTGTCAGGACACAGCAGCCATAACCAGATGTTCGGGGTGCTCATCGGAGCACTGCTGGTCATCATGCCCCTGGCAGACGTGCCACATCTATATCTACCACATGCATGTTCCAGGCTGTCATGGAGGTACAGGCATGAAGGGAATGGTACACCAGACAGGGTCTAAGGGTGCAGAGGGCTCATCACACCTCTGTAAATGACAGCATCCATGACCTAGCAGGTGCCATTCGTAATTACACCAAGGTCATGGATAGACAGTGTGGTGAGACATTGGATCTCATCAACAATGTTATGTCCATGCATCAGGACAGGGCTGGACAGTTGTGACAGCCACATGGACATATACCAGCAACATCAGCAGCTGGACGTCACCGTGGACATCCCACCAGTCACAGTCGCTCCCGTAGTGGCGGTATCAGCCCTAGCACTGTGGGGGGGTGCTGTCCACAGACCATCATAGCAGACCATGTACATGTGGCACTGGCCAGTCCCAGGAGGAATGTGGATCCAGTGGACATTTGTCAAGCTCAGGGGACAGTACCCGATCTGGCTTTGTACCTGATACTGCCTGTGGCACCCCTGCCAGGCACAGGTCCCATGTCCATGTCCAGAGATGGTGAACTGCTAACCCTGCCAGGTACAGTCTGCAGCTGTCTCACAAATCCCCATATAGGGCAGCCACATGGTGGAACTGTGCGCATGCAGACACACACACATAAACAACAAACCTAGGGCAACCACATTCCTGCACACACGATATCACCATTGGCCCATAACACTACTCAGCCCCCTCACACACACACACACACACACACACACACACACACACACACACACACACACACACACACACACACACACACACACACACACACACACACACACACATACACGGTTTACTATCATAATATCGAAAATAAAAAAAATAAGTGTATTATTGTTCGAATTTTAACATCGGAAATGAGCATTTCCGTATGTACCTAATGTCGAAAACAGCTGTTAATTGTCGAAAATGTAGCTCGCGACATTTTTGACAATTAACAGCACTCCCACCCTTCCCTTAACTCCCTACCTAACTAGCCTAAACTCACATCTATGCAGGGGGGCAAGCCCCCCTGCACCCCCCACACCCCCCTAACTTAATATTCCAACGCCGAGATTGCACTACAGTGAGGAAAGGGATGTATTTCCCTAACCGCACTGTACCATGATCCCCTTACATGAGCGAACGTTATAATTGCGAATGCACAGTCCATTCACAATAATAACGTTCGCTCACATAACCTGCCGAACTATGAAGTGTTCGAACATATGTTGTTCGAATACTTCATAGCTGTGCAATTGCACGGTGACATTTTGATAGTAAACCCACATACACACACACACACACACACACACACACACACACACACACACACACACACTCACATTGTCAATTGTATGGCTCAGCCTAGGCCTGTGGCAAAATCACAACACACCCTGTGCACATGATGATACCTGTGCCACATCCTGTCTTCCGTAACATTGATGCAGGGACAGACTAACATGGTACTGATGCACAGGGTGACTGTACAACAGTGTAGCAATGGAATGCTGTATAGAATGCTGTCAGCAGTAAAGTGAAATGCTAATATCCTGGAAGGTGCAGCTGTGCAGCCATGATGCATTATAGCTGTAATTATCAATGTTGTATTGTTTTCATCTTTATCTATTCTGATTGTGTTGTGGTTGTCCATGTGCCTCAGGGCTGATGGGTGTAGTGGTGTCAGCAGGCCTTCTACAGTGGACACCAGTAAGTGTAGTGGGTGGTACACATGAAATGGCTGGGTACAACACACAGTGCCTTTGGTTTGGCTGCAGTACAGATACAAGACTGTACACATGGAGATATGTCCCCATGCAGGTAAGACACCTATTGCTTATGTAATCCCACCAAGACAGGATAGGCACAACCACACATGGGTATATATGCAGTCTGCTATTTGGATGACATAGAACATGCTAACAGCAGGGTGTATGTCCTTTTCACCACTCTACTGCTATCCTCACCTCAGTAACATGGGTGTGTTAATGCCGGTGGCATAGCCCTACCCTTAGGAGAGTGTGAGGCACTCTACTACTGTGACTGGTCTAAACAACAACTAACCAACTTGATAACATAGACTGTACAGTATTACAGACAGCTATGTGGAGGGATAGACACATCAGTAACTGCAATGATAGTGTATGTTTCCAAAACAGCCACACCCAGTGAGTTACAGCAACCCCAGTATTACTGCACACCTCTACAGTGTAGAAGAGGGCATTGACACATCTATGACCTGTGAAGTACCGTATTTCCAAAGGATGGCACCTGTGGAATGTTGGCTTTTGCCAAACAGTCCTGGGGAAACATATTCTGTGAACGGAGGTAGATCCCTTAATATCTCCACACACTCCTACATGGTGGGATGGTGTACAAAAGCCTGTTATGATCTACATAAGCTGTGTGCAACTCCTAACACTCATCTACACCTGTCATGATTGCGTCAAGAAGGTATACCAGTTTCAGGTTGTATTCTCTGCCTTTGATAAGTCCAACATTGGCGGAGTCCCAGGTGTTATGATTACCAGTGACATTGGCCATGGGTTCATTGTTGATATGTTCCAAGTCCCTGCAGACCAGGCTCATCAGGCTACTGGGTACTAGTTCCAAGCTGACATGGTGGATTTGTGGTTGTCCTTGCCAACATTGGTGAATCCATTGTCAGGTGTAGGTTGTTGGATCATATAAGGGATCCCAGCTACTTACTGCACCTGCCCAGGGGTTCCCCCAAGTATGATACTTCACTTGACTGTACTGCATGATATGTTAATAATGCCAGCTTGACATCCTACAGGTGGGATGGAGTACTGTTAACATGTACTGCCCTTGCCGTGTAGGGTCCTGGTTATGGGATCTGCTAAGGTTGGTAGTGTATTGCAGGCCAGACATGTTTGGCTGTGGGGGGACTGATACCTATCCATGCCAGACATATATTGTTTGGTTCTCTCAAACCCATCAATGGTGCATGTGGACATATATGTTTTGGTTATGTTCCCAATTTCATCTACAGATGCATGTCCATATATACCTATATAGATATATATGTGTTTACCTTTGAAAGGGAGACAGTCATTTCTCCAAATGGCCATTTCTGCAAACCACAAGGATGAATCCATCATTTCTAATTGCACCAAAGTTCAAAACTCAGCAAATCAAAAAGCAACTTCGCTGATTTTCGAACTACATGTTGGAATACATATTGTAATGCAGGGGTCAAGCGCCCCTGCACCCCGCACAACCCCCTACTTTGATATTCTAACTTCGAGTTCGCACTACAGTGGGAAAAGGGACATTTTCCCAATCCCCACTATAGTGCCATCTGCACCCAAAATGCCGAATCTGCAATGAGCGAATGCATAGTGACATTCGCTCATTGCACATTTGATGCATTTATTCCAATATTGCGCAATGTTGAAAACCTACTTTCGACCTTCCAGCTTTCGGACACATGATTTTCTCTCTTTGAAAGGTGAACCATATATATGCTTACATGTATATATATATATATATATATATATATATATATATATATATATATATATATATATATATATATATATATATATATACACACACACACACATATATATATATATATATATATATATATATATAGTATAGATGTAGGCATATGGATGTATACATATATATATATCTATAGATATATGCGTATCTATGTATATATGTATATATTGGCATATATATATATATATATATATATATATATATATATATTTATATCTATATATTTCTGTATCTATATCTACATATATAGATATGTTATAGCCATTTAAATATAAATATATATACACACACATACATACATCTACATGATGGAATACATTCCCCGTAGTGTTGAATACCTGGGCTGGATGATATGTATGTGAAAACATCATGATTAAGCATATCTGCCATAGCTTAGTGGTAAATCACTTTGTGTATGGTATGCAGGGTCCTGCTTTTGAGCCTTGCAGGAGCTGTTCATTTTGTTGCTGGGCAGAACATGGGCCGTTGGATACAGAGTAATTAAGGCACATTAAAGCAGTTAGTTGTAAGTAGGTTTGCGTGGGTTTGCACGGAGCTAAGCACTGCTAACTTCTGGTTACAGTTACCTATACTTTGTTAGCTTCTAGATTGTTAAACCTGTGTAGGCAGTGCTTAGTGCAGTGCAGACCTGCTTACAACCGCTAAAAATTGCCTTAAGCTGTCTGTATCTAATGGGCCGTGTTCTGCCCAGCAATAAAACAAACAGCTCCTGCAAGGTTCGAACTAAGGACCCTGCAAGCCATACACAAAGTGATTGACCACTAAGCCATATCAGATATGCATTATCCTGATGTTTTCACAAATATATCATCCAGTCCAGTAATGCAACATTACTGAGAATGTATACCATCATCTAGGTGTATGTGTGGGAATATATTAATCTGTAAACAGATACAACATATCTAAATATGTAGGTATATATCATTTCTAAATCTCTATACATTTATATAAATATATATGAGCATATATGCATGTAAATGCCTACATCAACACATATGTGTCTACACTTATATGTCTACATATACACAGCAAGTTACATATGTGTACGCAGATATATATCTATGTAGGTATATACAGACATAGTTATTAATATGTAAACAGATATATATTTCTATATCAGTATATATGGCCATACCTCTGTAGATAGCAACTGCATAGTAACAAACACACGTATCCACATGCACTGTTAATGGTGTTGGGAAGCCCCACACACTATACATCTTCTACAAATAGACCTCCCTCCCACAGCCATACACATCCACCCTGTGATACACTACCAAGTGTTGCAGAACCCATAACCAGGACCTGACACGACATGGGCAAGAGATGTTAACAGTACTACATGCCACCTGTATGATTTCAGGCTGGCATTGGTCTGATATCATGCAGTACAGTCTGCCTCCAATAGGAAATGCAAACTGTGGAAGCCACCAACATCCTCAGGATATGGAAACACATATATGCAGATAGATATATACATTTGTACACACACTCACACATATATATATATATATATATTATATATATAAAAGTATATGTATATGTAGATATATATATATATATATATATATATATATATATATATATATATATATATATATACATCTATGTACATATATATATATATATATATATATATATATATATATATATATATATATATATATATATATATATATATCTATACATATATATATATATATATATATATATATATATATATATATATATATATATATATATATATATATATATATATATATATATATATATATAGATAAATATGTATACATATATATGTATATACATGTGACTACACATACACATGCAGATTATGTACAGTACGATACATATGTAGAAGGTGCACACAATATGAAACAGCCACTATGCCTACAGTTAACAACTGAACAACTGGACACTGTATGGGTCACCCATACAAATGCATTCGTTGTCTGCAACATATACCCACAATGAGGTCATAGGGAAAACACCACACACAGGTCTGCAGAAATGGAATACCTTTCATTGTGTACTATTACACTTCTGTATGCTACGTCATATAGCTGTTCAGACACTGACATCCATATACACAGAGGAATGCAATTGTGTAACAGTTATACTACTGCAGTAGTCTGGAAAGGTTCACAGCTGTTGCTGTCCAGGCCAAGCCCTTCGATTCTTACAATAGTGAGGACAGACTGTGCCACGGGATACCAAACGATCAGCAGTATGTAATGCAGGTGTATAGTTCAGCAGCCTCTATCTACACTCTGTACACCATAAGTAGGTGGTAAGGATGTCATGTTATCAAATGGATTGTAACTGTTACATAATAAGGCATAACTGACACCATCACATGCACACTTACAAATAGAACAGTCTGTAGGGCAGGAGGTAGGCTTGCATTAACCCAGTATATGTAAGTAATGTAAATATAGATCAAGTTTATAGTACTGTACATCCAGATACCTTAAGGCAGCTCACCCTTGATACCCCCACATATTTTAACAGCCTAGGTCATTTACAGTGCTCCCCCGACTCATTAATACAGGGCCATATACCACTGTTACATACACTGGCCTCTGGAGTGCATAAGAGCACACATGTATTGTTTCGGTGACACCCACACATATATGGACCCAGCCCACCGTATGTGTGGGGGATACAACAGACGTGGACTGCTGGCAGCAATGGCAGTGTGATGTACTCACAGCCAACTATGGAACAACTGCCTACAGCATGTCATATGTGCAAAGCCTGATATGTAGGTGTTGAACAATGGCTGGGACACAGGGACACAAGGACACATGTGGAGAACTGTTCCCATACACTAAGCAGGTAGCTGGTGTTGCAGGATAGTCTGCAACATACCCTTAGTCAGGGTATTGAGGTCAGAAACAGAAATGGATGTAGCCATGTACTGATACCACTCAGCACACATACTGCCAGTGACATGTCTGACACAGGACCTGTGTGGTGGACAGACAACACTGGCCACCAAGAGGATAGGCCTACATTTGAGAGCTATGCAGACAGACTGCATTCCAATGTATAGTTGTTTATACACACACACCATGTAACATCAGTGCTATACAAAGCATAACACAACTCTACTCACACTCTGTCTATAGTTCCTGAATGCCCTACGAATATGTAGCTTCCCTGAGTGTGCAGGCTCTCCTGTAAGAGGTAGTGCTACCTGCTGTCTGTAACACTGATGCCCTCACACAGGTAGGATGTCCATCACACAGGAAATGTAAAGGGACCATGCCCACATGATGTAGGGATTTATAGTGGGTGGTTGCCATGACAGTGGTAATTGGGAGTACTACACATGTGTAATCATATATATATATATATATATATATATATATATATATATATATATATATATATATATATATATATGGCTATCTGGATAAGTATATGTACATATATTTTCACCATATGTCCTGGACATGGAGTGTAGCCCTACCCCAGGCCCTACAGTCCCAAAGTCGTAGTGCAAGGGGATGTCAGGTATGTATAGCAGGAATATTAGTACACTACTGCTATTGTCATTGGGATTGTCTTCACAGACATGGTGTGTGTGGAAGGTCATATCTACTTCTAACATGTGTGCCGTTGGCTACTGACAGCCATCCTAAGGAAATCATTGTAATTTACCGCTGCTAGCATGTAATGGCCCTGTCTACAGCAGCAGAGATATTGGCCAATATATGTAGAAATTCTGACACACCCTTTACAGTCTAGAGGTGTACACATAAGCCCTTAGTGCACAACATGTGTAACATGCTTGCCAGTATGGACGTAGACAGCCATGTAGATGGGTATAACACATAATGACTGGTATACATTTCCCACCAGTGGTTATGCATTCACACACTCCTGTCTGGCCTGACACATAATAACTGTTGGTGCAGGGGTGCCATGGCCACATCCTACAAACTAGATTTTGACATACAGAATCCCACTGCTCTGTCTGTCATACATGACTTTTAAAAGAGGCACGGCAGCAGTACATCTGGCAAGTATCTGCACATGACATCTCACTGGGTAAGTACACTAAGCTGCTAGGCATGTAACAATGCACTGCGCTGGCTACTTGCAGACTGGCTCAATACTGGCCTACAACCCATATGGGGGAATGCACATGTACCTGCATATATAGCAGGCTCCACAGGCATGTCACAGCACAGGGTAAGATACACCTGTGTGAAAGTGCATAACCACAACCAATGTGAACACAGCCACAGCCTCATATAGTATGCTAGCATAATATTCCAGTATATGAACTATCTGTTCTACACCATCCTCATATGTCCCACTCTCAGAATGACCCTTCATATACTGGGCTGCTACACAGTTTGGTCTGATGGCTGTCTATGGTATGGGACATGTGTGTGTATAAACTAAGAACCAGATAATCAAACAATACTGCTACTCCAGTCCAAGGTTCCAAATGAAACCACCAAATGTGTCATGATAAAAAACAGTTTTGTTATTCCACAGGAATGAGCATTTTCATCTGTCTATATCCAAAGACTTCTTCAGACTCTGAAGAACCTTTGGTGGTTTCATTTGAAACATTGGACTGGAGTAGCACACATGTGTGCATATGGCCGTATGAAAATGTACGCCAATATGGTACCATGCAGTGGGGCAGCATGTAACATCAGACAGGACGGGAGCTAGAACAATGACATCTACCACAGTCTGTACACAGGCTAATGTACATATTAACAATACACAAACTGCCGACATTCGCCATAAGTACACAGACCTCAGTACTGTACAATCATCCACAGAATGTCCAGGTTATGTCATGAAATATAACACCTACTGTACATAACATGTGTAGCAGTCTGATATATCACTGGCTTGTTATCAGATATGATGACACTAATTATGGTGTATGGAACATATGCACCACTTCATGCACGACAAATGTACAAAGCTTGACAGAGGTGCGGCTGGAAGCACATACATAGGGCCAATATTGACATGTTGCTGTGATACCCTCATACATTTACTGTTGTACCAGGGTTTGTTGCAACATATGTCCTATGAGGGATATTAAATCAATAACTGTCGTGGCCTTCACCATCTACAGACTGCAATCCTCACACTACTGCTGCAGTCCACAGATCAAGTCTCCATGGCTAACACATGAAACCAAAGGCACAACACTGGCCAGTCTGCAGATGACCCTGCAGATGGGGATTCCTCATAAACATGAAGCTGACATGGCAGGTAATGCAGCATGTATAACATCCATATCCAGACAAACACTGTTATTCCAACATTACTCCAAATGAAGTATAGCAGCACTTACAGTCTGTAGTCAGGTCAGGCACATACCCCTCCTGTTTGTTGCCCTCTTTCCACAGTGTATGTTGTTAGATGTAAAGCCCCAATCCATCTGAGATGCTGTTTGCCAAACAACAGATCTAGTTCCTGCTCACAGTGAATGAAAAGGGACAACACCACCATGATTTTCCTAGATATTGCAGTGTGTTTCCGTGCAATTGGCTATGGAAAAGTTACCACAGCTGTTCCACATGCAATCAGCTAGGGGAGGGCTGCATTTTGTGTAGATGCCATCAGCTGATCATGAGCATCACTTAAATTACACATGCTGCTGCCTAAAAATAGTAGGTGTGGGTCTCCACATCCACCAAAGATGGGGGAGAGGCAGACAGAGGCAAATACCTTTCAGGGAGTGGTGGGAGAGTAAAACTGTAGCATGTGTGTGTTATACACCTACCAGCACAGGGTATCAAACCCCCAACAACTATATATTGCTATCACAGTTAGATGCAGTTATTGGATGCACCACATGGGTTACCTGCTGTGGAGCACTCAGAACATATATGTGATGGTGAGTGACATCTGCAACAGGGATACAGTACATATAAGGTAGGTGATGTACACATGCCTGTCTGCATGAACAGATGCCAGTGTCATCACAGCCACAGTCTCACAAGGATGCACACACATTGACACACTTGGCAGGACCAGGAGTAGAACTCATCAGTAGTGGGATTGCCACAACACATGACTGTGCAGGTATCACATGCACCACACGGGTCATACGGAGTTCATAAGGGCAAAGATTATGAGGAGGTGTCAGACATTGGACAGCAAGCTTCAGTATGCCCATGGGGGTTGTAGTGATTGTGGATGTGGCCATACGCACCATACAACACACACACAAATACACTGGGTGCCAGTACTGACATGCATGGGTGCATGTCTGCATGGGTGTGTGGTAGTTAACTGTGCCAGCAGGCTATACAAGGGTAGGTGATAGGTATACCTTGGCATCAAGCCACATGACAATGGTCGGCATTGGGGTTCAGGGCTGTAGTTTCTGCATTTTCCCACATAGGTGGGTATTGTATTCTCCATCCAGTCACCTGGGTGACTTGTGTGTGGCCAATGCTGTGCATCGCCTGCCATGTATGTGTTCCTTAGTCCATGACATAAATGGTGTCTAGGATGTGCACACCTCTCACATGCATGTACAGTGACATGTGGAACTATACCTGGGATATTTGGCCCATGTTGTGAACATGGATTATCATCAGATGTACTAGTCTTGCCCACCTGTGGCAGGAACTGATAATGGACAGCAGGTTTACCCTGCACCTACATTGATAGCATGCTAACAGCATTCCCTGGTGTTAATGGCATCTGTCCATACAGGCCATGTTGTCAGGCATAGTATGTCCACTGTGAGTCACATGTGAAGGCACCACTGGTGATGCAGGTATCCATTGGGGAACATGGGGGAGGTGCACTGTCTGCATGTACTGCATATTGAACAGATGGGAAGGGTGACATGCCCTCTGTAGCCCACTGCTATCACTCAATAGTCACTATTGGTGGTCAATATGCAGTGTACTATCCACATATTGGCTGTTGCCTAGGCATGTGTGTGTATGTGTATGACACATGGGTAGAGAGTGTGGTCTGGGTAATACTGGGGTTGCTAACGGTCATTGCCTGGCCTTGATGTCACATGTATGGGTATGGCTTTGCACCCCAGCCTCTCAGCTATTTTACATCTGTTATCCCAGTACAGTTGACATTGTGATATATATATAGTAGGGCCATCATATAATAAATATGCAAAACCTGCTCCACATTGGCCACAGGTGTCACACACTCACAACCACCTCTACACAGGATATGAGTTACAAACACACACACACACACACACCTGTCATGTCTTGGAGTAGAATCCCTACCTAACTAGTTTATCACAGAACAGCATTACGCAGTTATAGTACGAGCCACGGACATTACTGGAGTATTCCTTCCCCAAAGATGTATTTCACAATGGATGACATCAGCAAGATTACCAAAGTAGGGCATTTGAAATGTACTGTGAGTCAGTAGCCTAAAATGCATTGCTCCCTACACAGGGGGTGAGTCACGCACAAAGCATCCACAACTGACATGTGTGGGTATTAACCCCCTGACCAAGGTCCACATCATACTACAGCATAGAGCTGGTATAGGATGTACCACATGGATTAATAGAGTACTCCTTCCCCAAAGGTGCATTTCACAATGGATGACATCAGCAGGATTAGCAAAGAAGGGCATTTTAAATGTACTGCGAATGAGTAGCCTAAAATGCATTGCTCCCTACAGAGACAATGAGACATACACAACTGACATGTGCAGGCATAGAACCCTTGAACAAGATCTATATCATTCTACTGCATTGAGCTGTTATAGGACACACCATGGGGATTACTAAAGTTTGTCTTCCCCAAAGGTGTATTTCACAATGGATGACATCAGCAGGATTACCAAAGTAGGGCATTTCAAATGTACTGTGAGTCAGTAGCCTAAAATGCATTGCTCCCTCTATAGGGGGTGAGTCACACACAAAGCATCCACAACGAACGTGTAGGTATCAAACCCCTGACCAAGGTCTATATCACACTACAGCATAGAGCTGGTATTGGATGCACCACATGGATTCCTAGAGTACTCCAACCCCAAAGGTGCATTTCACAATGGATGACATCAGCAGGATTAGCAAAGAAGGGCATTTCAAATGTACTGTGAATGAGTTGCCTAAAATGCATTGCTTCCTACAGAGGCAGTGAGACATACACAAAGCATCCACAACGGATATGTGCAGGTTTAGAACCCCTGACCAAGGTCTACATCACACTATAGCATTGAGTTGTTATAGGACACACCACAGGGATTACTAGAGTACTTTTTCCCCAAAGGTGTATTTCACAATGGATGACATCAGCAGGATTACCAAAGTAGGACACTGCAAATGTACTGCGACTGAGTAGCTTAAAATGCATTGCTCCTTACACAGGCAGTGAGACACACACAAAACATCCACAACTGACATGTTTGGATATAGAAAACCTCACCGAGGTCTATATCACACTACACCATGGAGCTGTTATAGGACACACCACAGGGATTACTGCAGAGCTCCTGCCCCAAAGGTGCATTTCAAAATGGATGACATCAGCAGGATTACCAAAGTAGGGCATTTGGAATGTACTGCATGTGACTAGCCTATAATGCATTGCTTTGTACACAGACATTGGAACACACACAAAAGATTCAAAACTGCCACACTCCAGCTGTATGCAGTTACCAGACATGATACAAAGATTACTGGGCTACAACCTTCCCAGAGGTTTATTTCTAGGTTGGTGACATCAGCAACCTTTGCAAAGTTGAGTATATGAATTGTAAGGAGTGTGAGTAGCCTATAAAGCATTACTTTCTAAACAGTTAGAAATACACACACAATTGTCATGTCTGGCATTAGAACACCTACCTAACTACTTTATTACACTACAGCAGTACACAGTTACAGGACACACTACAGGCATTACTGTGCTGCAGCCTTTCCAGTGGTGTATTTATAGGTTGGTGACATCAGCAGCCTTGGCAGAGTTGAGTATATGAATTGCAAGGAGTGTGAGTAACCTAAAAAGCATTGCTCTCCACACAGTCAAAAACAGACACAAACAATTGCCATATGTGGAATTAGAACACCTATCTAAATATTTTATCATATCATATTACAGCAGTATGAAGTTACAGGATGTGCTATGGACATTAATGAGCGGCAACCTTCCCAGAGGTGTATTTCTAGGCTGGTGACATCAGCAGCCTTGGCAAAGTTGAGTATATGAATTGTAAGGACTGTGAGTAGCCTAAAAAGCATTGCTCTCTATATAGTCAGACACGCACACTCACCAATTCTGGGGTTTGAACTCCTACCTAACTAGTTTATCATACTACAGCAGTATGCAGTCAAGGGACACACTACAGAGATTACTGGGCTACAGCTCTCCCAAGGGTGTATTTCACATTGGATAACCACAGCAGGCTTGTCGTAGTAGGGCTATGCAGAGGGCAGTGTGTGCATTGGCCAGAACCCATTCATCTAGGGATAGACCAGCCACATGTGGGCACACACTGGGTTATATATCACAGGTACTTGTATACAGCTACTACATGACTACTTCCTTGTATAGTCATGTTGCACAGCTGGCATGTGCACCACATAGTCTGTAATGCTGACAGATATAAGTGGCTATTATCTGCAGTGGGTAACATCTGCACCTCATGTGTTTGGGGCCCTTTGGCTGTGTGCTGCATGGGACAGGTCTGGTGGCTCCTTGTCACAGTCACCCTCTTCCACACATCTATGTCCATCTGTCTGGCTTATTATAGTGTGTCGTCCTTGCACATATGTCTATATTCCTATCCACTGTGTGTGCAAGGCAGGAGTGGTGCATACTGATATGTGTCTGCACTAAGAACTGCGATTGCCAGATATGTCTGGTCCACTGGTGTTTGCAGACATGGCCTTCATGTGCTTGTATGTGAGCATGCCCAGTATGACCTTTCAGTATGTTGTTGACTAACATTGGCTTAATTTCTCTAAGTGTGTGAGCATGCTCAATATGGCCATCTGTATTGCATGTGTGGATCAAGTCTAGGTAGTTTGTACTGCGGTGCTGACCTTTGTGTTGTACACCGACAGGTAGCATGATGTGTCTGCAGGGTATACATCGGTCAATTGGCATTCACTGTTGCTACATTTCTGCATAGCTGGGGGGGGCACCTGACTGTTTCTACATTTCTACACAGGTTTGGGGGGGGCCACACCTGACTGTTACAATATTTGTATGTAGGATGGGGGGGCACACTTGACTATTTCTACATTTCTACACAGGAGTGGGGGGCATACCTGACTGTTACTATAAGTCTACATAAGATGGGGGGACACACCTGACACTTGTACACATTTGCTGGGACTGTACTGGTATGTCGGGATACTCCATTTCAGTTTGTAGTCTTACCTATCGTGCTGACTAGAGACATACCAGTGTACTACAGATCTTAGCTTTTAATTACCAACATATTAGTTTCTGACTTCCTAGCCTTCACAACTGACATCCAACTGCCTGGTCTGCTGTAGTCTGTGTAGGCCTGGGGAGGGTTACCAATAGGCCTCATTCAGAGGCCATAGTACAGCATTTGTTTGTGTTTGTTTACACCTGTCCTACTGGCTGTGACTGTTGTTGGGTAGTTGACCCCCCCCGACTGGCATCTATGAGTCACTTACCTTGTGGGTGTCCCAGTATTGAGGGTGGTGCTGCAGAGCTGCCTATGTTGGATGCACATATTACACTCCCTATACATGGTTGAGCACAGGTAGTGTCATGTTTGGCATCCCGTTTACTGTATGTGCGAGTCAGAGAGAGGTGTCATTCCTTGGGTCCCTACCATGTCATTTCATGTGCTATGTATTGCCCCTTTGCCAAGGCCAGGGCATACTGGGCATGCCTCCTTCTGCCTACTGGAATGGGCTCAGGTTGTTCCTCCTCCGAGTCACTCTGTGCCTGTGCAGGTCTTGGCAATGGTGGGGGGCTGTGTGCCCCTGCCCCATGCTGTTCCTGCTGCAGCTGTTTCCGCAGGATCATATTGTGTAGCATGGCACATACAAGGACAATTTGGGTACATGTAGTTGGTGAGTACTGCAAGGCTCCACCAGAAGTTTCCAGGCACCAGAACTGTGACTTGAGCATCCCAAACACACGCTCTATTATCATTCTTGTTTATGCGTGTGCCTCATTATGGAGTTCTTGTTCAGGTGTGTGTGCATTTCTGATGGGTGTCATCAGCCACGGCTTCAGTGCATATCCAGCATCCCTCACTAGGTGACCGTGTGGGATGTCCCCATTGGCAAATCTCTGGTATAGCTACATCAGATGCCAGATGTTGGAATCCTGACAGCTTCCAGGGCAGTCAGCACACACATTCATTATTATGCCCTGGACATCGCACACGACCTGGCAGTTGATAGAGGGGAAGTCCTTGAGGTTGATGTAGTCTGGGTGGTTCTTTGATGCATATGTGCATGCAGTCTATTGCACCCACTACCTCAGGGTATTCTGCTATGTGGTGGAAGAGAAGCATATTGATGGTCAACACCTCACGGGTGTTGGAGATATATACGTGCTCACCGACATGTGCTGACATGGCATCCAGAAACTGGTGGAGTACCCTGGATGCTGATGCCTGTAAAATCCCCATCATATCCCCAGTTGGCCTTTGGAAGGTACCTGTAGCTAGTATTCTTAGGCCTACACATACCTTGGTATCCACTGGTATGGGTTTCCTTCTGTTAGTTTTGTGTGAGAGGCGTGGTCAGCACAGCTAAACAATTTGCTGTAGGAGGTCCCTGTCCACCCTATAACGTTCCACTATCTCCAGCTCATGTAGCCCTTGGTAGGTTACCCTGGGTCTGTACACTCTTCTCTGTCTCTCACTGTGGGTTGGTTGGCAGCATTCACATCCTCACCATGAACAGCCTCTTGCACATGCTGGTTTATGATAGTAAAAGCAGCCCCTAACATTTTTTGTTTTGCTTTCGTTTTGTAAAATTTCCCTGTTTGTATACACCGGTGGTGCAGAGTTTTGGGGAAAAAACAAGGAGAAAAGCTGTTTGCATAGTTTATAGTGGTGTGCTGGGCTGGTCTGCTGCCTGTGTAATTGTCTGATTCTGATACATTTCACCTGCCAGCTAAGCTAGTTCTCCTTGATTACCTTCTTACTGCTGTTTTCCCTTCCCATTCCCTTCCTGTTTAAGCCTGGGGGCACGCCTCACAAATAGAGTGCTCAAATGTGCACAGAGCTGCTATTTCCTGCTTTAAATTTTTTTCTTTAAAACCCGGTGCGCAGCGTGCACACCCGCTTAGGCTTTGTAAAGAGTGCTAGGCAGGTGCAGACACACCCCCTAGCTTAGCTCTGCTAAGCTAGGAACAATCCTGAGCCACAGGGCTCCAATCCACTTACAGTATGCTTGACACCCCCCCCCCATGATGTCACCTATATCCTAGTCTTGCAGTCAGCTATTCATACTCTTACACTGTTGGGACCTGCCTCACATGCTGAGGAAAACTGGGATTCACTATCCTTCCCCTCATTTGCATAGGATTACCTGCTAATGCATAGTTACATGTCTCACACTGAGCCTCCCCTCTTAGCAACCATTACTCACTGGCCAGGTTGTCTTCTGCCTGCCACTGACTTGCAAGGCAGAATACTGGATTTAGTTAGAATGCTTATTTTAGGTTTATTTTATTATTTTCCTCCTGATCCCATTTGCGCACTGCTGCCCTACGCTTAAACAGACGAGATCAGCTAAAAAAAAAATAAAAGTTGATTTTTTTTATTTTTGAAAAAATTTGCAATGCCAATGGCCTTATACTTGGCCATTGGCATGCTTCCTCAATGATATGTAGCCTTTATTTGGAGCTGTCATAGCTCCGTTTCAGATTTTGCAGAAATGTACTTGGTTACTAACCAAATACATTTCGGCAGATAGCACTAGTCTTGCACGGACTATTGCAAGCTTCCTGGATTGCAAAATCATCTCATTTGCATGGATTCCTCCTGCAAATGAGGTGGTTTTCATACCACGCCTTAGTCCGTGCATGATTAGTGCAGGAGCTCTCATACACACCCCTGCAGGCTGTTCCTGGATCACACGGCAGACATATTGCCTGTCAGAGCTCCTGCACTAATCATGCATGCCGTGCAGGACATAGAGAATCCGTGGATATTTTTTTTTAAATATTGCTTTGTTGATGTTCCTCATCTTAATATCATAATAATGCTCATAAATCCTTTTATGGAGTGTGCACTCCATCTTGCTAATGTAGAATGCATGGCACAAATCATAATATGCTATGTATATCATCCCTTTAGACTTACAATAATACAAATAATTTAATCTGAACTCATAAGGGATAGTATTCAATTTTAGCTCCTTCCCCTCATGTAAATATTTACATTGTTTACACATTCCACATTTTTAAACCCTTCAAATTGGTGTTGTTTGCAGCTAGTGGGGTAACGGAACTTGTTTTCCCAAACTTTTCTTTTAAGTTCTGATGTCTTTTGCGCACAAAGCATGGCCATGGATCCACGTCATATAGTTTCCAATCATTTTAGATAAGGTGTCTTCACCTAGGGTCTCACTATGAAATCTTAACAACATAGTTTGTTCAAAAATTAATACAGTTGTCTTTCTGTGTTTTTGAGGCCAATTGGCATTTTCTACCCAAGAGTCATGGAAAACAGTCTGTTTTTTTTTTTTTACAAATCTTCTTCTTTAATGTCAACTAAAATTTTGTCTGGCCATCCCCTTATTTTAAACATATCCATTAACCTAAATAATTCTTTGTTGAATCCATCGCTGTTAGAGATAATGCAAGAAACTTATTAACCTTGATTATAATTAACTTGACTTTAACCCTAAATGGATGAAAAGCAAAAAAGCGTAAAAAGCTGTTATATAAAGTTGGTTTCTTGTACAATTTTGACTCATATTTTTAGTAAGCAATGTTTTTAATAATGGAAATATCTAAACAAAGTATAAATATCTAAGGGAAAAAGAAAGTAAACCTAAAAAAATCAAGTAAAAAATAGAAAAATCATAAATTCTTTTTCTTCAGTTATATAATCAAATAAAGTTCAAACAAATCGTATCCATCAAAAAACAAAGCTATCATGTTCATATCTTAAAAATGCACAGAATTGAACACACATACAATTCCCAAAACTATAAAATGATGTTTGCATGCCACCACACTATACACACCACTAGCTGCACCTGTCAACAGTTTAGTAAAAAGTAAACATAATAATTAGAATAAACTCAAAAACAAACATCATATATATAAATATAAGATATTACATCATTTAAAAGCTAAAAATCTATTATGCCTTCAAAACTTCTCTAAACCTCTCCACCCCCAAAATATGGTGAATACAAGAAAACAAGTCATGATATCCACATTAATCAACAGCCATTCATGGTTAAACAATTCATTGTGAATGTTCATAAGAAGGTCCCAGGACTCTTTAAGTGTGTAATTACAATTCCTGATAAAATGCTTTTTCTTGTAAACATGCTTGAAAAACTTGATTGTGACTTGGAACCACCTCCAACAAAAAAATAAATGTATGACCTAAAGGATTTTTCTGGATTTTGGGGATACCGACAATTTTGGCACCTCATAGGGTGGGTGGCACTTTTTTATGATGTTTGTTTTGATATCTTCTTTTGGTCTCTTGACTTGACTTTTGATATTTCATCAATTTCAATTTCAATAAAATATCAATATAATAATTCAGAGAATTTATATAGTATCCCACCCCCCCACCCTCCTGGTTTCATCATGATTCTTCTTAGTTAGATTTCTCCTTCAGCAACCTAACACAGTTGCCTTTCTTCAGTGGTTACATTGGAACAAATGAAGTGCTTCTGAACTGGTTTGTTTTCCATATTGTTTCAATATTTTTTTTTCAAAAGCAGCAAAGTAGGGTGCAAATAGGGGTTAAATGTACTTTTCCTGGCAAGCTCAGTAGTAAAGTAAAAGATGTGTAACATCTGCCAATCCATTCTTACAGATGGAACAAAAGTAAAGCTTCTGCAAAAAGTTCAAAGAACCTAGAGTCAGCCACTGCAGTGCTAAAATTAAATATACGCAAGCCTTTATGTAAATGTACACCAGAAGCTTCTGTTGGGTTGTAATCAAAAGAACCACTCCAGGGTATGTGATAAAGACATCATGGCCATTAATGGTCTGTACAAGCTGTAATTTAATTCAATGACATATGGATTGATTCTTGTGAAATTTCTCCTTGGGTGGTAACCATGGTTGTAGCTCCCTTCCTGTGATTTGTTAACATGTTTCTATCTCCTGTTTGCACCAATCTATCTGACCTGTGGAGAGAGGGAAACTGATTTTGGTCTAAAAATCCAAACCTTGTTGCTCAGGCAAGGTCCCTAGGCCATCAACCTGGTAATTGTCATTGGACAGTCAAGACCAGGGTAGAGGAGGTAGACCAATATTATTTAAAAAAGTACCATAGTAGTTTATGATATTTCCTAGATTTTAAAAATTATTTTCTGATAGTAACTGTTTCACCCAGGAAATCCATTATAAAAGGTGTTTGGGTAGCTCGTGGCAAGTTCTTGTGAGTAGAGGCAGCATGCTGAAAACCATCAGTAGTTAGGACGAGTAAGATATTGACGTCACAAAGTGGTGACAATCCAAACCAGGATGAACTAAAGAAGTGGCTGACTGATGATTAAATCCATTTGTAAACCAAATGAAGTTAAAAATAGGTGTCAAAATTTGTATAAGCTGTGTGATCTGGCAAATACGTGCATTAAGTTCAGCTAAGCCAGAATTCATGAATGAAACACGGTTCTCTCCCATTCCCATCTGAGCAGAGGCAAATGCATTCTGTGAGGATATAGCATAATTCTCCAGATAAAACACTAGAACCAAAAAAATGGAGAGAAAGTGTTGCAGGACAAACAGCTAACCAAAACAAAAATGCAGGCACCAGTGATGTCTACAGGAACCAAGAATTTGATTTCATCACTTGGCTCAAGCATTTGCTATTTGAACAAGCGGCTACAAGTAATCTCCATACAGTAAGTGGCACTTTTGATACACAATTCACACTATTAATAAAACTGTTTAAATTTAAGTCTTTGCAATTGGACAATTCATACCTGAAAGAATGCATTGAACATAATGGAGTCCTGAAGATTCTCAGAGTATGGAAGTTTCCAAATGGCATCTCTGAAACAAGGAAAGTTGTTAATGAATTGACCAGCGTTTTTGATGACTGTGATTGTAAAGTTTTGAGGGTAATTATTAGTGACAATGAGAAGATGGACAGATTACTTGAAGAAATTCACATTATTGACTCTTTCCTCAAGAATGGTCTTCTGTTTAAAGTGAAGAGTAACAATTATTTCTAAATGTTTAACAGCACTGATCAGGCTACTGACAGTATTAAATCAAGGGATATTATAAACTACTAAGAGATGAGCAGAATTATCTTCAGATTTTAGTCTATCCTTTCCCTAAAAAGAATAACCCTTATGATACTTTTCCATAAAATACTGAGTTTCCTCCCCCACCCAGGTCTCCACTTCCGAATGACAATTACCATGTTGCTGGCCCAGGGACCTTGCCTAACACAAAGGAGGTTTAGATGTTTTAGACCACAATTAGTTTCCGCCTCTTCACAGGTCTGAGAGGTTGGTGGAAAAATGAGGAAGAAACATGTCAATGAATCACAGAGGTGGATCTACAACCACAGTTACCACCTCAATGGGAAATTTCACAAGAATAGATTCAGACATAATTGAATGAAATTGCAGATTATACAGATAATTTAGGACTATGCTAGGGCCATGTTGCCTTTATCATGCATCCTGCAGTGGTTCTTTTGATTATGACCCAACAGGGGCCAGGTCTCCGATGATTCTGGGGATTTTGGTATACATGTTCATAAAGGCTTCCATATATTTAATTTAGCAATATAGTGAGTGACTCTAGTTTTTTACTTTTTAGCAGAGTATTTACTTTTGTTCCATCTACGAGAATGGATTTAGCAGAAGTTATCATTGAACTTAAGTTGTTTGTAAGAAAATTGAATTTCAAGGTTCTTTCTCAAGACCAATCTAGTCACACACCTATTAGTACTGAGCTTGTTAGGAAAAGAACATGTAATCCCCCCTTTGCACCTTACTTTGCTGCTTTTTGATAAATTATGTGAAAACAATATGAGGAAACGTTTTCAGCAAAGGAAGCACTTCATGTGTACCAACATGACCACCAAAGAAAGACAATTGTTGGGTGAACTTGTCAGTAATCAGTAACTACGAATCATGAAACCAGACAAGTGGGGTTGGATAGTACCTATGAATTCCACTGATTATGCTACCAAAATGCTTGCTTTATTGTTTAATGAATCACAGTGTCAAATGGTCTTAAAAACTAGGTCAATATTGCCTATCACAAAATTGGCATTTTGTTTTTGAAAGTTATATTGGGCCAAGGGTCAATTGACTACAAACTTTATAAATTTCTGAAGGTTGACCACCCTATGGTGCCAACTTTATTTGGTATCCCCAAAATCAATAAAAGTCCTTTACCTCTACCATTTTATGCTATTGTTGCTGTAGGTGGTTCCAAGACTCAGACCTTGGCTTTGTTTGTGGACAACAAGCTCAAGCATTTTATCAGGAATTGTGATTACATCCTGAAAGATTCCTGGGATTTTCTCATGAACATTCACAATGGACTTTTCAAATCCCAGTGGCTATTGGTTATGGTGGATGTCATTAGCTTGTTTCCTGCATTTCCCATACTTTGGGTATGGAGTGGTTTAGAGAAGTGTTGTTATCATATAAATTTGTGACTCATAATGAGATTAATCTAACATATGATTTCATGGAACCTGTTTTATCTAATAATTATGTTTACTTTGAGGGAAATATTTTAAACAGGTGACAGGCATAGCTATCTGTGCAGGCTGCACATCCTTGTATGTATTTTATGGAGTTACAAACACATTATTTATTCAATTCTGCATACATGAAACATATAGCCACATTTTAAGACACCTGGATGATATTTTTGTTATTTGGAAAGGAAGTTATAATGAATTGGAAGAATTTATAACTTTCTTAAATTTGACCACTAATTTTTAA